>NC_137971.1:68752802-69220519 GCF_963924665.1 Micromys minutus | reverse complement strand
GAATTGTTAATATGTTTGTGCAGAGTATGTGTATGTTAGTGCCGGCGCCTGCAGAACCCGTACTCCTTGGGTTAATTTCGGAGCTGGACTTGGAGGCAGTTGTGAGCCAATCAGTGTGGGTGCTGGGAAGTAAACTCAGTTCCATTGCAAAAGAAATACCTGCTCTTAAACACTAAGCCATCCCTGGGGTAAAAGATTCTTGAAAATGTTTCGTGCATATGTGTATATTTCCTTTAATGGTTTTCCTGGCACCCAGGATAGTAGCAGGCTTCTTCCTGGGCTGAGTTTTCTTTTCTTTTCTTTTTTTTTTTTTTTTAACCTATTGATGAAAAGAATGAGGAAGAGGGGCTAGAGTCCCTTCATGCTGTGATTAATAATTTCCTGAAGCAAATAATTAATAGCAGATCTGAGGTCCTGATGGGCCAGATCCACTGAGGGATAAAAGCATTTATAGTCTACCGCCAGCTGTGTGTGCTGTTTTGTTTCTTCCCGGAGCAAAAAGCTCTCATAGGCACAGACAACCCAGTTTCAACTGCTTCTTCTGTGTGTTTTGGAGGAATTGTCCTGTTCAATTTAATACATACGGTCTTATTGCCAGAATGAGAATAAAATGTGTGCACTTGCAAAACTCTCTCTGAAGGCTGTTGAGGGTGGATTAAGAGAGCACTGGGCACTCGGATCCTTACATGATCATGTGATTTTCACCGCTCCCAGGGCGTCCGTGTCACCATGTAAGTAACACCCTCCCCTTGACGTCCCCATGGGGGAACCTACATCCATAACAGTTGAAAGCTTTGAGGCCACAGACCCACTTTTAAAATGTTCTTCATGCACTGGCAGGCACCGGACTTCTCTTGTTCAGGCACTGGAGCCTTCTTGGGAGGAATTTCCTCCCTGAGTACTATCAAATGAAGCCCCATCCCACTTACTTTTGGACTTAGAAATACCCAGAAAAGAACAGAGATGTCAACTCATGATCCACACACAACCAAGTTGCTAAATCAACCATAAAAATCTGTTGCTTTTGAATTTTTATTAATTGAGAAAAATAGCCCTGGTTGTTTAAACTTCTTTCACTTTGTCTTTAGAGACTATTTATTGCAGCTAAAGCGTACATGTGCTCTCTCTCTCTCTCTCTCTCTCTCTCTCTCTCTCACACACACACACACACACACACACACACACACACACACACACACACGAGCGCACACACACACACACACAGCTGACAGGGTCTCTCTCCCTGCCTTCCTCTGAGTGTTCTTGCTTCTGTTCTTTGACCTGCTGAGGTACATACACACACCACAACTTGCCAAACACAGTGAAAAGTTGGGCTTTTCTTCAGCCCCTTACACACTGCTCCTATGATTTCTTTTAAGATCCATGATGGCCCTGACATCAGATCCTGAAACGAGCCCCTGTAGGTTAAGAGCAGAGCAAAAAAGTGTAGCCAGCACTGGTAGGTCATTGATACTGAGATGCTGCCCAAGATGCACTACCAAATTTCCCACAGCAAAGCACTGCCCCCCTGTCCAGCAGGAGTTAAGGTGAGATCATTGAGTAGCAGCCCTCCAATTCTAGTGATGTCCTTCATGGAGAGAGATGCTGAGTTGTCCAATTGTGTATACTTCAAGACATGGTAAAGAAGCAAGATGCTGTGGTCATCTGCTGGTGATTACTATTCGCGGTGGCTGCAGAGTAATGGAAGAAACCATGGGGAGCCTTACAGACAGAAGGAAGCAGCAATTTGCTTTGTCTTGATGGATGGTACTCAACAGGGTTCCACTGAGACACTGGGAGGGTTTCATGAGGAAGCAGTAAGGACTGCAGAGTTACCATGCAAAGGACCTTCATCTCCAATGGGCCTCCTCCTCTCCACACTTCTGTGATCCAGCCTTGACATTCATGCGGGAGAAAAGGAGTGTGTTTCTGTTTCAATTACCATGTGCTGTGGAAGGAAGACAGGAAGATTGCTTTGTCTAATCAGGAGACCTAGAATAAAAGGCCAGAAGCTACAGCTCATCGATCTGCAAAATACCCAAATTCCAACCAGGCCACACATGCTTCCTTGGAAGACTTTTCCCATGGGAAAGTTGTCACTTCTAGCCAAACCTCTGGCTTACTTCTGCCAGATTGAAAAGTTCTTCCATCCCATGCTTTTGAGCAGGACGTTAGGCTTATGAGTGCTGTCTGTCATGCATTCTTGAAATGTTTGTAATGGCTTGCAGACCCTTCCCAAATGACAGCTTCTCCACTCCTGTGTGCAAAAATTTATCTGCACAGCACAGAATAGAGCAGACAAGAGAAAGTCAGATTGATCCCCAGTCAATGGACTCCACTGATAAATATCTAGTGACATCACTAATCTTGAATCCCAGTTGAGAGCTGTGTTGGTGCAAAAAAACACCAGGGCAGTAACCATGGGGATTAGCCCCTTTTGCAAAGGGCCAGACACTGTGTTCATGCTTGGTGTCACTTAATCCTTATGCAAGCCCAGAAGGGCTTTGGACAAGCTCTTAATCCCTCCAAGAGGGAGCCAGGAACCAGGAGCCAGGACTCAAAGATCTGTCAGATTCCAGGTTCTAGAATTCAGACAGTGATCTTCCAACTGTACTTGCTAAGCCTGGCCCTTCCTCTCTCTCCTTGCTGCCCCACCCCACCCCCAACACACACAGGGTACCTTCATGGAGCCTCTGATTTATTTGGTGGTGTGAAAGAGAAATCACAGACCTATTAAAAGACAGCAAGTTCACAGAATCCTGGCTCCCTTGAGTCTCTAGTAACCACTTTGCACCAAAGTGTTGACTGGTAATGCATGCCAAGCTCCACACAGCCACCTCTGCCCTCTCTGCTCCCACAGTACAATAAAACTGAAATTTTGTTAAATTAGGATGAAGCTCCATACAATGTGTTGTAGACCGTGGAGCTCAGTAGGAAGTGATTGGCATACATTACAGCTACCGCCCAGGTCAGTGGTGGGCAGCAAAACGTGACTGGCATAACAAGTGAGTGGAAGGAACATCACTCTTCAGAGCACAGAACACAGTGTGTGCATCCTAACCCTACAGAGAATTATGATTTAAAGTTTAGATAACAACATAAAGGTCAACAAAGTAATGTAAACTAAGTCCATATGTAATTACAATCTTCTCCATTAGGTTGAGCCATAAACTACCGCGTGTGATGCCAATTCATGGGACACTTCAAACCCAAGTCAGAGATTGTCCCAGAGAGAAAACCAGGATATAATAATCAATCAATCAAACAAACAGACAGACAAAAATCAATGGTGAAGACTTTTCATAAGTAAGGCAAAATCCTCAGAGACCCAATGTGCACTGTTTGAGTCTGTGTTGAAGTTGGCTTCTCAAAGCAGTCAAATAACATGATGAACTTTCCAAAATCAATCTCTAATCAAGTTTGACTTTCTAGTGTGTGTACACATGTGCCAGGAACATAACATGGCTCCAGGATAGTGAGAGATGGGGATTAATTCTCTCCTTCACTGTGTGGGTCGCAGAGACCCATGGCAACCTCCTCTGCCTACTAACCCATCTTGCTGGCTCATGAGTAACTATTAAATCACTCTCTCTGTTCCTCTTTGTTACCCTCCCCCAATTCTTTCTTTCTGCATATGTGAGTGTGCTTATGTGTGTGCGTGTTTATGTGTGTGTGTGTGTGTGTGTGTGTGTGTGTGTGTATGTTGGCATGCATGAATGTGTATTTCTCAGAATGTGTCAGTGTTGTGCGTCTACTTCAATGGCTCCAATTGCTCTTCCACTTTGCATCTGAGGCAGGGTCTTTCATTGAGCCTAACCTGGAGTGTGCTGATTTAGTATTTAGCGAGGCTGACTGTCCAGCAAACCCTATGCATTCTCTTCTCTCCCTTCCCAGCACTGGGTGAATATTCATGTAAAATACTACCACACTATACAGGAATACAAGGGATTGCATGCAGTTTTCCATACTTCCACGGCACGTATTTTATCAACTGAGCCATCTTCCCAGACCCAATTATTTTAATGAAATTTTTCTTCAAAGCAAAAAGCCTTATAAATCAAACATTTTGAAGACATGAGGATTTACTGAAAAACAAAACAAAAACACTTTAAAAAGGCTTATAAAACCAATCTTCAATAACTCAACAATTTGCCTAGCAACTTCTTCCTCTTCTGTGTCTAAGTATCCCTGAGCTCTAATTTAGTATAAAATTTCCTAGGCTGTCAGCAATCTAAAAGCTAAGAAACTGTGTTCAAATATACCCACTTACCCAAAACATGAAAAGGAAAAAAAAAATCTATCTTATTTTGCCTTTTCTATTGGCTGAATCTCATCAGCATGATTTCATTTTATTTAATTTAAAGCAGAAAATGTGGATTACTCCATTTACTAATCAGGAGTGACTGTCTCAAAATCACTAGCAATTAGGAGAAAACCACATCTTCTTTATGAGAGATTGGCTACTAATTCATTTTCTAGCATATACATTAGTGGGAAATATTGAATGTGCCTAGCAGGGATTGTGTTCAACAGATGCTTCTTATTTAAAGAAGCACTTTGGAGGAGATTGTTTTGTCTGTACCTGATGTACCCCTCCCTTCCAAGTACAACTGAGTCTGACCATACTTGGGTTCTGAAAGCAGATGAGGCTGGGCCTGTAAACTTTATGCTTCTGAGTAGCTTCACACATACTTGCCGTGTAAAGCCAGTGTCACCTACACTTGATTCATGGATACCAAATGTTCTCCTTGGACAATGAAGTCACGAGGGTCTCCCTCTGTTCTATAGCGGTCAACTGGAATTCTCAGCTCAGCTGTTATGGGTCCCTGTGCCCCTCTATTTCATATGTTACAGTCTTCATGCCTCAGGACCTCTGAGCATAAGTGTATCTTGACAGGTAATACTATGGTTTGAATCTGAAATATGCCACCAGGCTCATATTTGGAAATATTGGTCCCAGCTTCCTTATATTAAAGCAGTTGACCCGTTAAAACAGGTTCTCAACCTGTGGGTCACAACCCTTTTGGAGGTCAAAAAGTTCAAATATTGGGTTTCTAGTATATCAGGTATTTACACTGCAATCCATAACAGCAGCAACATTATAGTGATGAAGTAGCCACAAAAACAATTTCATAGTTTGGGGTCACCTGAGAAACTGTTAGAAGGGTCACAGAATTAGGAAGGTTAAGAACGGGTGCTTTAGAAGCTGGGGCGTGCCACATGAGTGGGAGCAGCCTTTGGGAAAGGTCTCTCTCCTTGCTGGTTCTGCCCGAAGGCTCTGTTTCCCTGCAGTGTGGACTAGACACAGTCCCAAAATCCCTCAGGCAGTGACCAAGTTTCTCTGAATGCTGTGTCTCCCCTTCTGAGGGGAACTGAACCTCTCTAAAAACTCGAGCCAAAATAAAGCTCCCTGCGGTTCAGTTGTTTCTGCTGGGCATTGTCTCAGAGAGGAGAAATATGACCAAGACATACAAAATCTGAGGGGATTGAGTTGAAAGAAGACTGGTAGGGTGGGTCACATCCAGTCTGACAGATGTCTTTATAGAAAAAAAATTGGGGGCACAAAATGTGTTGCCGAGCATGAGCCACGAGAAGGAAAAGCTGAAACTATAGGTAACCACCAGCACAGCTGTCTTTAGAGACTCTTTTACAAAAGTGAGGGCACATAGAACCTTCCCTCAGACTGAATGAGAAACTCTTGGAGAATAAGACGCTGGAGCTGTTTTAAAACCTCCACTCATGGTCCTAAGCCAGAGGAGACAGGCTTCAAAACAGGAGAAACCCTTTTTCCACCCCACGATGGTGATTTGGAGAGAGCATGAATCACCTGGTTCTATGAAACAGTTACCTCTCAGTGGAGCCCACTCCTATTTTACTCTTTTCTTCCCCAAATGACTCTGCCAAACACCCATCAGGGCTTCTGTAAGGAGTCCTGCTACATGGTAGATGTGTCAACTCAAAATGGGGAAGGCTTTCTCTTGGTAGACAAGCAAAAGACTGGGGGAGCACAGTAGTCAGTTTATTATGGTTTCAGAACTGAAAGTGTCAGGCAAACCAGGATATGTGGCACACCCTGGAGAGTAGGTGCATACAGCAACTGTACCTCTTGCTTTTGCTACTTAAAAACAAAAAGCCCCAGAGCTCCTCCCTTGGGTAGTCAGAGCCAGGAACAGGCTGTCTACCTTGCTAGTTGGCACTTCCTAGGATCCCGAGCCACAAGAAGTTAGATTTGCCAACGCCAGAGGCAACAGATTCCAAGCCTGGTAGAAACCTACCATGTGGGCCATATTTAAATATTAAATTTGCTTGGTTGTGATATACAGACTTCCAGAAAAACTGCTCAGTCAGTGGTGTGCCAGATACGGTGCTGAGGTTTGGATTTATCATGTTTCAGGAATAAGCCTGTACTGTGGTCACTAGCTTCTGAGTCTGTCTGGGACAAGGACTAAACTGTTACTTTTCATTCGTGAGCAGCCACCTCCTCTGTGGGCCACCATTTCTGTAGGCAACTTGTTTATCTTTATAGGATATTTCTTGGATGTGTCTGGAGAAGCTGGGGTAGAGCTGTGTAATTAGGAGGCATCCATTCAGTATGAGTGTGATCCTGGCTGTATCTATTTAGGAACATGCCTTTATTTCTTAATGACAGGTACTGAGTTTTAGGGACTTGTGAATCATAGTTCGTAGTTTACATCAATAATTCTGGAAAATGAGGGGAAGAAGAGAAAAAGGATTCAAAGTGACAGAAAATGAATATTCACAGTGGGAGAATATTTCTGGTCTCTGTGTGGAAAGATAAGATGGATTTTTAGTTGAATTTTTATTGACCTATTTTTGTGCATAGCCATGGGTTTCATAAAGACAGTTTCTTCTTTTAGTTAAGGACTTTAAGCAATTTCATCTCCTTCCTCCTTCCCACCTCATGATGAGTGGCCTTTTAAAAATATCTTTATTAAGTCTTTGGGAATTTTATACAATGTATTTCAATCAGAGTCATCCCTAACTCTTCTAACTCTTTCCAAGATCCAGCTCCACCTCCCAAAGCCCACAACTTCACCCAATGATGAACGTTCTTACTTTGCGTCTAAATGGTAAAGCGTTGTTTATAAGGCATATAGTTTTTAACTTCCCAAGACTTATAGCCAAGAAAAAGCCATGGTTTAAGTGTTAAGGTTAATGGTTTTAAACTCTGGTCTACTGTAAAGAGTGCACGAGAGTAAGAGGAGCCAGGACCCAAGTCCTGCCACTGATGTCTTTGGGACTGTGAACAGGAGACAGAAGCTCAGGGAGATCCAAGATCCCAGCCTGTGATGTGGAATAAGGAAACTATGCAAAACTATGAGCAGAATGTCAGGGGAAGTGGTTGTGATTTAAGCATGAGAATCTGAGTTCAACCTCCAGGACCCACAAAGTAGGGGAAAAGGTGCAGCATAGTAGCATACACTTGTAATCATTGTACTCGGAAGGAGATATACACGCATGAGCACTTGCATGTATCCAACACATATGAACATATATATACATGTTTACACGTCTGGGTGTGTGTGTGCACAAGAAATTCCAAATACACTAATTTGGTCTGAATATAGTCTGATCAATTAGTGGACTTTTCTCTCATACAGAAAAAAGTTCACTTGGCTATTTTTTTCCCCATGTGTAACAGCAACCTCCTATCCCGCCATGACTTAATACCAAGCTTAATATTAACTTTCCATGTTTGTGAAATACACATATTGATACATTAATGGTTATTGGAACACAAAGCTCTCCTTGGAATTATATGCCACAGAAAATAGCTCTGTGATATCCACCTTATAAAATTATCCTTAAAGGAGAGTTACCATAAGCATATTTCTATTTCTAATTAGTCAAACCTGCTTTATACAAAGAAAATTAAATTTCATACAAGTTTAGACTTAAGTGTCTCTAATTTCCAAACTTAAGTCTAATTATAATGATGCAATTCATCAAACAGATTCCATAGGCCAAGCACCACTAGATGCTATTAATTTTCATCTTCATCACAGCCTAATGAAGTAGGTGTTTTTATTCAATGATGCCCCATTTAACAGAAGTAATGAATATCAGAGAGATGCCAGTATGAGGCCCAAGGCTACAGCTACAAAGTCAACAGAGCCAATGCAATGACAAGAAGCACTATGACCTTGCCAAGGTCCTCCTTGCCCTGCTGTCTGAGATTCATGAAACTGTAGGCCGCAGTGTCTTCCTTGCAGTATGACAGTGAGGACAGGACAAGTGTGTCCTGAGGATTTAATGAGCTAACACTTTGATCCATGTAAGGACTCAACAAAGGATTCCTGCATATGACTGATGTTCCATGACACCAGGTAAGGTTTGGATAGAAGTCCTGCTTGAACATAAATATGAATTATAGAACCTCATTGACTAGGTGCCATTAACAAGCAATGACTGGAGAAACTATCTCCTGCTTCTGTCATAATGTTAAAGTTGGAGCTGACCTGCCCCCTGGGCTTCTGGCTCTAAAGGCCAACTTTCTGGCTCCCAAGCCTGAACCTACTAATATCCCAACCTCATGTTAATCCAACTCAAAGTGCTATTCCCTCTTCATGATTAGAAACAAAATTTAGACACTGAGGCCATCCTACAACTGCAACTTCTCAAAACTATCTCCAAATATTTTAGCAGTAATAATAATTATACCCCACACTTGAAGTGCACTGACTCAACACCAGTCGCCTAGTAACTGTGTCATGGAGATTATCTTATTTAAGTTGACCAACAATCCTAATAGAAGGTATTACTTATCCATACTTTACAAAGAAGAAATCAGGCACTGACAACTTGAGTTTGTCATATCCATAGGCTCATCAAAGCAGGAGCTCAAAATTCCCATTTGGGGGATAGTGGTATTTTGTGCTCTAGAGAAGAAGCCTCATCAACCATGAGAGGCAATTTCCATGGCTGGCAGTATCTCCACAAGCAGTGTGCTGGTTGGAATTTTTTTTTTATCAAATTGGTGTGAGCTAGAGTTTTCATAGTAGAAAAAACACAATAGCAAAATCCTTCCAGTAAATTGACCTATAGACAAGCCCCTGGGGGTATCTTCTTGATTGATTTCTCCTAACCCTCTGCTTCAGTTCCTGACTCCTGGTTCCTGCCTTGAAGTCCTGCCCTGACTTCCCTCAACAACAAAGTGGACATAGAAGGATAAGCCAAATAAACTCTCCTGTTGACAAGTTTATTTGATCATGCTGTGTTTATCACAGCAACAGAAACCAGTCCCATTCACGTGCATTCCCTGTGTTCCATGATGGCTAGAGTTTTGTTAGCCTCAGGCTGTTTCCTTTTTCTCTTTGCTTTTTGCTTGTTTGTTTTGCTTGTTTGTTTGTTTAGACAGAGTTTCTTAACCCTGACTGTCCTGGACTCAATTTGTAGACTATGGTGGCCTTGGATTTACAGAGATCTGCCTGTCTCTGGCTCCTGAGTGCTGGGATTAAACAGTATTTTTGTACTGTTACACAGAATTTCAGTCAGGGTTGGAATTCAGAGTGTGATAGTGTTCTACAATAGAGCAACATGAAATTATTCAAAGGAGCAACAACAAAGAAAAAAATGAGGACTGGGGAGTCAGCTCGGTAAGTAAGAACACTCATTGTGCAGTCTTGAGAACCTGAGATCAGATCCTTAGCACGAATGTAAGGAGCCTAGTGTGGTTGCATGCTTGTAACCCAAGTAGCGATATGGAGTTAAAACAGGAGAATCACTTAGTCTTGCTAGCCACCAGCCTAGGTGAAAAATAACAAAAAAAAAAAAAAGAAAAGAAAAAAAAGAAAAAAGAAAAAAAGATACAACCCTGAGCTACAGGTTCAGTTAGAAACCCCATCTCAAGGGGATAAAGCAAAGGTCAACAGAGAAAGAGACACAGTGTCTTTCTGTGGTCTCCACACAAAAAGGTATATGAACCTTCATACACTGTTACACACACACACACACACACACACACACACACACTAAAATCATACCTAAAGTAAAAGAGGGTGTTTTTTCAAACAAAACCAGAAATTTGAACAGAAATACTCACTATTCATTCAATATAATTTCAGGAACTTCTTGGGTTATCTCAAGCTTTGAGCCAGGAGTTAGAAATAGCACAGTTCCTACACTCAAGACCCCTACTCTATGGAGTGAATGCATCCAACAGCGATCATGTTTGACCCCGGATAACACATCTCTCACACCTGTGTCCACCCCTGGGAGGATGGACCTGCATTTAACATTATTGTACCCATATGACTAATAGCTACCGCCTAGTGGAGCTGATGAGATGAATTGAAGACACTCAAGAGAGTAGAGACAAGATGGGGCAGCACTCATGTGCACCCTCATTCCTGACACCCTGGAGTGCTCCCACTTACCTCCTCCTTGTTTGAGAAGTGCTCCTCAGAGCTGCAAGGGAGGCCACTCCCAGGAGTTCATGTTACTCTTCATTTCTACTACTTTCTTTTTCTCCCCTCTCCCTGCTTGCTTCCCAGAGAAATGAATTATGTGTCCTGTAAGTGTTTACAATTAAAGAATTCAATCTAATACATCCCCAACTCATCACATTTGGGTTTATTTACTCTGCACTCCCTGCTCGCTATTAATATTCTTATTGATCTTACCTCAGAGGAGACAGAAATATTGGCTCCTGTTGTTAACAGACCAAACAGCTTTAACCTAACCTGAAATCAATCAATGTAGGGATCAGGATCCTAGGCACCTGGTATATACACTTTGCTCTCGTCTCTACAAAGGTCAAAGTGCCAAGACTGAGGTCCTGTCCCACTATCCAGGTGCACAGCCAGTGGCCTCAGGCAAGAATGAGCTAGCGATCCATGGAATCAATGGCACTCACCTGGCTGCCCTTTCTATCTCCACAGCACTCCTTTACTGGCGGTCCCCTGCTCTCTCAGAAGCATCCCTCATCACAAATCTGTGATGGCATAAGTGTTTTGCTTTTGCAGATGTTTTATGATGCAACAACATCAACAACCCATGAAAATATAAAATTACGGTGTCTCTTGGCAAGAATCACACACTGCAAATACATCTATCCTATTTTACCCCATAACTGCCCTTCTCTTTCCATGAGGAAAAAAAAAATCCCAATTATCCAAACTTTTTAAACTATCATGTTTTTAAAAGGGGAATGTCCCTGTTATAATGAAATTAACTTCTGTGGGCATGTTTGCTTCTGACAGGAAATAGGTTAGTGATATTAGATGTTATGTGTTTCTCCCAGTGAGCACCATGGGGACAATTAGAAGTATATCTGATGCTCCTTGGTGCGATTTGAAGGGGAGACAAAGTGACAAGGTGCCCAGGGTGAGACTGTAGGAGGGGACATCCAGACAGACAAAGGTGAAGGCCAGATGCTCTGACCTGTTTTGGGAGGAGGATGGCATTGTTTACACTTGGGGCCCTTTGAATTTGTAGAAGAAAAAACTTCCAGTTTATAGTGTGCTGTGGTTTTTTAACTAGGTCCACAGATTTTCAAAGCATCAGTGGCTCATACCCATTCCACAGAATCCTGGGCTTTCATGAGGCAGTCTCTCTCTCCTATTAGGCAGTCATTGAATCATGTCTCCGAGGAAGCACCTCTACCCACTTGTCAGCTGGTGCAGGAGGCAGACCCAGCCAGGCACTGAGATGGGAGCGTGCATCGATCTCCACTTCTGACAGACAGCCACAATCTTGACCAATATGTTTGTTCTGTGAATAGTAGTGAGCCTAGAGGAGCCACACCTCCACCAAAAGTGAGATCTGTGGCAGCCCCTTGGTAACATGTAGGAAGAGGGTCCTCTGAGAGTAGGCAGTGCCCTCACCTGGCTACTTTAGCTTGCGTCTTCTTCTTAGAGTCTTTGTTGAGTTACAAGTCATGTTCCGTAAAATCACAATTCTACCTTTTAATTGTATTCATTTGGATTTAATTTAAAATTCAGAGACAGAGTCTTATGTAGCCACAGCTAGACTCCTCAGCTAGAAGGATGGCCTTAAACTTGGCGCCCTCCTTGCCTCCACTTTCCTAGAGCTTAGCCTAGAGACATGCACCATCTCCAGATTCTGCAGTGCTTGAGGCTTGGTGGGTGTCTGACAATCATCCTACCAACTGAACTCCATCTGCAGCCCTTTGATTTTTTTAAAAAACGTACAACTTAATTGGCCAAGTATATTGATAATATGATACAACCACTACATTCCTAATTCTAGAACATTTTCATTACCCCTAAAAGGCATTCCAAACACATCAGCATTCCCTTCCTACTCTGTGTTACTTCCAGGCCTTGGCAACCTCTAATTCATTTTCTCCCTAGGGATCTGCCTATAGTGGATAGTGTGTGTCAGTGAAATTAGAAACATGTTTTGTTGTGTCTGGCTTCATAGCAGGATGTTCCCAGGACCAACACGAGTTTTGGGTTATGTCAGTACTCACTTCCTATTGTAGCTAGAAAATATCCTATGGTGTGGATAGACCATAGCTTATTCATTCTTCTTGTCATGGCTAGTGGGCTATTTGACTGTGTTTCATACATACTTTTTGACCTTTATTTGAGAAGATACAATTCTCTCATCTGGAAGCTTGAACCACCTCATTACTAATTAAAGTACCTCTCATGATTCCTATTCAGTGGTCAAATGGGATGCAGTAAGCATGCAAGAGCTGAGCAGGTACTGTTGGATTCAAAATCCATTCAAAGGCTGGGGTTCCATGTGGTTCAGGAGGGTGTGTATCCAACGCTGAAGAGAAGCTATTTATATACAAAATTTCCTTATTCCTTATGACAGCTTCCTGATAGGATTTGTATCTGTGTCATCAGGGAAGAAACCAAAGAAAAGTTATTCATTCAAGTCTAAATTCAAATCAGTCAAAAAAAAACAAGGTTTGCTCAATGTCTATTATATTATTGTTTTATATATATATACACTAGATTATTATATTTTATTATAGTACATTAATCATATTATTTATCAATCTCTAAATATTAGTGAGGAAGTTAAATTATTATGGGGTTTGGGGGATGATGGTTTGCTTTGGTGTACTTCCAAACTGCAAACTCGTAAGAATAGTACATGGAACTCTAATCTATTTTGCCCAGATTCAGCTTTCTATTGAATAGGTGAAAAGACAGAAAAGAGAACTTTTCTCAAAAATTTGAAAGTAAATTTGAGACACTCTTTCCACTTGCCCTAACTACTGATGTGTTTGTGTCGTATAAACAGACAGTCTCTGACGTAACCCCCCAGTGCTAACAATCAGGAACTGTGATGACAACAGGGCATTGGAACCTTGGCACATGCTGTCCTCAGAGTTCTTGCATGGCCCCAATGACAGCCTGATAAAATTACTTCCATCCTTGTAGCCTGGCCTAGAAAGGCACCAGGTTTAGTCATTGTGTGTCTCTTTAATCTCATCTGACCCCCAAGGGTTCATCCTCAAAGAGTTCCTCAGCTTCACATTCCATTTCGCTTTCACCTCGGAAAGAACACAGTTCAGTTTTGTAGGATGCTGTGCTGGCATCCCCTCCTGGTCAGATGGCTGTGCTTTCAGTGGGGTTTCTGTGGAAGGGTCTTTGCTTGATGGAGTGTGTATTCGCTGCATTTAAATGCTTCTCACACAACCTTGGCAACATCTACGCATTATGCTAGAAGTGAGTCTTTCATGCCCATTTTTAGATTTAGTATTCACCTACATGATCATTATACTAAGCAAGCGAACCTTGGCTGTAAAATGGAACTACAAATTAAAGAAAATATAAGTTATCACCATCATCATCATGATCATCACCATCATGATCATCATCATCACATTACTCTCATAGATTTCCACATTTTTCTGACTCTGAACAGTTTGAGCAGTTTAGCAAGTTGAAAGATAAGGACATACAAGTCCGTGAATGATGGAAAAAGAGGGGGGACATGATGCTGTTCAACTGCAAAGCTTGTTTAACTTCAAGGCACCTTTTGTTGATGGGGACTAATTGCTCTGGTGTCCTTTCTCTTCCATCTCGCCTCAATCCACGCAATAAGTGCCTCAGTGAGAGACATAAGCAACAGCACAAATCCGCAGAGATGCTGCTGGATGGCGGTGTGCATTTACCGACCATCTGCAGTAAATACTCATAATCTCATTTTCTTCAAATGATGTTATTAGTGGGAGATGAGACACCAGCAACGGCAACTGCTCTGATGTCTCATGTTTCTGTCACTGAAGAGCCAGCTGCAGGACAATCTTAGGAGCTGAGCGACTGACACATTATGGGGAAATTATGCTCTTAATCAATCATCTGCCTGAAGCTATGAAAACGAATATCTGGCTTCTGGTTGCCCAGACATAATACCATTTAGAAACCCTTTTTGTGTCACAAAGCACCTAGCAATTTGTACAGGTTTCCCTTTGAATGGTTTTGTTAAGGAAGGAGCAGAGTATAAAAAGATGTGCCTCTGGGGCTGGGGAGATGGTTTGGTGGGTAAATGTACCTGAGTTTGAATCTTCAGAATCTGCATAAACCCAGCCAAGCCATTCCTGTTACAAGATTCGAAGTGAAGATAGAAGAACCCCTGGGAGCTCACAGGTCCGTTCTCCTGACATAGACAGCAGTGGACGACAGGTGACCCTATGTGGAACAAGATGGAAGGCAAAGACTGATAGACTTCTACACGTGCGTGCTGGTGGCATGTACATGCCCACATTTACATATGTGAACATGCATGCAGTATGCACACACATGCAGGATTTTTATTGACCCAGCTAGGCTATAAATAAAAAGGAGTGGGGAAAGATAGACCATGCACTGTGTGAGCATAAGGAAGATATAGTGAAGCTCTTACAATAAATCTCAAGGCAAGGATAATCAATAGAAATAATACATGTGACAGTGACTGAAGGGCCAGTTTGTCAGGACATGTTACAATGCAAAGCATGCATGACCTTCAAAAGCAACACAAAGAGTTAAACTTGGAAAACATGAGCAAATGAATGAATAAAACTAAAAGATATGATGAGAAAAAGCAATTAAGAACAGAAATTGGGAAAAAATGGAAACTATATAAATAACATAAAATTTAGCCAGGACAACAAATAGCTTTTGGAATAAGATGACAATATTGATAATCTCTAGGCAAGAGTGATTTAATTTAAAATGTGAGTGTATGTGTGTATCTGTGTTCGTGTGTGTGTGTGTGTGTGTGTGTGTGTGTGTGTGTGTGTGTGTGTGCATGCGCTTCTGTTCGTGTATGTGCTGGTGACCACAGTGGCCAAAAGAGGGCTTTAACTTCCCTGGAGTTGGAGTTCTAGGCAGTTTCAAGCTTCTTTACATGGGCACTGGAAACTGAATTCTGGTACTCTGCCAGATCAGCAAAAACAGGTACCTGCTGAGCCATGTCTAGCTGTTGATTGTTTGAAAGGCAGAGAACATGAACCAATATTAATCACATGGAATATAGCATTTATTACAGAACCTTGATCCTATCCAATAGAAGGACTTGGCTGAATAACCTGAATAAAGCCATTTGTCAAAATTATGGTTACTGTTGCTGTAACAAAACACTATGACCAGGGCAACTTATAAAATAAAGACTTTGATTAGGGGCTTGTTTATAGCTTCAGAGGGTTAGTCCATCATTATCATGTCAGGAAATACCACAGAATACAGATACGTATGGTGCTAGAGCAGTAGCTGAGAACTCACATCTTATCTGCAATATGCAAGCAGAGGGACAGCAAAAGAGGGCCCTGTTTGTGCTCTCAAGACCTCAAAGCCCACCTCAATGACACACCTCCTCCAACAAGGCCACACCTCCTAATCCTTCCCAAACAGTTTCACTGGGAACCAAGCATTCAGCTATATGACTCTACAGGACCACTCTAATTCAAACTACTACTCCATTGTTTTAGTGTCTGAAGCCTATGAGCTCACCAGTCAAGAACAAACCTAGACCCAAAATGGCAGGACCCAAGGACACACTGAACCCCAGAGGACCATATGCAATACAGGGCACGATCACAAACAATAACTGTCTGTCACTGCTTCTGAGCATCTAACATCGGTGTCCTACACGAAGTCCTGCTGCATATTTCTCCAGCTATAAAACACCCGGACTAGAACAAGGATCTGTGAGAGACGAGGATAAAGTATCCAGAAGAAAACTGACTGCTCACCAGGCATCCACTTGGAATTGCACACAAACAAGACCCATTTACTATCCACAGACATTGTTCTTTCTCTGTACACATTCCACATTTTTTTTTATTCTTGCCATCAGGAATTTATGGCTCAGAATTCTTTACCATGATGAAATTTTGTAGATAGTGATCATAAAAAAGGAGCTGACAATTGAGTTTCTGTTTTCTCTGTCCATCCAAGAAGAACAGAGCCTTCAAAATTATATTTTCATTATGACATTATCTCATGCAACTCAGCATGTATTGAAATTAGGCAAAGAAAAGGTCTGATAGAAGACTTCTACCCAATCCTCCTAGCTGCCTCTATCACCCTTGCTGGTAAATATCAAGCAGTTTACCATGGAATATAAAGGTGCCTTCTCAGAATCTGCCTGAAATTGTAGAGTCAAGAATTCAGTCTCTGGCAAGTCTAGGTTGCAAGAGATTTTGGGTTTTATGAAGACAGTTTTTAGATTTTGATGAATCCCTTTCTTCCTCTGGAATTTCTCTCTGCCTCCTTCACTGTTCAGCAGATATCTGTGGAGGGTCTGGCATCTCATAAGCAGGTGGGCTAGCCTCTGCTCTTGCCTATATACTAGATGTCATCAGTACCCTGGCAGGAAGTTTCTCTTTTTATTATACCTGGTAGGGATATTATTTCTGACTCTACATAGGCCTACAACACTGGCCACCTGCCTGATAGTGTCTACTATCACACTCATGTCTTTAAGTAGAATTAATGGTGAGCCAGTGTTCAAACAGAAAGCTTTTGATAGTCTCTCAAGGGAAGATCTGACTGTTCCTCAGCCACCGAGTCCCAAAGCCACCAGCTGGAGAGCAACTTACGGCAGATGAGAAGCATCTATGGAGTTCCAGGAACAGTGGAAGCTCACGCAAGGTGGGCAGTTATGTAAACACTCTCCAGGGGATGCTGCAAGAATGATTTGATGAGCCTCTCTTCTCCTAGAATTAATTACAACAGTAAAGCTTGACAGCTTGACTTTACATTACAGCTTTTCCCAATTAAATCTCCATTTCTTTCCGTCTTACTTCATGCCATCCCACTAATTGGTTTCAGCCTCTGCTTTTGCCAATTGCCAACACTATAGTTTTTTAATGCACTCTACTAAAAGAAAATTAAAAATGTAATTTGTATCCTATCTCATATTGCTTCATTGTTTGGGGGGGTGCTATGGCAGAGAGGGTAGAGGGGAGATCATTGATCAACAAAGCCCAAAGATACCCACAGTGGCATTCAATTTTTGCAATGTGCCAGAAGGTGCTTGCTGAGTCCAGGATATATCTAGCACCCCAGGTCCTTTCTTGATCAGTGCATTCTGGGTATACTCACTATGCAGCAAACCCTGTTGCAGATGCTTGAAGGTCTGAGCAGGACCATTGAGTATCCCACGAGCATCCTCACCTTCCCCCCAAAAGGACACCACCATCATGGAAAGAAACCAAAACCCTTTGGTTCCAGTGACCTTTCCCTCAGATGACTTCCCCCTGTAGCAGTATCACACAAACAATCAATTTTTAGTTTACTTCAGTGAATCACTAAGTGCTGGTAGCTATTATGATGCTACAGCCCCCCCCCAACCTATTTTGAAAATCCAGGGTAAAGGTGTTGGAAGCAATAGAAAAGAAGACATGTGTTCTGTTCTGTTAAATGTTGAAGGGCACTTGGCTCAGAGGGGGCTCATGAGCTCCCACCCGTAGCTGAGGAGCTACTGTCAATGGAAACACAAATTTGACTGAGTGGGTTATGTAAAAAAGAGAGGCAGGGTGGAGGTCTGAGGGTGGAGAGATGGCTCAGCCGTTAAGAATACTTGCAGCTCTTTCAGTGGACCAGAGTTCAGTTCCTAGCACCATGGTGGTTCAAAAGATCTCCAAAACAAAAACTGGAAAGTGTTTCGTAACAGTCAATAATTTTTATAACCAAGCTGTGGGTAAGCAGTTCTGGTGCATCACATTTACATATATTACACACACACACACACACACATGTTACATATATTTACGTATATAATTAGATATATATTTCTATCACCTTAAGTAAATGAGAGATGAAGTTTCTCAGGACATAGCCGAGGCCAACTTCACGGAGGTTAACTAAAGTTTGTGGACAGATGGGAAGATGACTCCAGAGCTGAGACATGAAGAAAGTTGCATGGCTCTCATAACCAGCTAGAATTAGGACATCGCATGGAGCAGAAATGGACATGTATTTTTATATTAACTTATCTTTTCTGGTCTGCGCAGCCAACTAATGCTGCAAAGCCAAGGTACAGACATCACGTTGTGCTCCCAGGGAGTCAGAGCTAACCCCAGGCCACAGAGACCACCCACACTTCTCCTTCCTGCCTATATGCCCAGATAAGGTCTAAGTGTAAAGTCGCTTGAGCTTCCTAATGGCAATCAGCCCTTAGTAACTGCTGTGTGCTGATCTTCCTCTAAATGCCTCGCCCACAGCAGCTGACCTAATGCCTGCAGCAACAATGGCAGATGAAGAAACTGAGGCAGCCAGGAAAGCACAGTGCTCAGACGGCTGTGGGGCAGAACTGGAGTCTGAGCAGGACTGTCAGCTACAGAGTGTATGTACTTAACAACCACCTTCTTCTAACCCTTGGGAATGAACACAGAGATTATAGATGCCTGCTTCAGGTAGGGTTCTACCAAGGGTGATGTATGTTCACGTACTCATTAATGCCTTTCTTCATTCTCTCCACTGTAAACCATTGTTTCCTTCAAATTATATGAAGAAAAATTAGTTGTATGGTCATCAAATTTGCTAAATAATCAGGTTATCAGGTTGACATGTGCCAAATACATTCATTATGTAAACCAGGATACCAACCCTGATTCACTTTCTCTATTCTGAGGCAGATCGTTGTTAGAAGAAAATGTGCTTTGTGGTTCAGAGGGTGAAACCATGGTTTGTATTGATTTCAGTCAGACAGCCAGTTAAGAATGTCTTTAATTACCTGGTCCCAGGGGTTCTGTTTGATTTATACAAAGTTGGTCCCTTTCTTAACAGAAAATCTTTCTCAATTCCTTTCTATTGATGGTAGGATGATCAATAGGTAAATGTGCCTCTAAGTAATATATAATGCTTGTTTAGAAGATTCAATAATTCAGGATAATAAAATACTTCCACTGCCTGTCTCATCAATAACAGCCATTCTCAATGGAAGGTGACTTTGCTCCTAGGGAGTGTTGGGCAATACCGATGATCTCAACAGGGATGAAATAACCAAGAGCCCAGGGTTGTTCATAAGCACATTCAAGTACTCAAGACCATTTTTATTTGGTACTGTTCCCGTTGTTGTTATAAACCCGACAGAAAGTGTTTTAAGGGAGAATGGGTTTTTCCTGGCTTACACTTTGAGGGAGTCTTTCTATCAAAGCGAAGAAGACATGGTAGGAGGCCTGTTGTTCACAAGGTCTGGTCATATGCTACAATCAAGATGCAGAGAAAGAGATGGATGCTGGTGTTCATTTTCTGTTTTCCTCTCTATGTAGTCCAGGACCCTACTCTGTGAAATGATGTCCCAAAATTCAGAGTGGGTCTTCCAGCATCAGCTAAACAAATCTAGAAAATTCATGCCAGAGAGGCCCAATGTTGGTTTCCATCATTATCTGAAATATCAAGTTGATAATCCAAATTAAATATCACATAGTTCCTCACAAAATAATGTCTGGGTTCAAATTATCAGTGGTGGGGCTGGAGAGATGGTTCAATGGCTAAGAGCACATGTTGCTCCTGTAGAGGACAAAAGTTCAGTTCTCAGCACCCACATGACAGCTCATGACAACTGGTAAGTCCAATTCTAGGGAATCCAACAACCTCTTCTAAACCCCAAGGGCACCAAGCACACACGTGGTACACAGACAGAGATACACACAAACACTCATACACATAAATAAGATAAGAACATCTAAAACTATTACTTTTGTATCAGTAGTGTCAAGGCTGAAAAAAATTCCATTTTTAATATTACCAACAAAAAGCAAATAGTAATAAGAAAATAAGTGTTAATTTCACAGTGGAGAAAATACTTCACAATAATAGCTTGGTCTTGATTCCCTATTACCAATTGAATCACATTGAAATGAATTATAATAGTTCCTTACTTAAAGACAGTGCTGGGGTCAGCATTATCCTTTGGAAACTTCACTAGCTCTGTTTACTTTGGGCAGACGTTCTTGCACTACAAGAATGTACTTCTGGGACTCTGTAGTCTTGGCATCAGCATAACAACCTTGGTTTTCAACCTTAAGCAGTGCCATCTACAATTACCAATAATATGGCTGTGGGCAGGTCATTTGAATTCCATGCTTTATAATGAAAATAATAGAAAAATATTTGAGACATTAAGGTAATGGTACCAGTAAATTACATTATACCCTTATTAAATATAGCATGCTATCTTGAAGAAGGTTTTACCAGGACATCTATATTGTATGAGAAAATAGACACTTCAAACAGCCACAGGAAATTGCCCAATAATGTTTAAATGCTTAATAACAAGCCCTAAAATAGTTATGCCCGAGTAATTTAACCCAAGACTTAGCCATTCTTCCTTAATCAAACACAATTACATGAATTAGATGCTCATGATAAAATCCAGGAATTGGATGGTGGTATTGCATCTGGGGCTGTCTCAATTATCAGCACTGCACAGCTCTCGGAGATGAAAAAACAGCTCAGTGCATTCTGAATGTGGTCAGAACAACCAGAAATAGATATGAGGAGAAGGGAAAGCATATGAAGCCATCTCTCAATCAAGTAAAAGCAACCAAAGAAAAAGAAGTATTTGTATCCAGGATCATTGGAGAACATTGTTCTCTATGGATTCTGTTGTATGAACTTGATCATATTTGAAAAGGACACAAACATATTTTACTAAAAGAAAGCCACTGTTGAATAACTAAAGACACAGAACTGGGACAAACTGTGTGTGTGTGTGTGTGTGTGTGTGTGTGTGTGTGTGTGTGTGTGAATGTACATGTGTGTATAAATGTGTATGCATGTGTATATATCTATGTGTACACATGTATATGCATGAGCACATGTATGTATGTATAAATGCATGTGTGTGTATACGTGTATGTGTGTGTGTGTGTGTGTGTGAGTGTGTGTGCATGTGCATGTTTGCAAGCCAGAGGCCAAGCCGGGATGAATTTCCCTGTTGCTCTCCATCTTAATTTTTGAGACCGGGTATCTCACTTCTGCCTGGAGCCCGTCAATTCAGTTAAGCTGACTGTCTCTGACTCCCCAGAAGTGAGTTCCCAAGCATCCTCTTGGCATTTTTAGCATGAGTTGTGGGGACTGAACTCAGCCCCTTGTGTTTGTTCAGCAAGCACTGTGCTGGCTGTGTTATCTTCCTGGCTCAGAAAAACAGATGACTTCTTAAAGCAAACAAAATGTCTCACAGAATAACTTTGATTATGTAATTTGATTTGTCTAACTGCACCCTACTGCAGCATCGTGCTCAGCTCTGAATCACTCCTCTCCTGCAGTACACAAATGCCAAAGTAGCAGAGGCTCCGCAGACAGCAAGCACCCAGACCTTTCGCGACCCCTTCTAGGCACCCCTTTGCCTTTGTACAGACTTCTCCACAAAATCTCTTCCTTGCACCTGGGATGTGAACCCTCTCTTTCTGGCTGCCCTTACTTCTCTTTTTCTTCAGAAATCTTCCCTGGACTTCCCCTACCTGGATCCTAGCCAGCTTAGTAGCTGCTCTCCCCAAAGCCTACCCACCTTCCTCAGCTGGAGGGATGCCATCCCTCACCTTGTGTTCCCACAGGCCATCCAGGTACTTCTCCAGTAGCAGTTTGATTGTTTTCTAGGTAATTCTGTCCACAGCACATCCTCCACCCAGCACCACAACTCATCAGGAAAGGGAGAGAAGCAGGCCACCCATATTCTCATTACCCACAGAGCAGTGCTGTATACCAAGGTTCACCAACACTCAGCACTCTTCTACTTTCTGCAAAACTCTAAGAAGTTGGAGCACCCATTTCAGAGTAAGGGCAACTGAGGTTCAAGGAGGTTCATTATTCTTTCTCAACTTCATATGTTTGCAAGCCCACTAATCGCCTAAGAGTTAAACATAGATACTCAGAGTACAGAATGATGTGTAGCCTGACTATAGCCTGTATGGACACTTGTAGTGCTGATACCAAGAAAGTGACATATACAGCGTGACCTTTCATCAGTAAGTGGAAGCCAAAGAGCCCAACTGCTTTTGGCATTCCTGAAGCATTTCCCAGGCCACTAAGATGAGCCCAGGCTGACCAACAATCTGACTCAAGCCTCTACCTCCTGGGTCTCTTCTCAGAAGCAGATTCACTCAAACGCTCATGTGCAGGGCCATCTTTCTGCCGTGTGCAGAACCATAGAGTGACACACTCTGGCATTTGCCTCTGACATTTAGGTAGAAAAGAAGCTTTAGACTCACACCAACCTTTCAGGATTGCATCATACCAAATGCAGCCATGATTAGGGATACTATCTTTACCCCACTTCTTCTCTGTCTCCATTGTAAGTCTCTTCACTGATTGCTCCCCTGCCAGCCCCAGTGGCCTCATGGCCACCCCATAAATGCACTGAGCATTCTTGAGCCTAGGTCAGACCAAGAGATTATTCCCTCTGTCAGAATAGAGCCACAGCTACATGGTCAGATTCTCTTCGCCTTGTTCATATGTTAGCTCAACTGAAGAAGACTTTCAGAGCACCCATCTGAACACATTCTTTACCCTCATACCCATGAGCTCAAGACCCTGAGCTTGGTTTGTTTGACCAACATAACTTTCTAAGTGTATCGTGTCTTCTTTTTTTCCTTTCTCCATTCACTCACTCCCCATGAGAGCAAGAAGTTTTCTGTCTCTTTTTAAAATCACTTTCCTAAATACATACAATGTGTGTATTATGTAAATAACTGTTGATTATATAAATCCTCTCTGCACAGCTCCTAAACCTAGGACATCTCCCTCATGAATGCATGTGCTCCCCCTCCCCCCAATTCACATGCTTCCAAGAGCTGGTGCCATTCAGAGACAAAGGAGACACTGGCACTTCACCCCCAGAAATGAGATTAGTGCCCTTTGAACGTGCCCCATGGGTCTGAGTTACTCACTCAGGATGATATTTTCTAATTTTATCCATTTGCCTGAAAAACTCAGGATGTCCTCGTTCTTAATGGCTGAATTGTGTCCCATTGTGCAAATGAACTACATTTTCTGTATCCATTCTTCTATTGTGGGACATCTGGGTTGTTTCCAGCTTTTGGCTATCACAAACAAGGCTGCTATGAACATAGTGGAACACATGCCACTGTGGCATGGTGGGGCATCTTTTGGGTATATGACCAAGAGTGGTATAGCTGGGTCTTCAGGTAGATCTAGTTCCAATTTTCCAAGGAATTTCCAGATTGATTTCCAGAGTGATTGTACCAATTTGCAATCCCACCAACAACACAGGAGTGTTCCACTTTCTCCACATCTTTGCCAACATGTGCAGTCACCTGAGGTTTTGATCTTAGACATTCTAATTGGTGTGTACTGACTAAAAAGTAGATATTAGCCCCCCAAAAGTACAGAATACTCAAGATACAGTCCACAGAACTCAGAAAGTTTAACAAGCTATAGGGCCCAAGTGAGGACACCTCAATCCCACTTGGGAGGGAGAAGAAAGCAATCTTAGAAGAAGAAGGGAGGGAGGGACCTAGGTGGGAAAGGGAACGGGGGGGGGGGGAGAGGGAAGCATGACTGGGTATTGGGTGGGGGAAAAGGACTGAAGTCCTGAAGGCCAGCAGAAAGAACAGAAACAGGCAACCTCAGGAGATAGCGGGTGGGGGACTCTCTAGAATGTACCAGAGACCTGGGAGGTGAGATACTCTTAGGACTCAAAGGGAGGGACCTTAGAGAAAATGCCCTACAGTGCAAAATGGGAACTTGTAAAGCACACCTCCAGCAGAAAGATGGGATTGCCATCCCATAGTCAAAAATTTTCTGACCCATAATTGTTCCTGTCTGAAAGAACTGCAGGGAAAAATTTGAGAAGAACCTAAGGAAAAGGAGATCCAACAACAAGCCTAAAGTGGAATCCAGCTCAAGGGGAGGCCCCAAGGCCTGACACCATTACTGAGGCTGTGGTGTGCTCATAAAAAGGGACCTATCATGACTGCCCTTAGAAAGACCCAACAAGCAGCTGAAAGAGTCAGATGCAGATATTTATACCCAACCAATGGACAGAAGCTACTGACTCCTGTGGTTGAATTAGGAAAAAGCTGGAGGAAGCTGAAGAAGAGAGTGACCCTGTAGGAGGACCAGCATCTCAATTAGCCTGAACCCCCGATATCTCTCAGACACTGAACTACCAACCAGGCAGCATACACCAGCTGATACAAGGCCCCCAACACTTATACAGCAGAAGACTTCAGGGTCTAGGTTTAGTCAGAGAAGATGCACCTAACCCTCAAGAGACTGGAGGCTCCAGGAAGTGGAGCGGTCTGCTGGGATGGGGGCTAGGGAGTGGGAACATCCTAGTAGAGACAGGGGTGGGGACAAGGGGGAGGAGGTATGGGATGTGGAATAGTCAGCAGGTGAACAGGAGGAGGGATAAAATCTGGAGTGTAACAAAAAGATTAAATAAAATTAGAAAGAAAGAAAGGAAAGAAGGAAGGAAGGAAGGAAGGAAGGAAGGAAGGAGGAAGGAAGGAAGGAAGAAGAGCCCCATGGTAACAGACAGGCCCTATCTGTCCTGCCTTGTGATGTCCCACAGCACTCATTCTTGCTGCATGAATGTCACAAGAAGACTCCCCTAGGATGCCAGTGCCACAATTTGGAACTTTGAGCTTCTAGAACTGTCGAGGATAAATTTCTGTTATCACTTCTCCAGCTTGTGATATTTTACAGTAGCAGCAGAAGCAGACCGTAGGATAGCTGTCAGATTCGGCCTTGTTTAATCTTAGACATAGAAGCTAGAATGAGGTTACATTTTAGGGATTTTTTTTTTTTAGTTCTGCTGTGGAGCATTACTATGAGTCTGGTAGCTAAAAACAAGACAGCTTCACTCTTAAGAGAGGCAGAGGTCAGAGTCCAGTGGGCGGTGATGGGGGCTAACATCACCCAAACTTGTGCTTACTCTGGAGACCCCAGTGGAGGCTGTTTATATCCTCAAGGGATACTGCTCTCCTGTAACCCTGATTATATTGATGTGATCCAGAAATTCCCAGTCACAGTTTTATCTCATGACCCTTAGTCTCATCTGCATGGCTCCTCTTGCAGTTAAAAATTGATAGGATTTGGGAATCAGAGCATAGATGTCTTTGGAGAGGACACAGTGTTAGAGTTGGTATCCCTGGCAAAAGCTATTTACATTCTTCTCGAAATGACTCGATTAATAATGGAATATTTATAGCATGTAAAAGAGGAACAAGTAAAGCCTTCCACCTAAACGGGCAGACAATATATTGCTGTCTGGAGTTGGCCTCCCACGATCTGGGAAAATGAAACTTTGAAAATGCAGCACCCTACTGACCTCTGGTGTCTTCTTCTTGTCCTCCTTCAGACTCTCGACTGTCCTATGTCTGACGGGTGTAAATTGTTTCCATTCCTACAATAGCAGATATATTGTTGGTTCTGTGTGCTCTCAATTTTTTATATAAGTAATATAATACTGTTCATCTCAAAGTCACGCTCTTTAGCACGACACAGATCTAGTGGAGGCTTCCATGAAATTGAATTATGTCTTTCTCTTCTTGTGTGGGGTTCCCACTAACCTCTACGAACTAACAGAGCACTCAGCATCAGTGGCTGTAGGTCTCCACCAAAACATGAGCTTCTCGGACAGAGAACGGGTTGAAAGAAGCCAGACTGATGTATGAAATATGCGACCAGAAGCCCACTGGCCTCTCCAGCACTGGGAATGCTCAGGCGCATACAACCCTGCTAACGCTTTGTCAGTCCCCCTAAACACATGCACGTGATGGGCTCTGCTGTTTCACTCTGAAATTCACTTATTTATATAAGGACCTGATAAGATTTTTACATGTCTCTTGGATCTGACGAATTTCTCCTCCGAGAATGGCCATTCCTTTTCTTTTCCTCATATTTCTACTGAATTTGCCTTTTATTTTATTTTATTTTTGAGTTAGGGTTGCATGTCATCCAAGCCAGCTCACTAGGCAGCTGATGATCATGAATTTTTGATGTGCTTGCCTTTAACGTCCTGAATTCTGGAATGGTAGGTGGGCATTACCACCTCGATCTATGCAGTGCTATGGCTCAAAGTTTGTGTACACCAGGAAGGCTCTCTATTAAACTTCATCTTACATATGTGAATAGTGTGCCTGCATGTTTATATGTGTACCATGTGTGTCTCTGGTGTCCTTGAAGGTCAGAAGAAGACATCAGATACCCCGGACATGGAGGTACTGACAGCTATGACCAGCTGTGTGGATGCTGGGAACTGAACCCAGGGCCTCTGGAAGAACAAGGGCTCTTAGCCACTGAGGCATCTCTCCAGCCCCTAAAACGGACATTCTTTATAAGTTCTGCCTGTTGATACTTGTGTCTGTTGCATAGATCTCAAAAGCTCTTTCATGTTCTCCCATTTTTTTGCTGCCTCCTTTGCCCAGGAGCTAAAATTTTTGACTGTACAACTTACCAGTTTTATCTGTGGCCTGTGCTTTTCCTATTGCTAAAATGAAGTCTGTACAAATCTGTCTGGAACATTTTCATAAAGACACTTACCTGTTGCCTTCTGATACTTTCTGTCTTGTGTTTGATGTTATATCTTTTACAATATGCAAATTGGCTTCGGCTTGATGGAAGTTTTCCATCTATATCTATAGAATGGCAACAGCGATGTGATAGCCTGCTACCTTCCTCCAAAGTGAACATTCGCTATTGGATTAATGGCACTGACTGGTCTGATCTAAAACTGCCTGTGCCGTGTGCCAAGTTTTCACGGGCTGTGGGTATGTCCAGGCTGCCTGGCTCACTTTGTTGGCCTTTGTGAAAGCCAGAGCTTAACTGCTTTATTCAGTGTGTGTTGTGTATCAAGAGGCAACTTTAGGGACTGAAGAGATGACTCAGTGAGAAGAGCACTCACTGCAGAAGGTTCAGAGTCAATGGGGATGCTCTACCACTGCCTGTAACACCAGCTCCTGAAGATCTGATGCTGGCCTCCACAGGTACCTGAACACGTGTACACACACACACACACACACACACTCACTCACTCACTCACTCACCACAAACTAAAAATCACACACTTACCACAAACGAAAAATTAATATCTTTTTTTTAAAAAAAGACAATTTTCATGTATTATCCCAACAACCTTCCTTTAGGAAACTTTCTTGATGTCTTCTTGTGACATTTCTGCCCTTTCCTCTTACATGTGGCTTTGGGACCATCTTGTCAAATTCTGTGAATAGCAGTTATCACTTCAAATTTTTTAGACTAGCACTGACATAATCAAAGTAAGGTAGCTTCGTCCTAATATCTGTGACAAGCAGAGGCTTAGATCTCTTTTGACATCTTTGAATAATCTATGAAATATAGCAAGGCTTTTCAATGTGTATATATTGCATATATGTATATATATATGTATACTATATATATGTGGTACATGTATGTGTGTGTAGTGCCTGTGGGGGGCTAATGTGTGCATGTAGCATTATGCAGATATGTGTATGTTTACCTTGTATATGCATATGTGTATGTTTATGCGTGTGGAGTACATGTGTGTGTGCGTATGATGCATGTATATGTCTATGTAGTACATGCATGTGTGTGCACAGTATGCTCACCTATGAACACTCACACAGATGCCAAGGAGGATCAGGTGTCCTGCTTTGTCATTCTCTGCCTTATTTCTTTAAGACAAGGTCTCTCACTAAAGGTTTGAGGCTAGAATATCAGCCCAGCAGGCCCCATTACTCCTGTCTCTGCACTGCCCTTAACCTGTGCAGGGGTTATAGGTACACATGACCATGTTTAATTGTTTTTGAATCTTGATGTTGGAGACCTGAACTCGGGTCTTAGGCTTAGCAAACACTCTTATTCATGAAGACATCTCTCAAGCTTCAAAATCTATTTTTTAATTACACTAATAGTTCCTAGAACATGAGGACAGCATTAGCTTCTAGATTTCCCTGTACATCAATTATTCAAAACTTTTCTCTTTTCCATTGGCTTTTCTGATTCATTCCAACTTTTTGTATCAAGAGAAATTTGACTGCAAAAAAAAAAAAAAACTGGATTTTTACTTTTGCCTTTTTATTTCACTTTATTTATTTTTTTTGTATTTTACTGCACTGACTTAGAAGTTGTGAAGTGCCTAATGTGGGCGCTGAGAATTTAATTCAGATCCTCTGTAAGAACAGCGCATGTAACCACTGAGCAATTTCTCTAGCCCCTGCCTTTAAGATATGGGTATTATTTACTTGGACATGAATTGTACTTAAAATTGTTTAAAAGTTAATCAACAAATACTTTTAAATATGTCTTAATTTTAACATGATCTACCTATCTGACATCTTTTCTATCTATATCTAGCACCTATTCTATCTACCATTTATGGATTATGTATATATGTTTCTATCTATCTATCTATCTATCTATCTATCTATCTATCTATTTATCTATCTCCCTCCCTCTCTATCTATCTATCTATCTATCTATCTATCTATCTATCTATCTCCCTCCCTCTCAATCTATCTATCTATCTATCTAAGATCAAACTTGTTCAGTCTTTAGTCTCAAGGGATGTAGCACTACTGCTGACGCCATGTATGGGAATTGTGTGCCTTTGACAAGGACGTGCCAGCTGCCATCTGAAAGAGGTCAGGTATCAACTTCAGAGCTCATTCTTTAGGTACACCCTCTTCCTCTGATGGTCAGCTAGAACACTGTCACTTTTGAACTTCAATATTCATTTGTTCTCTGTAAAACAATTATCTAAGAACAGGCAAGAGAGTCATCATCTCGAAGTCCCTGCATAAAGCTTACAGAAAAGTCGGTGTGAGGACTGGGGCATTAGACAAGTGCACTTTGAAGTTAGGACTCAAACTTGCATTCCTTCTGTTCACTCTCCATTCTGTAAAAACACGTTTTTGACCAAAGCTCATGGCACAGATCTGTGAGCGTTCACAAATATTCAGAAGGCAACTTGAAAGGTATAACATATGTGTCTAGCAATATAACATTGTTGCTACCTCAGAGGGCATATATATTTCCAGCCATGGGCTTTTGGGAACTTCCGAGTCCCCTTCTGTGGAGTGCTCCTCAAGTCCAATCAGCAAGTGGCTGGTTACCTCCAAAACGGTTATGCCATTACCCTACCAATGGGCACATCCTGCCTTGCCAGTCGATAGTGTAGCTTGTGGGGTCCACATCCTAGAAAGAGTGTTGGTGACAGTTGTGCCCCAACAGTTTACACAGCACCTTGCAGCATGATAAAGGCTAGCCAATAGGAAGGAGGCTCCAAATTTAGTGCCAGCTTGGTTTTTTTATGTCTTACAACCAAAGTGTGTGGTGTGTTCGGCCACAGGGACAGAACACCTGGCTCTCCTTGGTAATCAACAGCAGAAGAAATAACCTCTATTGGTTTTGGATCTTTAGAGGCCTCCATGGCTGACAACACAAGGGGGTGGAGGGTAGCCCATCCCTGACAGTGGGATTTCCTTCTGGCTTCTGGAAGTGCTTACTGGTCTGTTTTGAAAAGACCCTGATGCATAGCCCAGGCTGTCCTCTCACTGGAGATGTTACTGTGCCCAGCTTCTGTCACAATTTCTCTTCAAAAGAAGAGAGTCAAGTAGCAGATGGCCACAGTGTCATCTTAGGGGATAGAAACTTACAGGACATGGTAGCCATCTTAGCTTTTGTCAGCACACCCTGTGATTGTGTGGAGCCATGAAAGAACACCTGGACGCAGTTCTCACATGGTGTCCCTGTTGCTAGATGACACATGACTATGTGGTTACGTCACTTCTCTGTCCATTAAGAGTTTGCATATAGCACTTCCCAGATTTCTCTGGCCTTCCGCGCTTTCATTTCTCCTTTTTCACAACTGTTAGTAAGCAAAAGGCAACTAAATATCTTAGTAAATCTTTAGAAAGGAAATGCACAAACCCACAGAGACAGGAAGTGAAACAGCAGCAGTTGTCTGGGGATGAGGTATGGAGAAAAAAAAATTAAGTGTGGAAAAGATTGCTCATAGGTACAGAGTATCTTTTGAGGGCCATGAGCATGTTTTGAAATTCAGATGTAATTATTGATAAGCTCTGAGAATATAAAATACATGGAACTCTACAATTCTAAGGGGTGAATTTTATGATGTTACTTTTATCTCAACAGAAAAAAAAAGATAAAGTGATGAACAGATAGAAGGTTGATAGATGATAGATAAGCAAATACTAAAAGGTAGATAAACAGACAGAGAAGTCCAGGCTGGAATGACTCTTTCAGCAAAGCCAAAGTAGCCAAGGGCCTACAAGTCAGCCCCCAAGTGATTCATCTCACTAGGGTGATTTTTAGCTGTCTGGATCCTGGGCCTCCTCGGAGTTCTCTCTGTGACTTTTGCTGCAGGGAGGAAATGCAGCAATGAAGAAAGGCAGGGTGAGATGTCACTTAGCGCTCTCTTGGAGGGAAGAAGGTATTTCCACTTCACAGAGCATGGCATGGAGGCAGACACCAGCGAGATCCTCTGCATTGACTTCTGGCAGCAGGCGGTGATTTCTAATTAGAGAGAAAAGCATGCAGCTGCCATTCCAGAAAACAAAGAACACAAAACCAAATGTTCGCTCATAACCACTCAGCAAAAAAAAAAAAAAAAAAAAAAAAAACCGGCACGGATGGTCAGGCTGAACACCGCAGGGGCCCAGGGGCCCAGGCCATTAGCTAAGGGATGAATGTCTTAGACCTGTAGACGTCAGTTGAGACATCCTCATACGTATTAATGGTCAGATTTAGCTGGAGATCTTGCAGCTCTGAGGCTGGGTTAGAGATGGTTCTGTCTCCCTGTAGTTTCCAAATTGTGCTCCTGTAAACTGATGAGCACCCCCACATTTCCAAACCTGTGAAGCAGGAATCTTCATTGCCATGGACCAGGTCTGATGACTGCTTTAAACAGAACCGTGCTTTAGGGCTGGGCAGATAGAAGTATGGAGAAGGACATACAGTTCTGGTGATGAAGGGTAAGCTCTCCTAAATTACTTGGACTTCCCATGTGTCTTGCCCTACGCACAATCATTGCTTGAGTAAGTATCACCTGACTGAGCAGGAAAATAATCTTTAGCCAGCTTGTCTCAGCTGAGCAACGTAACAGCCCTGGCCTCATGAAACAAGATTGTTTATCTAATAAGAGAAGTTGCTATAATTAGTCAAAACTCACTGCTTTTTTTCTGAAATAATTTCTTTGCATACATTTTTTTTAACGCAACATAGCCATGGCTTCTGGGAGTTTCTTTTGATTATTCTATTAGCTGGGTCGCTAATTAAGTAGATTGATTTGAGCGAATTTTATCAAGATCATGCAAATAACATAGGGATCCTCTGGGACTTGTTGGCAAAGGCTTCTTAAAACTCGATGTCTCTGGCAGCAATAGCTAACCACTGTGGGACGGAGGACCTCTCCTACCGGAAAGTCCCTTTCTTCCAAGACTGGGCTCCTGCTCCAAATGCAACTACTTCTGTCTTCACCACTGTCAGCCCTACATGGAGATATGTGTCCAAACTGTAAAACATATCTTGATACTAGTTTAAATGTCAATTTCTGGAACTCTATATTGGGTGCCTTCAGTTTATGGGAGAATCCTGGCAAGTAGAGAACACGGTAGAGAGACCCAAGTTGTGGTGTGCTGGGGGCCAGCGTACTCAGTCCTCTCTCTGACTTTACCCAGCAAGCAGGATGGTGGAAAGGGATACTTCTTCCCAAACTTGCCAGACTAAAGCCCAGAACTGGAACGAGGTGTGGAATGAGAAAACAAGAGGAGCATCGGGAGAGGCTGCCAGAGAACCAACTTCCAAGTCAGAGACTTTCAGGCACCCCTCTGACTCCAGAAGCCTCTTCAATTCTATGGTTTGTAATTAATACCTGGAAAATTCTGGCTTTCCCTATGGCCAGCCCAAGGTCCCTATCAGACTGAAGTCTAGCCCGTTAGACTGTCAGTCAGATTTGCTATGTGTAAAGGGAAGGGAGTGTGTTTGACACTGTGAGGCGGAGAGTTTAGAAACTATGGCAAAGAAAAGCATGGTGCGGAAACAGAGAAAACCTCCTTAGAAGCTCCCAGAGGAAAAGACATCATCACCTTCCCCATGCTTATCAGAGGTTGCTGCTCCACGCCATAGCTGAAGGAAAAAGGGACCCGGGGTCCATTAATTCTCATTTTTAATTGAAGAAATACAGGGATGGTTTGCGCGACGTGACCTACTTCAAGGTCACAACCTAACAGTTTATCAGTGTCATGGCCTCTAAATCCGGAGAAAGCCAGTTCCTCTCTAAAGATGTCAGTCTCCCCGTAGCCTGCTCGATGTTCATGCCTTTGCTTCCCAAATAATCCACACTTAAGTAGACTTTTAGATGCCCCCCCCCACTACTGACCCAGTTAGCTTCTGCTATCTTCCCAAAGCTCATGGGCCTAACTAGAAGATTTGATAATGAGTTCCAAAGAGAAATAAAAAAAAAATAAAATACAATACAATAAAAAACAAGAGCAACAAAACTAAAACAGAAAAAAAAAAAAAAAGCCATAAGACTGGGAGTAGCATTTGCATTTCCTGCTTGATATTTTTTATTCCCCCAGAGACAGAACGCTGTGAAGGGGAACCCCTTCCCAGACATGAGCTTCCATGCTCTAGTGGGTCATGGTTGATTAGAAGCTGAGTCACAGGCAATTACTGCTGCTAATTAAAATCCCTGAGTAAATCTCTCTCTAATTGAAGGAGGGTGTATCCGAGGATGTCTTTAAAGTAAAACTTTCTACTCATTTACATTTAGATGTGAAAGGAAGAAAGGGGGCAGCATATGTACCCCACCTTGTTCATCTTGCTGTGAAAATTATGCTAGTTCTAAATAACTATAGTAAACATACTGTTCAGTTGTCCTTGAGACCTAGGCATATCTGGAGTGGAGTAGCCTGCCACCTGTCTAACGAATGTGACTGAATCTTTGTAATAGGCACACATAGAAACCAGGGGTCGAGCCTTCCTGCCTTGTTTGCCACCCAAAAGCCCCAGCCTCAATGTACTTCAATTCATACTTGTGAAAAAAAAAAATGAACGAGTCATACAGCCTACCCTCTCAGACTGCTAGCAAACATAGTGGTAAATGGGCCCCCAACCTGACACTTTCAAATGGTGAATTTTCAAATGCAGCAGCGAATTTGTCTGCAGAGCAAAAGCCTCCAGGTGAGCCTGACATCAACAGATGGCAGTGTTAGGGTCGGCTTCGAGGGGGCAGAAGAAGCTAGCCAGAGCCTTTGGCCTACTCTGTGGGCCAGCTCATGAAGGCTGGGCATCTTTAGGCTGGGGGATATGACACATTGCCAATCTTGCTGCAGCATTTGATTACTTCTGCCATTCTGGACCATGGGAATGGGAGGGGCAAGGACATGTGTCCAGGTGATGTCTGTTGTCATGGAGTAATCGTAAATGACATCTCCTTTCATCTTGTCCTGGTGTTGAGGTAAGACATCTGGTCTCACCACCCTCTGAGACTCTATCCACATTAGAGTTAGCTTCTGGCACCAAGTCTTGTTTCTCCAGTAAGCCAGTCTCCCCCCCCCCGCCCCCCACTTCCTCATCAACAAGAACATTGATAGAATCAGCAATGGAGACTTTCTCCATTCGAAAGAGAGTCAAAGAAATTGAACACATTACTTTCTTACTGAAAGATTGCATGGTAATGCATGTGTGACAATCAGAATAATTTCAGCACAATGGTTTTAGAAAGACCATCTTACTTAATCTTTACTGGACTAGGATGGTTATTATTATAACCTTTATTTTGAAGATTTTTATAGTTAGTGAAAGATCCTGCTGACGAGGGACAAAGCAGAGGATGGAATCCAGGAATTCCGGGTAAGTCCAGCATTGGTACGCTGCTTCTCATCAGGGGAACGAGGCAAAGTGACAGTCCCTGCCCATGTGTGTGCTAGTCATCAGCCTGACTCAGAGTCCCAGTGTCTCTCCCTTCAGTGGCTGTCTTTATATCTGAGACAGATACTTGGCATTTACTCATGTATAAAGGAAGGAAATTTCCCTCGAGATGAATATTGCAAAAAGTGAATTTGTAGGCTCAAATAATGGTTAATCCAGCATGACCCATCATTTTATGTCACTAGAATTCTGTCAATTAAACTATATCAAATTATCAGTCATAATATATTCGATTTCAGGAACTTTTTTAAAAAGTATAGACCAGAGGGGAATGTGAGTTCAAAACAAAACAAAAAAGCACATAGGTAAGGCCAGGCTCTGGCCGCTTTCAGTGACACCAGTGAGAAGCAAAACTGATGGTGGCTCTTTTCTTCCTCCTGGGGACTAAATGAAGTCTCACAGCATGTGACAATGTTTACTGAAGAAATGCATTTGAATTGATTAAGGACAGTGAGCTATGTAGCATTCCGCTTGTCCCAATCGCCTCTGGCTATCTAGTCGCTCAGCACCCTTGAAAAATAGCAGAACATTCCCAATCACAGACTGGAAACCACCATCGAGAACAGAGTGGGCAGTCTTTGTCAGTTTTATGCTGCTGTAACAGAATGTCTGAGCCTCGACAAGTTATAAAGAACAGGAATGCATTCCTCATTTCTCTGGGAGTTGGAAAAGTACAAGATAAAAGTGTCAGTGTGTGGTAAGTGGTTTATAACTGTGTCCTTCCATTGTATAAGGCAGGAAAGAAAAGAGTGGGCTACTTCCACAACCCCTTGAGATTATATATATATATATATATATATATATATATATATATATATATGTATATATATATATATATACACATATATATACATATATATATGTGTATATATATATATATAAAATCTTCAGGCAAATTCATAAAACACAATCAAGCAAAACTGACTCAAGAAGAAATAGAAAATCTGAGTAGATCAATAAGAAGCAGAGATGGCTTACACACAAGACCTTCCCAGAAGGAAACTCAAGGCTGAAGAGCCACGGTGGTGACTCTACTAAACATTTAAAGACCCAAGGGCAAACTTTCCAAATAGAAAAGGTTGAAACACTTCCCAAATCATCTCCAGAGACCAGCATTTCTGTTCTATTAAAACACGACCATACAAGAAGAGAAAACTACTCACCAATATATTTCATGTGTTTAAATGTGAACTCATTAACAATAGACATTTAGCAAATTGGATCCAGCAACATGTAATAGAATTATTTACTATGGCCAAGTTCAATTTATCCTGAAAATTAAAAGTTGGTTTAGCATAAAAGAATCGGAACAAAAACAGATGAGTTGAATTCCAACAAGACTAAGGGGCATTGTCAAGTCAGCGGAAAGATGTCACAGAGTGGGAGGAAATTTTGCAAACTAATTAAAATATTATATTATTTCATACCCCCTAATAGGATTATAATGGTAAAGAAGAAGATAACAAGAGTTGAGAATGTGAAAGAAAATTTTCAATTCTCATACACTAGTAAGTGAAATATATCAAGGTATAATCAGTCTGGGGGAAAAAAAATCTCTCAATCTTCAAAACGCCCGTCAGTAAGTGATGAGCCATCAAGATGGTTGGTTCATGAAGAGCCATCAAGATGGTTCTGTGGGTAAAAGCCACATAAGTCTGGGGCTCTGAGCTCAATCACTGGAACCCACAGTGGAGGCAGAAAACTGACTCCTAAAAGTTGTCCCCTGAGCTCCATAATCTCTCTGGTACATGCACAGGAGGCATTAGCATACATTTTGCATGTGTGTTTAATCACTGATGAATAAAGTAGGCCTTTAAGCAATAGAAAAGCACGTGGGTAAACAAAATGTCAAGCAGCCATTCAGTACAATACAATTTGGACACAAGCCATAAGTGGAAGATTGACATATGCCCTGTGGATAAACCTCCACAAACACACTAATGAAAGAAGCCTACCTCAAAAGTCACATGCTGTGTGAGTCCCTGTCTGGTACAGGGGAGATAAAAAGTAGATTCCTGATAAAGGAAATAAATTAGGAAGAGATGTGAGTGAATCCGAGGGTTATTTTAGGGGGTGTTAGAACTTCAAAAATTAGCTGGTGCAGATTATTGAACAGGCTTACAAAAATATGCAAGATAGCCCACTGGATTGATGTTTTGAAGTGTGACAAGCCCAGGGTAGTGTTTGCAAATGATGACTGAAGGCGTCAATGATGTGACCAGGCCAAGCCTGTCTCTGTGAAGCTCTCTTCTCTGAGGTGACCGCCTCCAGGCTGCCTTTACTAGCTGGATTACACTGTCCCAGATTCATGGAAAACCCCAAAGAAACCTTTTAACTTTTTAATGTAAATGCTTAGCTTAACCATCCGTGGCCAGGTTAGCTAGAGCAATAGTTACTTTGCTTGTTGCTATGACAGAATGCAGGGGAGGGAGGATTCGGTTTGCGGAAAAGCTTGAGGGTACGGTCCATCATGGTGGGGGAGTTCTGCAAATGGCAGTGAGAAGAAGCTGATCCCATTTCATCTTTTCCACAGTCAGAAAACCGGGAGCAGTGAGGGCTAATGTTCAACTCACAGTTCAGTCTGAGAACCAAGCCCCCAGATCAGTGCCACCCAAATTTACGGTGGGTCTTCCCAATATAGAAAACCCTTCTGGTGGCAAGAAATGCTTGCTGACAGGAGCCTGATATGGATGTCTTCTAAGAGGCTCTGCTAGAGCCTTACTGGTCCAGATTAAGATGATTGCAGCTGGCCATTGGACTGAGCAGGAGGACCTCAATGGAGGAGTTAGAGAAAGAACTGAAGGAGCTGAAGGAGTTTGCAGTCTCACAGGAAGAACAACAATATCAACCAACCACACCCTCCAGAGCTCCCAGGGACTATAACACCAACCAAAGAGTACACATGGGGGGGGGGACCCATAGCTCCAGCCACATATGGAGCAGAGGATGGCATTGTCTGGCATCAATAGGAGGAGAAGCCCTTCATCCTGTGAAGGCTCGTTTCCCCAGTGTAAGAGAATGCCAGGGTGTTGAGGTAAGAGTTGGTGTGTGGGTGGGAGGAGGATCATCCTCATAGAAGCAGGGGGTATGAGAGAGGAGGAAACCAGGAAAGGAGATAACATTTGAAATATAAATATATAAACTATCCAATAAAAAAAGAAACCCCTTCACAGATATACCCAATACTGTCTCCAAAGTTATTCTAGATCTTGTCACATTGACAATTTGTATAAACTATCACAGTGTAGTATACTGGTTAGCCTAGGACTGACACCTGACTCATGCATCAACTCACAAAACTCTGTAACTTGGAGGTGGGGAGTTTCAAGCCTCAAAAAAATAGTGACAATTAGATACTGTGTGTGTGCATGTGTGTGTGTGAGTGTGTGTATGCAGTTCCCCTGAGATGCATGAGATGTTCTCATCAATAGTAGGCAAAGGCATCCACTAGGTAAAATGACAACTGAGACTGCTCAGGTAGCTGTGTGAATGTAGTGTGAGCAAGCATTAGTCCCTTGTTTTCCTCATCTGTGAAGGGAGAACAGTGTGACCTGTCTGCTCAGGTTGTTAATGCTGAAATGAGTTATTCTATAAGCCACTGGGGATAGCAAGAGCTGTGTGGTGTTAAATACCACCAGAGGCAGCAGCATCTCATCCTAGGTTTTCCTAACTATCCTCAGTTATGACTTTGATTGTTTACTTTTTTTATCGGAATAAATCTTCCTTTAATTCTAAGTCAGTAATTTCTGAATGTCTGTTATTGAGTCCGCTCTTATTTTTTCTGCATAAAGGGACTCTGAAGCCTTTTGCAAATTCTTACACAAGAGTTTGAAGCAACAATAACAGCAACAATAATTTCTCTAGAGTTGCTAGGATAAAGCTATTGTTCCAGCCAGAGTGGCGATCTCTTGAGCATGAACTCCATTCATTCATCATTCTGAACAGAGTACAAAACTACGCTGAAGGGGATGTTCCCTGAAAGAGTCTTATATGAATGTTCAGTCTGCACAATGATCTTCCCTAGGTACTCACCATCCTCATGACACAGATGGTGTCTTTGAGTCCTAGGATTCCAGAGACCATCTTTGTGTGTGTGTGTGTGTGTAATGCACAGCCCTTTCTTTATTCTGCCCTCTCCCTCCTCTGCTCAGAGACATACATTGCCTGTGACACTGTAGAGACTATCTTCTTGTTTGTGTCCTGAGAGTTCCATGTCCCTGCAGGTCACATGACCATACTACCTGTACCTGCCATTTACCCAGAAAGCCAGCTTTCCTGTCCAGAGATTCTCTGTCCACTTGAGTTATTCCTTTCACTAGGAACCAGGAGAATTCCATGGGATGGCAGACATAAAGTTCTGAGCCGTAATGAACCGCTCACAAAAGTCGTCCCCAGATCATCTTTCTTTCTCAAACAGTGTGTGTTGGAGCATAGACACACAGTACACATACACACACACACAAACACACACACACACACACACACACACACACACACACACACACAATGCCAATAGACTTAGTTCCATAGCAACCTCTAGCTTTGATCACCTAGGAGACAAATCTCTGGGTATATTTGGAAAATGTTTTTAGAGATGATTAATAGAGCTGAGAAGACCCTCCGCCCTCTAAATGTCAGAATAACCATTTCATGGGCTGGAGTCTCAAACAGAATATATAAAAAGGAGGGAGTAAACCAAGGACCAGGGTTGGTCTCCCTCCCTCCCTCCCTGTCTCTGTCTCTGTCTCTCTCTGTCTCTCTCTCTTTCTCTCTCTCTCTCTCTCTCTCTCTCGCATTGTTTTTACCTGGTGTTTTGTTACAGCAACGAGAAAATTAACTAATATCCCAGGTCTGTTCAGCTCCTACCTCTGTCTAATCCTGATTCCCTTTCTTAATATTTCTGACAAATCATTGGAATTTAGCAGGTACCAGGGAGGGTCTCCTAGGAGAACTCTTCCTTCAGACAAGTTCTGAGAGACTGATAGAAGAATTGAGCACACATATGGGGGCAGAGACTTGGTAGGTGATGGTTAATAGAAATTCCAGTCTGGTTTTGTCTGAGACTCTCATATGTATGTTGAAGGCCATTTCTTGCTAGCATTTGGGAGAAAATGGGTGCTCTGTGGAGGAACCCTAAGATGATTTTGGTGGAGGATCAGGGGAAAGGAATGCAGGTACCTCTGTGGCTGAACTCCCTGAATCTGAGTCATAAGACTTCTCACCAAAAGATACCAACCTGTTTTAAAGGTTCTCAATGATGGGGGCTGAGGAGGAAGTAAAAATCCTCATAGATGACTTTAGTAGCACTCCTTTCTGTGCCATTCCAGAACTTGACCATGAAGCAGAGGCTGTATGTGAACTGTATGACATGGCTGTCCCTCCTAAAGATGACCTTGGCAATGTCATACCTGGTTACCAAATGTGATCGTGCAGCAACCAAACCCGAAGCTTCAGTGGTGAATAAGAATCTGGCAAGGACTTAACCAGGCTCTTCAAAGCTTAACCACCTCATAGTGGATAGGCTTTCCCTCACAGAGATGGGCTCTCTTTTCCTGCTCTCCCTGATTTTGTTTGTGTCATGCTCAGTGGCCTGCTAGATGCATTAAAGCAGCCCACACATCATTACCTCTGTTCTAGGAGCCTTCACCCTGACCATAGTAAAAGGAATGCTCACGTCTTTAGGAGTCTTTGTGATACACCATCCTACCCATTGCTCTGAATTTAACACACAAGAAAACCTGGGGATAGGTATGCTGATGGTAGAACCATGTGGGAATGATGATACCCACTCCCTCTTTGATGAATAGAAATGACATTTCCATAGGGTTTAACCCAGCAGCTGGTGAATTTTGATGAGTCTTTCCTAGACCAGGCTACTATTACATCTTGTATCATGAGAGAAATGAAACTGTTATGAGGAACTAATTATTTAGAACTGTAAAGAGAAAGCAGCATTTTCAGGCAGGCATCCAAGGGAACAGAATCACATTTCTACTGCCCAGAATCCCAGCATATTTTCTGTGTTATGAGAATGCCCAAACCCAGCCTTGCAGGTGCTTCTTTCTGAAACTTAGTGCCTAAAAGGTGTGAGATGGTCAGAATTTCTTTATGGTGCCTACTATGAAGTAAAGTTCAGTAATATGTGGTAAGATTTGCATCAGACGGAGGAACGTTCTGGAGTGATCGGGACAGCAGTAGCCAATGTCCAACGGAGGAACAGTGGGGTCCTAACCTACTTTTGAGAGCAGTTGCTCGACCCCAACTTTAGTTATATTTCATCTCTCTTCCATTCCCATTCAGAACCCCCAGATGTCCCATTGTTGACTGATTTATTTGGAGAAAGCAGGGTGTTATTTTGTTTAAGCACAGGCTTAGAAATACCAGCCTTTATATTTGCCTGCTCCTTGGCTATGTCCATGTCAAAAGCTGTCAGACACGTGAACTACAGATGGGTCTCATGTTGATGCCCCAAAGACATGTGATATGAGTGAGGCGGAGTGGGGTAAAGGAGAAAGGCAGTGCTCAGGGGACAACTCTGAGCAGAGCCTAGGGAGTCCCTGTGGTTTTCAGAGATAAATCCCTTCTACACCTGGAACTCTCTGCTATAGAAGAATGGATACTGCTCAGTGACAGGCAATTTCCTCATAGCCTAAAGATTGATGCTACCTTATTATCACCACCTCAAAACACCAAGGTTTGTACTAAGGTACTTACTACCCAGTGCTGTGGACTAATGAGCCTGAATCAAATTCTTCAATCCCAATATCCTCTGCAGTGAGCAGCTTATCACATGAAGACTGCTCAGAAAGGCTGAATAGAGCAGGAAAAGGATGTCTTCTGTAGCCATTGACAGCATAAATGTCTTCCACAAGGGCTGCTCTTTTGGCCTATTCTTCTGGGATTCTCAGCAGTGACTCATATCCTCTTCTCCAGAGCTGCCATCTTGTCAGCATCACAAGTTACTGAAGGAACTCAACCACTCCAGAGAAAGATAGGTTTTGTATTAGGGATTCTCGCTTGTGACATTTTATCATGTTTTATAGTTGTGATTCATACTGGTGATTTTTACCTACATGCACACACAAAATATATAACATATGTAGTGTATAATGTTATACATGATATATATGTAACATACCATCACAAATGAAAAATTCCATTTACCACACTGTTGCTCAATAAATAGTATTCTTACTCAAATCAGCAAGTTTTGTGAGTGGTCTTTCTTTCCATGATGCAAGAATTTTAGTATTTTCCCCCTTTTACACACACACACACACACACACACACACACACACACAAAACTAACAAATTCACAAACAAAAAGAAACTATAAGGGAAATTTAAGCTTGGTTCTCTTGGGGAATTAATTTTCATAACTACCACATTCTTTTATGAATGTGGAAATTTAATTTCTGTTTTCATTTTCTAATTTCCATTGAAACCCTCCACATTAATGAAACAAGAGGAACTTGGCACGTGGCAAATACAGGCATCTGTCCATTGGTTCATCTTGCTGGAAACACCTAGGCAAATCACTTTACCTCAAAGGAGCATCTTAAAAAGTCAGAGCCAAATTCTCAGTAACTGGTGTTTTCCTTGGCAGTCACCTGCCTGCATTGAGGGCCAGACACTTAAGTCTGGTGGAGAGCCAGGGAATCACCCAGATGTCCAGCTAAGTGGTAGCAGAAAAAGCTATGGCAGATATGGGGGGGCTGGAGTATCAGGTCCCCTAAAGGCACCAAGATGTTGGGGGTAGATTCTGTGAGGGACACACATTGTGAGGAGCCCCCATGTGAGAGCCGGCAGAAGAGGCAGAGTTCAAGAGAGGATGGATAATGCTTCCCGGCCTGGCACCTGGCTCTATTCCAGGCTGCAAGTTGCCCAGGCCTCCAGAAAGCCCCACTTCCCTTTATTTTCTGTAATCAGTTCCTATCCCACTGTCAGGCACGTTATCACACAGAGCGTTGTGGGCTGCAGTTGTAGCCTGACCCTGCTTCCGGGAAAGCCTTACATCTTCCCATTGAAAACATTATATCTCTGTAATACAAAAGGCAGAGGGAGAATAATGAAGGAAGATTAGGAGTGATTACATCAAATTCCTACAGTGAAAGAATAAGAAATGATTAATATTCTCCTGATTTCATAAAAATACTGTATGTGTATTTCTCAAGATTCAAGACACTTAAAAACCAACTCTGGGTATTTATTCATTTGTGAGATTCAATATTGTTAGACAATAAACATTTACTTATTTTAAATTTACAAACAATTTAACTGTAAAACAACAAAAAAAAAAAACACAGACACACACACCCAGTCATATACATGTATGTACACATGCACACACACATGCACGTGTGCACTTACACACACCTATCTGAGCCAGCATTCCTTAAATTTCAAAAGGTCATCTGTATAGGTCGGGGTAGCCTAAGTCCCTGCCCCTGTCCAGCACTGTCCAGGAAACCTCTTTCTCTGGTCTGCTCACAATGGACTGAATAAAGACAAACTTTGACAAGTACTTAGAAGGAGCCTGTGACAAGAGGACTGACATAAATTAGAGGCCAGCCTAGAGCTACATAGTGAGTTCTGGGCCATCCTAGAAGAGGAAGAAGATGAGAAAAAGAGAGAGAAAGAGATACAGAGAGAGGGAAGGGAGGGGAAAAAAGAAAAGAGGGGAAGGGAGAGCAAGGGTGAGGGGAAGGGAAAAAGGAGAGGAAGACAGATAAGGAAGGGAAGAGGAAAAAGAAGGGGAGGGGGAAAGGAAGGGGAGGAAAGGGAAGGGAAGGGGAAAGGGGAGAGTGTGAGGAAGAGATACATATACACAGAGAGAGAGAGAGAGAGGCAGGCAGGCAGGCAGAAAGACAGACAGAAAGATGGTAGAGGGATAGATGATATCCCTTGTAGGCCAATGTTTTTTTTTTCAATACTGCCCCTGTATTCACTGAAAGAATCTGGTAGCCCTCATTTTAAAGCTGGCAGCCTTGGTGTTTTTGTCTTGCCCACTCACAAGCAAATTTGCCTCAATTTTCATTCAAATCTTTATCAATTCTTCTCTTGTAAGCCACACCTTCAAAAAGAAAGGTCTTTCTTAGAGAAAGCAGTGCTGTCATTGAAAACAGCAGACTTTGTTTTACATCTATCAGCAAATAAGCAAGGAAGTATAGGAAGCAAGGAGTTATGTTAAGGCTTTGTAGATGTATGATCTAATTTAATCCTTCTCTCTGCCACAATAACAGGGGAAGGAGGCTGTATTAGTATAGTTTCTATCCCTGTGACAGAACACCATGATCAAAGCAACTTATAAAAGACAGAGTTTATCTGGACTTGCAATCCTGGAGGGATGTATCCATCGAGGCAGAGGATTATGGCAGTAGTCAGGATGGAGGAACCTATGAGAGCTCACATGTCAAAACACAAGCAGAAAACAGAGAAAACAAACGTGAAATGGTGTAAGTCTTTAAACCCTCAATACCTGTCCCCAGTGACACACTTCCTCCAGCCAGGCCAGACCTCCTAACCCTACCCAACACTGTCAACTGAGGTCAAATATTCTAATGCTCAGGATGGTGAGGGACATCTCATTTAAACCAACATAGAGGTTTAGTAGAGTTAAAGATGCTTCTCAAAGTCACAATGAAAGCCCCTAGTAATGCAAACATTCCATGAGTCCCTTGAAGAGACATGAAAAAGTATGATGTTCATGTAGATTTTTACATATGTAAACATTATGCAGGACTATCAGCAGGGTGCCAAGAGTCATCCAGTTATGTAGTTCCAATGAATAGAAATAAAAATAGATGAAATCTACATATAAAGTATATCAAAAGAACAACTCATAAAATTTCCCTTTGTTTCATTTCATTGTTTTCTAAGATTTACTTTAATTTTAATTATGTATTTGTGTGAGGGTATGTCCTGTTGGAGCAGGAGCCCAAGAGGGTGTGTGATCCCTGGGAGCTGTGAGCCGTCCAGCTCTGTTGCTGGAGACCATACTTCAGTCCTCTTGACGTCAGCCTTTGACTTTGCTGGGAATATTTGCTTAGCCAAGGAATGTTTTCACCTACAGAATATGAGTGTTTTTATATAAATAATATATATTTAATACAATTCATATAAATACAATTATTTTAATATAATTTTTATATAAAATATACTATGTATTTATATTAAATGTGTATATTTTATAACATTGTATTATATTACATAATTTCTATAATACATTTTGTTATATTATATTATATTATCAAATATATTTGTATACTATATATTTATGTAGTATAGGCTTATATAATACATATTTTATATAAGATTTCATGTAAATCTTACATATGTAAATATATATGAAAAGAAACTTTAATTTATAATAAACAAATACTTATAGCTCAGAAGTTAAAAGATAACGTGAGTTAAAATTTTCCAATATGGTATTTTTAGAAATACTTACAAATGGCTAATCAACTGCTAAAAGGTACACAATGCTTTTACTCACTGGGGAGATGCAAATCAACTTCAGCCAGAATGTCTTCTTCACCTCTCAAGTGTGTTGGCTAATTTCCAAATCTGATACAAGCATCTGAGATACTCAGCTTCTATAGCAAAATGTCTTGAAGCTTCTAGTACATGCTTGGTTTGCCTTATTGCTCTTGAGCCTACTGGGAAACAGTGTACCATGATGACAATCCATGGCCAGATGGTAGAACCTTTCACTTCATGGCTGGGGCCAGAAAAATGAGGAAAAGACCAGGGTTCAACAATTCTCTTCAAGGGCACCTCCCACCCCAATCCCAGCACTCCTCCTAGTGATATAAAACTTACCAACAGGCCCTATCTCCTTAAATCAAGTTTTTAATACATGGTCCTTTGGGAGCTACTTATGCAAATCACAGTAGCCAGGATAGTTATCATACAGAAAAAAAGAGAACAAACATCAGTGAGTAGACAGACACTGTGTCTTTATGTGCACGTCCCTTATTTCTACACCAAACAGTGGATGGCAATGGTATTTGCCCTAAATTAACAAATCAAAGGCAGAAAGGCAAACTGGGACTTTTATTGTTTTGTTTGCGGATTTCCAGCAATCTTTCTCCCAAAAGGAAGAAAGCAGATGCGGCTGGTAGCAGAACCCATTTCCCGTGCATAGCTTCAACCTGCACTCCATTGGACTCATTTGAGTCTCGGAACTTGGGAGAGGGAGGAACCTAGACGTCCTAGATCCTGGAGAGAGGACGGACTCTTGGAAGAAGGAACTTGGGATCCTACGGAACCTGACTGCAGCGCGGACGCCGCTACCCGGACTTTGGAACGGAAGAGCTGCGCGTGTAGCTTCCTGCCTGTCGGTGGGGAGGGCCGTGCTGCCGCCGCGATGTTACCCTACACCGTGAACTTCAAGGTGTCGGCGCGCACCCTCACCGGGGCTCTCAACGCGCACAACAAGGCGGCGGTGGACTGGTGAGGGCAGTGCTTCCGGCCGCCGGCCTTGGCTGCAGTTCGCTAGGGGACGACGGGGAAGAACACCGGGGCTTCCGGTTTCCCTCGCCGAGACCTCGGCCAGCCTCCCACAGCTGGCGGATTTTCTTTTAGACGTTTTTGTTGTCATATAAGTCGCAAATGCCCCCAGTGGGCACTTCCTCGGTGCAGACATGATTTCCATCCTGTGTTCTTTCTCCTCATCTCATTCCTTTACTATCCCCATTTCCTCTTCCCTAACCTGCACCGGGGAGGGCTTCTCTCCACTCCTTGTCTCCTTATCTCTTCCTGGGCCCGACTTCTTCTTACTCATACATCCTCCTCTTTTTCACTTAGATTAACTCATCAGTGCCCTTAGACTCTGTCCTGTCACCTATTCCTACCTTTCTCTTTACTGGTTCCTGTGAAACACAGCCTCTCCACAGCCAGTTCTCTTTCCACAGTAAAATAACACCCAAATTCTGAGAACTAACCATGTGAAGCCAAATTCTGTGGCTGTTGTGGTGCTAAGGAATGTTGCTACAGAGGCTGAGACCTCTTGTATGTACTTTTTTGTCTGGTCAAAAGGACTAAAACTAGTCAATTATCCTGGGCACATTGTGGATTCTTTGTTGTTATTATAAAAATAAATGTTATTGGACAATGCATAAAAAAAAAAAAAAAATACAGCCCAGATTGGCTTGCACATCAGAGCTCTGTATGTATGTCTTTTATAACTACATCCGAGTGAAAATGAGTCTCAGTAAATATTTGTAAACTTAGCTAGCTAGGGCTTTATGTAAATGGAACAATATCATAAGCCTTTCACTTTAAGTATTACTACTAATAGAGGTACATATGGACTAAATTCGTTTATGATCGGCAAGAGGAAAGTTGAGCTGCTTCGTTTTGTATTTACACTTTAACACTTGTTTTGCCAGGGGCTGGCAAGGTTTAATTGCGTATGGATGTCATTCGCTTGTGGTAGTGATTGATTCCAACACTGCCCAAACTCTACAAGTTCTAGAGAAACATAAAGCTGATATTGTTAAGGTAAGTTAAATCGCACATCAGTCCCATAACCTCAAGTTTAATACGTTACCTGGTACTCATTAAGTCATAATGAGTCTAACTCATGTAGATATAAATACCGTTATCTAGGGTTGCCTAGCATTTACATACCCACGCCAATCCAGAATGCACTGTTAAGTTCTGGGGCGCTTTGAAAAGGTGAGTGAAAACACTGATTCTGCCATTTACCATATCATATTGGTCACTGACTACCATGTGCTGAGAATATAAAGTTTAACCATCTTTGTGGGTGTGAGTCTCACTATGGTTTTTGATTTGTGATCTCATGGCAGGTAATCTTCAACATTCTTTTGAATAGACTTGTTGACTATTTTGCGCATGTCTTTGTAAAATCGTTTGTTTATGCTAGGCCCAGGGAGTGGCACTGTTAAAAGGTGTGGCCCTGATAGAGTAGGTGTGTCACTGTGAGTTTGGGCTTTAAGACCATCCAGCTGCCTGGAGGTCAGCATTCTGCTTGCTGCTCTCAGATGAAGATGTAGAACATTCAGTTCCTCTTTTGGCTTTGTCTTTTCAAGAACAAATGGTTTTAATTTTGATACAATCCATTTACTTGTGCTATAATCCAAGAAATCACTGGTTTCCAACATTAAGCAACTTACAAGTTTATTTTTAGCTCTTTATTTCAGTCCTTGATACATTTTAAGTTAATTTTTATATTTGGTATGAAACTGAGGGGAAATAAATCGTAGGACATATTCACTTATGTCCTATGGTCTTGAGAAACTCACTTGTTAGAACTAGTAATTTCGGGCTGGATTTTTAAAGGTAGATATGATCATGATATCTGTTAAGGATAGCAGTTTAATTTGGTAATCTCTACTTGCTTAATTTTTTTCCCATATTGTATTGGCCAGGACCTCTAACTTCAATGAATCAGGATGCTAGCTGGTACTTATATCTCCTTCCTGAGCTTATATTCTGGAATTTCATTTTTGTGTAGATTTGGGCTTCAATTTGATAGTCTGTTTCTTTTGCCTGAAGAAATTATTGTCAATTCTTGAATAGCTTGGTTAATTTTATCAGCTTTTTTTTTTAATCAGAGAAAATATTTGGAAATATTTTGCCTTTGTTTTTTTTGTTTTTTGTTTTTTTGTTTTTGGTTTGTTTTAAATATTCTCAAAGGACATGAGACTTCTGGGTTGGTAGTTTAATTTTCTAGAAGTAATTTTAAAATGCCACTTCATTATCTTCTAGCACACATCACTGATGAGCAATTCTTTCTTGGGTTCTCTCTATGAATTGTACTCTATGTTCTCCTGTCTGTTTTCAGTAGCTTGATGTGCACGGTTGATTATTCAGACGTTTAGAAGTATCTTAAAACCTATGTAAGTAGGCCTCAGTGTTAAACCTGCATACATGCACACATATTTTTTCTTATTCAGAGTAATTTCATAATATCATTGCAGACACAGAGTTAGGGATAACTTAAACCTAGTTTCCTAAGCAGTTAGCTTACTGTGAGCCTCTGGGTACACATGAATCACCTTAGCAGTACATAACCTTTGTGTCCCTGTTTCTGCTTATTATACACCAGTCCCATAACCTCAAATTTAATACATTAATGAATGTGAATTCATTATCAGCAGCTGCATCTCTGAGCAGAGCTACTTCACACTTTCTTTCTGGTTAGCACATTGTAACCTCTTGCACGTAGCCACAGTAAGGAGCAGTGTGCTAGGGACCATTTTAAACAACAAGATAGCAAGAAAAAGCCAAAATATGGAAAACAGTGGTAAAGCTGTGAGAGGGACACTTACTTGCACTGTTAGGGCTCCAGTAAGGATTCCTTGTTGTCCCACAGCTCCTTACATGCAGGTGTTGGTCAACTCTGTCCTTGTCTGCAAATGCCCTACAAGTATTGGCTTTGAGGTTATAAACACATGATAGCAAGCTGGTGAGTTCACATTTGCAAACTCCATGCAATAAAAGTCATTAGATTTTCCTGTGTGTAGACAGTATGCATAATACACATGGTGTTCAAATGTAACTGTATATATATATATATGTGCACACACATATATACACATTTATTAAAAGGAGTTTTACCTGAAGAGTTTAAAGATGAGTAAAATTAATATTCAGGAACCTTTTATTTCCACCTTCTGCATATATTATATTGTAATTTGTCACACTTCTTTCCTACTTTGGCATTCATTATAGAGATTGTTTCTAGGTGTACACATATGTGTGATAACCTACGCTTCTGTATATTTGTAGATTCTATGATGTTTATCTATTAACACACTCGACAACAGATTTGGAATCTACACTGTTTTAGGGAATAGAAGTGCAAGGCCTCTGTGGTCTGCTCTGTGGAGCTATCCGTGGGCTGGTTATAGTGAAAGAAGTGAAGTATTGATACATCATACAATGGCACGGTGCTGAGAGAGACAGAGGATGGTCATGGGCACCAGGGAGTTGTCAGGAAATGCTCTGGCTTATGGTGATGACTTTGAGATATATCTCTTGCCCTGGCTATTTACTGTTCAAGAATGTAGGCAGATTTACTTTACTGTTCTGGTGGGATTTTATTTTTGATTTGTGTTTGTGATGCTGGGTAGGGCCTTGCACAAGCTTACCATGCACACTGCTACTGAAGCCACACACCCAGCTCTTATTTTACATGATTAAAATTTTAAGACAAGATGCTACTGCAGTGCCCAGACTGGCCTTGAGCTTGCAGTCCTTCTGCTTCAGCCTCCAGAGTATCAGGAATTACTAATGCACCAACAGGCCAAGCTTTACATTTATACTTCACAATATATTTGGCATGTTTACATGTATTGTGTGTGCTTGTATATATTCATGTTTATATTTGTGTACATGTGTTATGGTGCTGTCTTACTTGAGGTTCCTGTTGCTGTGATAAAACACAACTAAAAGCAACTTGAGAAGGAAAGGCTTATTTCATCACATGGCTTGTAGTTCATCCTGCAGGGAAGTAGGGACAGGAACAAAAGGCAGTAACCATGAGGCAGGAACTGATGCAGACACTATGGAAGAACTGCCTATAGACTGGCTTCTAGTGGCTTGCTCAGCCTGCTTCCTTACAGCACCCAAGACCAAGAGCCTAGAGGTAGCACCATCCACAGTGGGCTGATCCTTACCACATAAATCATCAATCAAGAAAATGTACTATATAGGCCAATCTGATGGGGGTACTTTCTTAATTGAATTACCTTCTTCTAAAATGACACAAACTTTGTCAGGTTGACATAAAACTAGCCAGCACAAGTACTGTGTGTGCATGTATATATGAAGCCCAGAGGTTGATACTGGATGTCTTAACACAGTTGCTGTCCATCTTATATATTGAGGTAGGGTCTCTTGCTAAACCCAGAGGTCATTCATTTGAAAAGTCTAGCTATCCAGCTTGCCCTGAGAAAGATCTCCCGTCTAGAAATACACCATGCCTACCCTGCATTGTTTTAGGTGCTGGGAATCTCTGGTCCTCACATGCAGCAAGCACTTTACCTACTAAACCATTTTCCTCAGCTTTATTTTTTTTTTAACTTTTAATATGAATTTTAATTATAGAGCATAAACTTTGATTTAGGGAAAGTATTCTTTCTGAAAGGATATGGCTAGAGGTTTGCCAGGTTGTTTATGCCTTTACCCCTCCAAAAGTTTTTAGGTCTCTAATTTTTCCTTCTAATTAGGATAATAAAATATAGGAAAATGTTCTTCTTAGTCATTAATGATTTTGTATACTTTGCCAAAATTCAGTTTTAGGAAAACTAAGATGGCTTGGGATTTTTACCAGGGCATTTTAGAATTTTGTTGTTTCATACCTGATGTTACCAAAATATTTAGGCTCTGCCTCATTATTTACATTTTACAGGCATTGTGATTTTTTTAAATAAATATAATATTTAAAAACAAATGATGAAAATGTCTGTTTCCTAATTGATACTAGTTTCCTACTTAGTTATACCAAGCTCTTTAAACTGCCTGCATAGTTACTGTTCTGTGAGAATGATGCCCAGTGTCATTGGTGCAAGTGAGATTGACCCAGTCTGTCCTCAACGCTAGGTCAAGTGGGCCAGGGAGAACTATCACCACAACATTGGCTCTCCATATTGCCTGCGCTTGGCTTCTGCTGACGTCACTGGGAAGATCATTGTTTGGGATGTGGCAGCAGGAGTGGCTCAGTGTGAAATCCAAGAGCATGTCAAGCCCATTCAAGGTGAGGAGCCCTTACTCACAGATTGCTCTTGTCTTTGTTTCCCTTTCTATGTGTTTGGTTTTGTTACTTCCAGGATAACTCTTGAAGGTGTTTAGCCTTTCTACTGATGGGAATTGAGCATTCTTTTTCTTTTCATTACACTTTTAGACATCAGTACCTTAAATATTAACTGATTCTTACTGTAGTAAAACTCATTAATTTCAGCATCAGCCTCAGCTATGTTGTTGAGATTCTTGAGCTACCAAAGTATCTACTGTCAGGTACACTTGTCTGCAGCTATTGTGAAATAGCTATCCGCACTTAAAGCAGCAGAGAATAGCAAACTTGTATTCTCATGTTCCTAAGAGTTGTTTGTTTTCTTTTTCTTTTAGTGTTACTCCTTTAAAATTGTTACAGCATTCTTTAGACAAATGTTTGAGAAGGTGTCCTGCTTGGCTGGGAAACATATATGCATATGTGAGGATATGGGGGAATGTGAGTAGGTGGATTTGGGTTATGTATATGCAGGTATACGCCTGCAATGTGGAGGACAGAGGACAATCGCAGGTCAGGCCTTCCACCTTTTATTTGAGACAGTGTCTGAGGCTGGGCTAGCTCGGAAAGCTGGGCTAGCTGGCCAGTGAGCTTCTAGGGATTATCCTGTCTCTTCCTCTGTCTGGCCATAACAATGTTACAAGTACAGGTATGTGCAACTGTACCGGCTTTTTACATAGGCTCTGGTAATCTGAACTCAAGTCCTCATGCATGCAGGACAAACACTTTGTCTACTGAGCCATCTCCCCAGCCCTGAATATTTTGTCAGTTGATGATTTTAAAAATATCTATTGAGTACTTAACTATGTTTCTAACTACTAAGCAACATTGTTATTCTGAGATACTGATTTTGAAAATTTATGAAAAGCTTAAGTGCTTTCAAGTAACTCCACAAAATCTTTAGTGAAGTATTATATCTTGACCGTGCCTAGGAAAGTCTCAGATCCTGAGTATATAGTTTCAGGTAATGGTCATTGTATATTTTCTTTAAAAGAAAATCTCAGAGGTTTTGCCCTTACCTTTCTGGTCTTTACAGATGTGCAGTGGCTATGGAATCAGGATGCCTCCCGAGACTTACTGCTTGCTATCCACCCACCAAACTACATTGTGCTCTGGAATGCAGACACTGGCACCAAACTCTGGAAGAAGAGCTATGCAGATAACATCCTTTCTTTTTCTTTTGACCCTTTTGATCCTTCACATTTAACTTGTAAGTAATAATTGTTTATAAAAAATGAGTTATAGGAGTGCTAAAAATAAAATTAGTGCTAGACACAAACATGAACACCAAGGAGAAGCACAGCACGTCTTCATCCAGCTTCCTATCCTGCATACTGAATTGTAACCCCACACTGAGCAGCTACCTTGATTGATAGAAATGTATGGTAGCAAGCCATTCACAACATTGAATTCATGGCCTAATAAATAGTATTGGACTAGCTTGGGACAGAGAGCTACTGCATTATTCTAGTGCAGACTTAAGTAGACTTCATTTAAAGAATCAGGGATTTCATTTAATCTGCAGCCTGAGTTCTTACTTTAAACTGTCATTCCAATTAATGCTATTTCATGTAAAAGACAAATTATGCTTCAGAGCAGAGAATTTTCTTTTCTTTTCTTTTTTTTTTTTTTTTGCAGAAGTGGTTTTTGTTAACATTTTGTGTTTTGTGTATCAAATGATCTAAAAATGAGATTTGTTTTAGGCAGATTTTTGTGTAGTTTTATTATTTAGAGAATACTCTTTATGTAGTGATTCAGCGGACACTGCTTTAGCTAGTGTTACTATTCTGGGAACCGAGATGGAGTTTCCCAACTTTATGGAGCTCTAGTGAGAGGCAGTCAGATTGTAAACTATGAACAAATGAGCTTGTATGCTGTAGTAGTGTTTTAAGAGATGTTAAGAGGGGCTGGAGGAATGACTTGGCAGTGAAGGAGGTGTACTGTTGTAGCAGAGGACCCTGGCTCTGTTCCTGGTACTTATGTCAGATGGCACACAACCGCCTGTAAATCCAGCTTCGTAGGATTCAGCATCTGTACTCATGTAGTATACACACACACACACACACACACACACACACACACACACACACACAAATGAGTCTTTAAAAGGTGACTGATGATATTAAGAAGGTAAAATCAGATGAAGGAGATGGAGAAGAATGGGGACTAAGAGCTATCAAGTTGTGTTAATGGCCAGAGCAAGCTTTATTTTAGTTTGATCAGAGGTGTGAAGGAGGCAGAGGAATTTATAGTGTTCTCCCTGGATTTGAATGTTTCAAAATTCTGATTTTATCTAACAATATTTATTGAGAGAAGCAGTGTGTGTGAGTGTGTCTGTGTTGACAGAGAAAGAAAACGAAAAGTTTAAGTGGAGACCATGGCTGTAAAAATAAAGTGGATGTGTTGTGTTCAGGCCTGTCTGTGTATACGTGCACACACTCAGTGGTTTGCTGACAGACTCAGGGCTATATATAGGACACAGTCAGAGGCTGGTTCATTATAGTCAGTGGGGACAATGACGGAACAAAGGAAACCAGTGAGACTTTGGAGGATGAATTCTGGAACCTGCAGGGAGAAAAGGCTTAAGCTGAGTTTACTGTGTTAGCAGTGCATCTTTGGATTTGGCTGCTGGAGGCATTGTGTTTGTCCACATGTGCATATTATAATTTTGAGAAAAGATCTTCAGATTGGCTTCATGATCTGTGCCTTAGACTGCTGGGACTTCATCTACTTTTCAAGTGTCAGCTGCTCTACTGCTTTGTGTTTAAACTTGCACTTACTGTGCCAGACTTGTCATAACATTGCTTGAATCCCTGTGCCTACAGTAGCTTCACTGATGGCAGGAACTCACACAGGTGCAGTCCCCTGCCATCTACCCAGTATTGGCCAGGGTGTGGGGTAGATGATATTTCTAAGTCATTAGAATGTGTAAGTTGGGCTGGAGAGATGGCTCAGTGGTTAAGAGCACTGACTGCTCTTCCAGAGGTTCTGAGTTCAAATCCCAGCGACCACATGGTGGCTCACAACCATCTGTAATAAGATCTGATGCCCTCTTTGGTGTGTCTGAAGACAGCAACAGTGTACTTATATAAATAAAATTAAAAAAAAAAAAAGAATGCATAAGTTGTGACACCAAATATGGTGCTGAGATACACATCTGTTTCATGAACCAGAAGCTTCCATTGGTATTCTGCTTTATATATGAGTGCACACATACATGTGTGTGCATTTGTATATGTATATAAAATTAGGTATAGACATACAGGTACAAAGAATACTTTTATTCCAAGGTTCAGGCTGATGCTTGAGAAGAAAAAAAAAACTTACTAGACACAGAAACTCAAAATAGTCATAAAAATTTAATATCACTAAATCAGATATTTGAACCTGGCTAATGGTGACACCCAGTTTCTTACATGTGGTATTTTCCTATGTGGCTTGTACATTCTGAAAAATGCTTGAATTTTGAAAGTATATAATGAGAGTGAAAGTCTATGCATAGAATCTTCTCTGAAAGAACCAATAGTCACTATGCCAATAACCCTGTGATAGCTTTTTACTATAAGATGGAGTTGAAAAGCTCAGCGTGGACGTTTCTGATGAGTTGTAGCGGACCATCTGTTTCTGTGGGCTAGCATTATGCTGTGCTAGGGTTATCGCATTGCCAGCTCATACTGAAAGTTCTTCTGCCTTCCTCTGTGTAGTACTCACCAGCGAGGGCATCGTCTTCATCTCGGACTTCTCTCCATCTAAGCCTCCCTCCGGCCCGGGGAAAAAAGTGTATATCTCTAGCCCACACTCCAGCCCAGCTCATAACAAGCTGGCTGCAGCCACAGGAGCCAAGAAGGCTCTTAATAAAGTCAAGATTTTAATCACTCAGGAGAAACCTAGGTGAGTACCAGGGTAAGACTGACTAGAACACACAACTCTCCTCCCTCACTTCCGAAGTGTTCATTTTTATGAACGTTCTCTTTTGTCTCACCTTTTCTCCTCTACTAATTTTGAATTTAGTAAAGATTCTTTTTTGTCCCCTCCCTGCGTTTAATGTCCTCTTCATTCGTCTAGTATTGGATTTCCTTACTGATGTTGCAAATTAAGAATTATTACTTCCTGATTTAGCTTGGGAAAATATGAGATGATTTTAAAGTCATGGCCATTGAGCACATTCACTTTGATGCACGACTTCACTCACACGCTTCATCCTCTCCGCATTCATGAAGAGGTGACCGTTTGTGTGCAAGTGAAGGCGGTCATTGCCCAGCCTGGCTGAGAGCTGGGTGCTGAGGAGGTTCTTACTGAGCAGATCTTAGGCTTTGTTCAGAGTTTCCTATCCCAGTCTGTGTGTCAGGGTTTTAAAGTATTTATAGGCTTATTATGGAGGTGGGCAGATGCAGTGCCACAAATGTCACATGCGTTCTGAAAATGTGAGCTCTTACTGCTGGAGAAACTGCACTGAAGAGAAATGTAATGAACTATTTGTGTGCATCACAAATAAATTGCTGGTTTTTGCTAGAACTACAATTTTATGTATTTTTATAGCTTTAGAAGTTTTCTTGGCATTTGTTTTAAAATGGTGTTTAATATGCTAAGATTATTCTGCCTGGACTGAATAATTAATTGACTTATATGTCAAAGACTTATATGTAAAAGATTGTGCTATAAATACATCTTGAATTTGTAGATAAATACTGTTTTTGTATATTATGCTGTAGTCTGGTTAAATTTACTGGTGGATTTATCTCAAACCCTATGTTAAGATGGTTTAAGATTGCTTTTTAAATGGCTTAATAGAACTTTATATTTCTGTGGATTCCCTTTCACAAGCAAATAATGTACTCATTTAGCAGACTGCATAATTTTGTCCTGCTTGCTGTTTCCTGCCATGTGATCTTGAGCATAGGAAGTGCTTCATTGACCCTTAGGTGGACTGGACTGGACACTTTCATATCCAGTGACCCACGTAGTCTCTCCAGGCCTGGGCATCTGTGCCTTTCTCACTGCACAGAAGAAGAAACTGGGTCTCAGTGTTCTGAGGCTCATATCACTCGGGTTGGCAGTTGGGAAGCTTAAGCAATACAGATTCCTCCCTTTCTACTCACCACATTATCTCTGCTGTAAACTTCCAAAGCTTTCAATGTAATTATGTCAGAATATTGAGTGTTTAATAAAAGATACTGAAATGAGTCTTGAGACTCTTCATCAGCTTAAAAAAATCACCGAGCAGGTTTTATGTTATACTTGCATAGAAGAAATTGAAAGAGAGTAAACTGTCCTAGTTTAAGGAGGTATTAAACTATGAGCACAGAGTGGAGGTGGTGTCACCTCCAGGCCACATTGACGACCCAGTCCTTCTGATTCCATGGTGCTTGTCACCCTGAATGCTTTATGTTTCCATCCTAAGTCTATCTCAGCATCCAGTCCTGTAATAGTAAAGGGAAATCCAACTGTCTTGGGAGCACCAGTACAGCCACCAAGTCAGCACAATCAGATGCTGTACTGTTTACCTGCTTCCAAGATCTGCCAGCGCTGGTGTCTCCCCGGCCCATGCAATGCTGTTGTCATAATTTGGATTCCGAAAAATAACAGGTCTGAGTTTTGGCTGCTAACCCATTTTGGTCACTTCAGGAAACAGTTGTTCATTCTTGACAGTTTTTGTGTGATTGGGTCTTGATGCTGACATTGATGCTGTTCATCTTTTGTTTTTCTCAGTGCTGAATTTGTAGCTCTCAATGACTGCCTCCAGTTAGCCTACCTGCCTTCAAAAAGGAACCACATGCTGTTGCTCTACCCTCGGGAGATTTTAATCCTTGATCTTGAAGTGAATCAAACAGTTGGCGTGATTGCAATTGAGAGAACAGGCGTTCCCTTTCTACAGGTATCTATGTGGGTCAGCCACATCCCCCACAGTTACTGACTGGTCGGGCTTTCCTAGACACTCTCCTGATACTAGGTAGGAGCCAAACACATACTGTATGCCTATTATCCCGTCACTCAGGAGGGTGACACAGAAGCTTCACCATGAATTCAAGGCCAGTCTGGGCTACATAGTGAGTTCAGGCCAGCCAAAGTTATCTCGGAAGGCTATCTAAAAATACACACACAAAAACCCACAAAACAATAATTTAACTTATGTAGATGTCAAGGACAAGTTAATTTTAGGTTTGCAAATCCTTTGTTAAAGCTTAGAGAATATACATATGTTTGTCCTCTCTCTCCCTTTTTTTTTTAAACTTTTGATATCTTTTTTATTTGAAGGTAATCCTAATGCTATTAAACTCACAAATATGCTATTTTTTTTTATTACCCAGTCCTTATTATCTAAAACACACACTGCAAACATACAAATATCTATTCTCTCCACACGTGGGTGCCCACTCACCACAGTTTTGGAAGTGAGGAGAATAGATTCCCCTTAAACTACAAGTCGGTAGGTGTTTCTTTGTAGTTAACTTTAGCAAAATTCATACAAAATAGTTATTAACAGTGATCTTCTTTACTTGTTAATGCACAAGGAAACATCTTCAAAACTTTATTTTGTTAGTTTCTGTACTAAAATGTAGAAAAACTGAACTACACAAATATTGAAAAGTTAAAACTTACTTAATTTTTAATTCCTCATACCACTACCACAACTTACAAGGCAATACACCTGATGTCATGAAAAGGAAAAGAAAAAGACAAAGCTACCACAGATAGAAGACCTCAGGATGTCCATCTGATAGACACCTCATTGCATTAATCGATAGCTGCACTTTTTGCAAACTGTGGCTGTGACAGTCCTGAACAGGAAGGGTTTCCTGTTTCAGCTGCAGTAACTCTTCTGACTGTGGATCATTGTTCCTCCTGTGACAGATTTTTACAGTTCCTCTAATGCATTTAGGACGACTGCCTCAGAGTAACCTGCAGCCTTCCTGACAGCTCCTCGCTCTCTCCTGCTAAGAACTGTAGCCGTTTCTGTTTTATTTTAAAACCTTCTGCTACCATATTCACCTCTTCCACCTCCAGATCCTTGGCCACCTCCACAGGGACTGCCTGAGCTTCTGCCACCAAAACTGCCCCCTTCATGGGTCCATAATTTGATTGTTGCTGTTCACTATAATTTCCAAAGTCATTATAGTTCCCACCACCACCATAGTTACCTCCACCAAAATGTCCTCCTTCACTGTAACCATCCTACTCTCCTCCTCCACCACGTCCACCACCTTGGTTTCCATATCGTGGTAACCAGGACCACCACCATAGTTGCCACCATCACCTCCAAATCCGTTATATCCACCGTCATCCCCTCCATAACTACCTCTGCTGCCACCGCCTCCACCACCACAGCCTCCCCTTCCACCAAAGTTTCCTCCACGACCCATAAAGTTGCCAGGTCCACCTCAACGACCTCTCTGAGATCCAGCAGACTGCATCTCTTGTTTAGAAAGGGCCTTTTTCACTTTACAGTTATGCCCATTAATAGTGTGGTATTTCTGAACAACAGTTTTATCAACTGTGTTATGATTATCAAAAGTCACAAAAGCAAATCCTCTCTTTTTCCCACTCTGCCTGTCTTCTATAACGTCTATGGTTTCAATCTTGCCATACTTTTCAAATCTCTCAGATTATATTCCTCCATATCCTCTTTAATACCACCAGGAAAAAATTTTCTTTATCGTTAAATGAGCACTCAAGGCTTTACAGGACTCTCTCTAGAAACAGCTCTCTTTGGTTCCACTACACACCCATCAACCTCGCGTGGCCGAGCACACATTACAGCATCCACCTCTTCAACACAAGAGTAGGTCATAAAACCAAAGCTCTGGAACGTTTTGTTTGAGGATCTCTCAAACCACACAGTCTGTAAGTGTGCCCCTTTCTCAAAATGTTCTCTTAAGCTGTCATCTGTGGTTTTGAAGCTCAGCCTTCCAATGATCAGCTTCCTCAGCTGCTCTGGTTCCTTTGGATCATGGCCCTCCATTTTGAGACCAGATTCACCTCTTGCAGCTGAGTTCAGTATGGGCATGTTTGTGTCTCTTATGTTGTCTCTTTCTTGTTTAAACATAAGTTTCATGGTATATATTTAATGCTCTGTTGGTTTTTAAATTTTAAAACCCTGTTTCTGTTTAAAGGTAATACCATGCTCTCAGCGCGATGGCCTGTTTTGCCTACATGAAAATGGCTGCATAACTTTACGTGTCCGAAGGTCTTATAACAGCATCTGTACTAGTTCAAATGACGAACCAGGTGGGAGCACATCTCACAGAGATGTTAATAATGCCTTTCTTCAAAATGGTCCTATAAAGCATCACATGGAGTAGTGTTGGTGACATCCTTGTCTTGAGAAACTGTTAGAATGTAATTACAAGTGTGACATAGGATAGTGCAAATGCCCAGGCCTCCTTTGTACAGGAGAGAAATAGCACTTTGTCATCCCTTTTTGATATATGCGCCAGCCAAGTAGATGTAACCTGTGTATGTCCTCTGCATTGTTCTTCTAGCCTTGCACCCCTTGACTTTTGTGCTGAGGTAGCTTTCATTGTCAAGTGACAGAGGTTGGTTAGTCTCCAAGGCACCCAAGTGTTGGATAGATCTTTGGGGGAATGTAGATAATGCTCTTATGAAATGGTATACTACCCTTAGATGGAAGAAATTTTATAAAGCCTGGTATTTTCAGATTTGTGAAGTACAGTCTATGGTGTACTGTTTACTGGTGTTCTTCAAAGCATTTTGCAGGAAATGTAAAGACAAGGTATTGTGATCATAGAGATTACACTGGCACACAGTTCTTACAGGAATTCTCTTTACAATGTGAAGAGATTAGTAATAGTAAAACGTGACTCTAGTTTGGCAGTTTGCACTAGTGACAAAATGCTTTCCTTGTATCTGAGGTTATTTATACTGAGACAGTGCTGTGCTTCCTCACTGGCATCTGAAGAGACGGTTTTCTCTTAAGACCTAGATCCTGTTCAGGAGCTTACCTATGACTTGAGGAGCCAGTGTGATGCAATCAGGGTGACGAAAACTGTCCGTCCCTTCAGCATGGTGTGCTGTCCTGTAAATGAGAATGCAGCTGCCCTCATAGTGAGCGACGGCAGAGTCATGATCTGGGAACTCAAGTCTGCTGTGTGCAGTCGAAATGCACGGAACAGGTGAGGGAATGCATTTTCTGTTTTAAAGGACAGAGGCACTAGAGCACTAGGACTGTGGCCAAGATTAATAACTGCTGCTGTAGAAGTGCCGGGGCTGGTTGCAGTGAGTTCCTGGTATGCAAGGCTGGCTTTACATCTGTGTGACCGTCTGACCTCTGTGTTGCAGTAGTTCCGGTGTGTCACCTTTATTCTCGCCAGTGTCTTTCTGTGGGATTCCTGGAGGAGTGCTACAGAATAAGCTCCCAGACCTGTCCCTCGATAATATGATCGGTAAGCTTGTTTCTCTCCTCTAACTTGTATGTTAGATATTCTTTTTGAAGTGCAAAGTTAATAGAGTGACTGGCTTGGCAATTACTACAAAGTCAAAGTTAATATTCAGGAAAACTAAAATGTGGAAATGTTTTTTTCTTAAACCAATGTCTGGAGTCTAAAGTATTTAAGCATGAAGATATCTGATGTGGCTTGGTGAGACTCTGCAGTTGCTGAACTTAGAAAATTACATCCTTGAAAGGTTCTCATCTAAATGAAAGAGACTGTGAGAAAGGATCAGGGGTGCCTAAGTTGAAAGGCTCTGCTTTAAGGCCTTTCCCTCCTCAGCACCTGCATGTTCCCTGACCACAGCTTGGCATTAATTGCTTGCCTCTCCTTTTTCTGCTACTTGTAATTCAAACTCCAGCTCAAGTGTTGTTTCTTGATCTAAGCCTCATTTAGTTGTTTTTTTTTTTTTTTTTTTTTATATAGTCTCTAATATAATACTCATAGTATTATAACTGTAGGTTTATCTCACTTTATTCCAATAGGTCATAAGTTCTACAGGTATAGGAGAGTGATTCAGTTCTGTATCCCCAGGGCTTGTGCTTTGGAGATGTGCAGTGAAGATTCACTGAAGGAATATGTTAGCTAAGCAGTATTAGAGAAAAGGAAACTCTTTGGTGGGCGTTTTCTTTTTTGGAGATTCTTGCTTTCAATATGAAAGGAAGAAGATTGTTAAATGTTATGAAACTAGAAATTGTACAACTATAATATACCGAGCAATGTTAACATATAATCCTTTCGAAATTATCAACATGGTTTATAAAAGATTTTCTGTATTGTTACCTTCCCGTAATGAAAATGAGAATGGACAGTATCCAGTGACTTGTTTTGTTTAAAGCCAGTAGCATACTTCAGAGAGCATTACCTCACTGATCTGATGCTCTCTGTGTTCTTAGTATCATAGTGCTGTGGAGTACACGATGATTCCTACAGCCCCACAGCACAGTTAGCATGCCTCCATTTCTGTAGAGAATGGGTCCCAGAGAGGTTGACAGACATGCCCTTAGCCTCACAGCAGCAGATGGAACCACATGTAAACCCTGTCTTCCCTAACAGTAGAGTCTGGTCCTATGTTCTCCTGTTACCTGGGGAGACCCTGACCTTGAAGGCCTTACTTGTGTCATGATTTTATCCAATTACACCGTCTTTTACTTCTGTTTATTCTTCCAGACAAAACCCTACGAGGAAGTTTAGATAAACTGACAAGTTTTACAGAATTATTTCTCATAGCAACTTTCCAAGTTTATTGATTCTTGTGTATTTTTAGTATAAAATATTAAAATACAAAGAATTATGAATGTAAATGAGTAAAATTAATCAGCAGTGTGGAGCCCAGACCCTGGCGAGCTTGTGTTGTTCATGTGCCTGAGTTATACAGTTATGGTGTTTGAGACCTAAGATGTAGATGTAGGCAGTTCATGACAACAGAATTTATTTAAGTGTTAATAATGCTTTGTCACTTGAAAATATTTTTTTATTTTAAATGATTTATTTAAAATTAAAGAATTATCTTTATTTTTTATTATTTTATCTTTTTCTTTATTTTCCATTTTATGAGCATTGGTGTTTCGCCTATATGTATGTCTGTATTAGAGCATCCAGTGCCTGGGAACTGGACTTACAGACAGTTGGGAGCTGCCATGTATGTGCTAGAAATTGAACCCAGGTCCTCTGGAAGAACATCCAGTGCTCTTAACCATTGACCCATCTCTCCAGCCCACTTGAAAACATTTTAAGTAAAACTTTTAATTAAACTTTTAATTTGAAACTCACCATATACTGGCCAGGATGAAAATAATTCCGTGTAAGATATGGAGACTGGCTTATATTTACTAGGCTGCTGCTTATTGAGGTCTAAGCTGCCCTACTGTGTGAATTGCCTCTTAGGGACAATGCTTGAGACAAGTGACCATTCCCAGGAGTCATCTCTAAGCAAATCCTGCTGGTGTCCATGGTACATCTGTCAAACCTCCCTTTTTACAATATTCCACCAGTTGATATCAATTGTGTGGCCAATTCCAAGGGGATGTTTTAACTGGAATAAATTACTGTGTTTTTTTTTTTTTTCCTGTAATTGACCTAGACTTCAGAATGGTATTACTAAAATGAGGTGATGGCTTCAAAGGATTATACTTACCCATTCTTACTAATTTACTCTTATAGTATACATGTATGTCCTTTATTGTATTCCTTTGGCAAGTCCAGTACATTTTTAGTAAACAGTATTGATTTTATTATAGTTATTTTACTTATATTTCTTAGTTTAGAATTTTACTGGAATCATTGTTCAATTTGCATATCAATGCATATGTAAATAATGCATCTTAATACTTAATTATCAAGCCTGTAATCCCAGAACTATCAAATTTGTAAAATCCCAGAGGTGGGGGTAAAAGGTTCAGTTCAAGGTCATCCTGGGCCACAAAGCAAGTGGAAGGTCAGTCAGGCTGCAGTCTCAAATGATATCTACAGTGGTAATTTATATGTTGCATATATTTCTACTGATATGTTTATTTGTTATTTACATATACAAATACAAAGTCTTGAACATTTCGTATTTGTGAGGTATATTAAGGCTTCTTATTAGCAATCTATAGTCCTTTGGGTGTTTTTATGCTTACAATTTAATGTGTCTTACACAGTCACTCTATCTGAAAAGTAGTCATGCAGAAAGGTCTCAGTCTGTAGACAGTGCTCTGAGCCAGCTCTTCTGCTGTCTTCCTGCAACCTTCTCAGTGCCTTTCTCCCGGAGCTCTGTCTGAAGCAGTAGTTCTCAGAAGACACAGGCCCCTGAATTTTGGGTAGCGTGGCGGTGGAGTAATCTATTCTGAATCTATTGAAGTAAATCCTTGAGTTGTTACTGATGTGACCTAAGATCATGGCAGCTCTAGAGCTGTTGTGAGCCTGTACAGCCCAGTGGTTCTCAACCTTCCCAGTGCTGCCTGCCACCCTCTAATACAGTTGTTCATGTTGTGACTCCCAACCATAAAGTTATTTTTTTGCTACTTCATAACTGTAATTTTGCTTCTGTTAGGAATCATAATGTAAATACCTTTGTTGAACAGATTTAGATTTTTAAAGTCAGCAAAGGTTTTAATTACTCATTTATATTTTTTGTTACATATCAGGGCAAAGTGCAATTGCTGGCGAAGAACAACCCAAGGGCTCCATTATGCAGGAAGTGCACCTCAAATTCCTGCTGACCGGACTGCTCTCAGGACTCCCTTCCCCTCAGTTTGCCATCCGGATGTGCCCACCACTGACCACAAAAAACATTAAGATGTATCAGCCACTCCTTGCCGTTGGTGAGTACTGGCCTATTCTTTTCTTTAAACTCATTTTAAAATATTTACTTTCCTGATTTCTAGAAAGTCTTTTATTCTCTTTGGGGATACTTTAAAAGAAGAAATGGGTTAGGAAATTATATAATATCCTTGAAATATTTTTCTATCCTGTTTCCTGTCTTAGTTTTAATTACAGTGAGCCCGTGTGCTTGAGATTAAGATTATCTCTGTCAGCAAGTTTCTGAAATATCAGGGACTGTCTGGGACAGAAAAGGCTTGTTACATAGCAGTGTCGGTGAGCTGCTGTTGTTTAAGGCAGTGGTAGCAGAAATGCTGACTAGCCAGGTTAACACCAGTGACCCAGGGCCGTGCACCCTGCTTTGTGCGCATATTCTCATCTGATCTCTAAAATTGGATTTTCTGTTACTTGTAGTTTAAAGAGGTTCAGTAGCTTAAAAATGTAGACTCAGTACTGGGTGCTGGGTAAGCTCACCTAAGGCCTGAGCCAAAGTTTCTTTAGCTTCAGAAATCACATTTAATCACATCATAATATACTGTCTTGTCATTATTTATTTAAAGGAAACAAAACATTATAGAGCACTCAGGAAAGTTGCTTTTATAATAAACATTCTGAGTTTCAAAAATACCAACTAGCACATATAGAAAAGTTTAAATTATTATATATATTGGTTTATACTTTAAAATTTTATGTATGTGAAGTTAGGTAATATGTTCTTGAGGATACATGTCCCCGAAGGTCCCATTCTGATAAAGATGGAAATAGATTTTCCTTCCTAATTCGCTTGTTTTTAAGTATATAATCTGGATCCTTTTGTAGAAGATAAATTTAACAAAGACTTTGATTGGAATTGGCACCCCTACTAAATTAGCATTTGTCTCTCTATCATTTTGAAAGGTACAAGTAACGGTTCTGTCCTGGTGTACCACCTCACCAGTGGTTTGCTACACAAGGAGTTAAGTGTCCACTCATGTGAAGTCAAGTGAGTATGGCTGTGACATCGAGGTCACAAACATGTGAGAACCCGGTGTAATGCTTTTCTGCATTGATGTGCTACAGTGGCATGTGCTGTGGTGACTATTCGCTTGCATTTGAGAGACAAACGTGTGTCTAGCTAAGGAAGGGTTCATTAGGAGTGGGCACTCATTGTCCGCTTTGTGAGTTTCTCCTAGTTCCAGGTTCTTTTCTCACTGGAAATCATGGTTGCCAGGTTATATAGTTTATTTCTCAGTTTGATTATGATCTGTCAGAATTGCTTGTTTTTAATTGTTAGTGTGACTATCACCAGGAAAGACACAAATTGGGAAGCATTTATTTGATTTTGAGATGCAGTGTGTGTCGAGGCTGCAGAGAGGAAGCCAGATTAGGAGCAGAGAGCCTCTGCATTTGCTTAGGGTGCTGCTTTAGACACACTCCACAGCTTTTTTTGCTGAATGTAGACCCATTTCCCTTTTTGCCTGTGAGTATACGTTACAGAGTTACATGTATATGCAGTACGCCCAGTGCTTTAGTGACTCTCTAATGAAAAGACAGAAAGGTTCTCTGTTGTACATTTTGTAATTTGGTCCTGTGTACACTGTGAGTATACTTCAGTGTACTGTTTCCTGAAAGAGTAAGGTTAGCCTTAGGGTATCACAGCTAGTGATGGAGTAGAATAGAAATGCCTTTGAAGACCCCGGACAGTGGCACAGCCCAGGTGACTGTTTCACTGCCTTATGCTGTTTCTCTCCAGCATCTCTGCAAATACATGGACATACGTAGTAATGTCTTCAAGACATTGAGTTTGGGATTATGCAGCACTGTATCTCCTTGGCCCCAGGGCCTCAGCTGACCGTCCTGACACTTTTTCCAGTGATCTCTGCTACCACTATTTCCTGTCTTCTCTTTCTCTTCCTTTCCTGTCTGTTTCCTTTACCCTTGTCTTTTGTTCATAGCCATTCCTTTTATGGCTGACATCAACCAATCAGAACTGTGCACTGCTATCCGGAAGATTCTGTGTCAATATGTTGTGTCAGTCATTTCATTGACCCCACCACAACCCTAAAGAGGAGGAGCTGTCACCTTTCCCATAGACAGACGAAGAAACTAAGTAGTCCAAGCCTGGGGAGAAGGTGGATGGGCCTTGCTCCAGGCCTCTCAGGCATCAGAACCTGAGCTCTGTTTGTAGCTCTGCTCTACTGCTGAGAATGTTCATGGCTGGGCATGATGGCAGTAAACTAAATGTTGATGGAGTCAAGAGTTTGACATGAGCTTCCAGAAGATCAAGCATGTTGTCTTTAGCTTCTGAATTTGGAGCCTCAGTAACTGGTTTATCACAGAGTCGGGGTGTGCATACTGGTGCGTACTTGCACAAACTGTGGTATTATTTGTGGCCTAGTGATCCTGAAACTGTTGAGTACTGGGAGGGATATCATGCTCACTCCCAGAGGAGCCAGGAATGATGATATGCAGATGCCCCACTTTTCATACGAAATTCCCTCTTTGTTGACATTTTGAAGGTAATTGACTTTATATTCAAAGATGTCTCTCAAGAGGATGCTGAAATCCTGCTGTCTTTGTGTTTTAATTAATGCAGTTTAGAATTACAATTAAAACCATTATGAAAATTTCACAGATGTGCTATAAAAAGTTCTGAACCAGTTAGCAATAAACCTGAATGTATTCCTGATTTTTCACATGCAGATTAAGGCTCACTTTTAGATAGTTATTTTATGTATTTAAATCATATGTAGGTAGACATGTTACCAGGCATTGTATAATGATGATAGTATATGGGAGGGGTGTAGGGAACATGATGTTTCAATGTTTTGCATGGGATGTTTCACAGATACTGTTGAACTTTCCTATAAAACTGTAATTGGAAGCTTTGGTGCTTATAACCCAGTGGCAAATACAGAAATGACAAAGTTAAATGGTCAACTCTTTTAGATTAGTTTGTATCTTTGTCCAGTGGGTTGAGTTTGATACAGTGTTCTGGTACTATGAAGGATTTATAAACAATAGTTTGTATAAGCATGGATTGACTCAGTATTGCTTTGATTATATTGAATTATTTATGGAAAGTGAAATGTCTCTTGTTTACCTGGACATTTCCAGAACAATCATAAAATTAAAGTCTTGCAGAATTGTGTGCTCCCTATTTTCTTGGGAAGTAGCTTGTGTTGTCTGTCTATAGATGCCTAGCAGGCTGAGCTTGTGAGCCCTAAGCAATCTGATGATAAATTCTAAGATTGCAGTTGTTCATGGTTAGGGATTTCCCCCCCCCCAAAAAAAAATCAGAGAAATCTTAGATCAGGGATGAGGTGCTGTTCCTAGTCCTTCAGATATTAAGTATAGAATTAGAGTTAAGCCTGGACAGCAGTGTTCTAATCCCAGGAGCAGTGTGAAGCTCAGCTGTGTCTGACAGGAGGTTTTAATTCTTCTGACAGATAGATAACCCTTTCCTTATCTAATCTACTTTGAAATCCAGTTTGATTGTACTTTATTTAAGAAGATATAAGCTGCTGCTGTATTCTTTTCAAAAGCAACACAGTCACACTGCCAGATTACAAATAAGCAGCCCCTGCAGGCTTTGCTACAGCTCCTGGGCTGGGATCTCTAGTAAGTAGGGCAGATACTTCCTGAATCTCTGTTACACTGCTTAACAGAAGAGACAGACGAAAGATACGGTGCCTCCCTTAAAGGACATCGGGGTGATGGGGGAGTAGGTCATTGGCAGAGTTCTTATCTAGCACATTTGAGGCCCTGGGTTTTAATCCCCAACAACACACACAACTAGACTATTGCATGTTGCACAATCACCTTGGTTGGTCAGGCTGAGGTCAAATGGCACAATTTCCAGAGCTGATCCCTGAGGTCAGAATGTGTGCAGCTCATACAGCTCCTGTTGAGCTCTTTGCCATCTTTATTTTTTTTGCAGTAGGTATTGCAAAATATACTTGGATACTGTCCCCTTTCTGAGAGAATGTAAGTTGCACATGAACTGTAGGTATGTCTAGCACATCCGCAGCATATCACATAGCTGTTGGCTGGCATGTATTGGATACTTAATAGAGTCATTTTAAAAATAATGGATGAGAAGTGGGAAGGCAGGTTGCCAGTGCCCAGAGGCACTGACACCATCATATCAAGTGTAGTTATGAACTAGTAAGTCAGTATTGCCAGCAGCAGTGTCATTGGAAAATGGTCTTAGGGGCTCTCTAGGCAACATCTGCATAGAGACAGTAGACCAGATGTAGTGAGTTCTTCCTTTTACTCTAGGAATTGTGAGGACTTCCCTGCTAGGGGGAAGAAAGGGAAAAGAAGAGGAAAAAAGAACCTTTCTAGTGATTGGCCCAGTTGTATGATCATCAATGTGGTGTATTTATTTAAAACAGGCCTGATGAAGACAACAAGGCTTCAGTTAGTTCCTGATTGACTGTGCTAACCATGAGGTGTTATGATGCTAGTCCTGGGTGCCCTCTGTACTATTTCTGTGTTACTAGTGAGACTAAGGTGCAGAGGGTAAGTTCTAGAGTCAGTCTGTCTCACTGTGTCTGGAGAACAAAGGCAAGAACTTGAGCCAGGAATGGAAATTCCCAAGTGTGTTCATTCTAAGTAGCCATTAGTCTGGGTGTCCATACAACTTTGTTTTGAACTGGTTGTAATTCTAACTACCACAGCTATTGCTACTGCCTCATGCTGTCTTTGGCTATGGATTATGCTGTCCTTCTGAAAAAAGAAAAGTACATGGGTACCGAGGAACCAATGAGGAAAATGCTTGTAGTTAACATAGCAAATGAGAGTTGACTGTAGTGTCTTACCCTGGTAATCCCACAGTTGGGAGGCTGAGGCAGGAGAATAACCATGGGCTACATAGTGTGGTAGAGGTCAGCCTAGAATACAAGGCAAGAGTATCTCAAAACACACACACACACACACACACACACACACACACACAAATGACTGCAGGTAAAGTTCTGAAGATAGAGCAGTTGGCTCGGATGAGGCAAATGTCTGATGCTTTGAAAGCTGCAAAGCTTACATATACACGGGATAATTGTGCTGCTTGGGATAAAGCAAAATGGAAGCAAGAAGTACCTCGTACAGATCTCACTACTGCATTAAGATTACTGTAGGTCAGAGGTGAATAAACATTTTTTATAAGGGATCAATAATCAAGTTTTGAGGCTGAAGAGTTTAGATCCTGAAGCCTTTCACAGCGCTCACGCCTGACATTGTGTTGTGAGCACAGCCCTACGCTCTACATTGGCATTGCACACAGCTGGCCTGTGGGTCCTGGTGAGCAATGTGAGTGGGAGCCAGCTTCACTACGTGGAAGGAATGTATCAGCACTGCTTGTCAGTCCTTGTCACCCATGTGACAGGGCCTCCCCACTGTCCTGTCAGGGTAGCCCTCACTGAGCCCATGTTTTTTCTCTGCATGATGGAACATTTGGAGCTTCTGTCTCCTTTTCCAACTGAGAGATGAAGGCAGGTTCTTTGCTCCATCAAATTTTGCTCGAGTTTTGCAACTGGGAATTTAGATAACCTCCCCTAGCAGTCACTTTAAGGATTCATCTCTAAATGCTTCTGTGCTGCCTGCTTTAAACAGCTAGGTTCTTAGAATTTGCTGTGAAGTGTTTTTCCCTAGCTAGATACCCACTGAGCCGGTCCACTGGCTCTCTAAAAGATCATCTTTAAGCTTTCTCTTAGTTGCAGATTTTAGATCCTCTGCTTAGAATTTGGATCACTGTAGAACACCTTCAAAAATTGTGCAGGTTAGTGATAATTTTTAAATGCTCAGATCTAAAACTTAGTATTCATTTTAATGATGGTCTGGATTCTGATGACTCTCTTGTCATTACACTTGGATATAAAATTTTAATTAGAACAAATTTCACATATGTCAGAGTATGCATTAATGTAGCCTGAAAGGGTAAGAATACTGTTTTAGGTTACATTATATAATAAAATAAGGCCTTAGGAAAACCCTAATTTTTAAAATAAACTTCAAATGAGAAAAGAATACAAAAGTAACATGTGTTTGCTTTCTAGGGGTATTGAATGGACAAGCTTGACCAGTTTCCTTTCTTTTGCTGCTTCGACCCCAAACAACATGGGGCTAGTAAGAAATGAACTCCAGCTGGTTGATCTCCCAACAGGTCTGTGTCTTACCTTCCTGAACGTTTGGGGTGGTGTATCATGCTGATGGGAGACACTGCTTGCATAAATGTCCTCAGAGCATTTTCTTTCACCTTGAGGTGTGTTCTTACATCCCATTTGCCTTCTCTAGTTCTGTAATAATTGTCTAGAAAAGCCACAGCATCATTTCTATGTACCCACCACTAGTGTAGCACAGGTAAGTGGAAAACCATTAGCTGAACTCACAGATGAATGACAAAAGGTGGGGCCTGCTCTTCTTTTGGACAGTGTTTTATGTATAGAAGCATCCATGTAGAGGTCAGAGGACAGCTCCTGGGAGCCAGTCCTTTCCTTTAGTCATGTCAGCTCCTGAGGCTGAAGCCAGCGTAAGTGACAGTACCCACTGAGCCAGTCTCCACTGGCTCTCTAAAAGATCATCTTTAAGCTTTCTCTTAGTAGTTGCAGATTTTAGATCCTTTGCTTAGAATTTGGACCATTGTAGAACACCTTCAAAAATTGTACAGGTTAGTGATGATTTTTAAATGCTCAAATCTAAAATTTTTGACAGCTACAGGCTGATTGAAATAGGGAACATGCGAAGTCTTAGTAGTAGAAAACATTCCAGGGATGTAGCTTCATCCATACAATGCTTGCCTCAGCACGTGGAAGACCTAAGCTCTAGTGCCAGCACCACACAAACTGGGAGTGGTCCCAGCACTCAGGAGGAGGAAAATGCATTATACTCAGCTACATAATGAGTTCACGACCCTAGAACAAGAGAGACCTGTCTCATAATTGAAAAAACGGAGGATAGGGTTCTTAATCTGGGAGATGGCTTAGCAGGTAACCCAAGTGGTAGGGGCAGAGAACTGATTTCCACAGATATTTTTCTGACCCCAGTGTGTGCACACTCATAAAATCACAGACTCAATAATAACTAAGTGTAATAGAAAAGAAAGCATTCTGGTAAAGTAACTCATTTAGGATTATTTACAGCATGGAACCCAATGAATTTCAGAAATGAAGAAATTTATAATAGCACATGAATTTTAAAGACAGTGATTTTAAGTATGCGAGTTTCTGCAAAATAATACTGTAGCTAAGCATGGCGGCCAGATCTCTGAGTACCAGGCTCACCAGAACTACACTGTGAGAGCCTATCTCAAACAAACAAACAAACAAACCCAACCAACCAAACAGGAAAACAAGAATAAAATCAATACATGCAGATGATTTTAAATGATAAGAATGTGTAGGAGTAGCAAGCATTTGGTTGTTCTCTGTGTGTAGCTGGTATTAACTTAAAGAATCAGCCATGCCCACATTCCCGTGTTGCTATAATACCAGAAAGTGACCTACCTGGGGACTGAAGGTCCTGGGTTCCTTCCGGCTTTGCTAGCATACTGGCTCTGGCTTTCTCTCAAGCAATGTCATATCCCATATCCCGGAATTTGAGCAAGGTTATAATTGGTTATTTGCTTGTTTAAAAAAACAAAATCCCCATTTGTTTTCTTCAGCAGGACTGTTGTTTAATTTAGAATCTTTTCTCTTGTCTATACTAATCAGCAGTTGCTTATTTCCTGAAGAGAGCCATGTGAACACTCAGGCTGTAGGGTTTATACCTGGGAACAATAGGGCAGTGGGTCTCACCTTCCTAGTGCTGCACCCTTTAATACAGTTCCTCAAGCTGGGGCTGCACTGCTACCTCATAACTGTCATTTTGCTACTGTTAAGAATCATAATGTAAATATTGGTGTTTTCCTGTGAAAAAGTCATTCCTGTCCACAGGTTGAGAACCCCTGTCCTAGAGGTTAGTAGACTAGAAAGGCCCATTTTTTAGAGCATAGATTGCACTTGCTGCCTGCAGGAGCGGGTAGTTGTGTTCAGTTGTTTTTCACAGCTATGTTTTCTCTTTAATTCAATGTAAATAAAAATCTCACAAGAAGATATTAAAATACACTTGTTAGAATGAAAGGTAGAATTTTTCTTTTAACTTATGAAAAGTACTTTTTTGCACTTAACTAATACAGCATATAGTTATAACTCCCACATTTCACTCAGAAAGACTTTTTGCTAGTAATGTGCTCAGATCTTTCATTTAATACTTTGCACATAAAATAAGAAATCTTAGGTATTCATTTCAAGAGGTTGGTTTTTTTCTCCCAACTAATCAGTACTTGAAAACATGGGTGTGTCTTCTATGACTTTATGCATGGTGAATCTGCCTCGCCACAGATGCTCTAAAGTTTTAGACAGCAGTATCTCTTACATTTCTAAAATTGAGTTACACAATTGAAGAAACTCTATAACATTAAAATACCTTATTATAAAATAGATATTTGAATATAAGTAATATATTTTTGTTTCCTTTTCATAATTAAGAATATTTCAAATTTCATTATTAGAACTGGCTTTGAAGCAAAGAACTGAACAGCCAGAAGGCAGAGGGAGTGGCTGGCCGCATCAGGTGGTGGGGCTTCTTGTTCTTTTATGTGGTGCATATGCTGTTCACCTTCTCATTTTTCAATTAAAGGGAGGAGCACTGCTTTTCGTGGTGACCGGGGCAATGATGAATCACCCATTGAAATGATCAAAGTGTCTCATTTGAAGTAAGTGTCAACCTTTACCAGTTGTGTCTCAGGAGCATCTCACAGCTGGTTTTGTAACTTTTAAGAAAGTAGGGATATACTAAATATTCCTGCAATCTGTGAGTGACAGCGAATAATTACATGTGGTCATATCGAAAAGCAGAGCCTGACCACAGATGGGAGATGGCCTGGAGATGCTCTGCTCTCTTGGCGTCTTCCTCGCCTCCCTTCCTTGTTTTTACTAATCCTACTTCACATGCATTTTCCCTTGGAGCAAAACATTCAAAAGACTATTGGAAACAAAATGAACCTAAATTGTACATAAAGAAAATGAGAGGTTTTGTAATAATCCCATGCATGACTCAGTATCTGATCTGTCTTAATGAAAGTCCCCTGTGAATTGAAAAGCTGTGTTATTACAGTCTTCTGTGAGTTGGTTCCACTTGGTTACTCAAGTCTACTGTGTCCTTGCTGGTTTTAGGGTAAGTCATTCTGTGCACTTCTGGAAGGTATGCTCTGACTTCCCTACCTTAGTTATGGGCTCATTTAGTTTTCTCTTGAAAGCATTTAAGTACCTGTGGTAGGTATTCTGCTCTTGTAATTAGGCATATATAAGATATGTTATATCTTGTTCTGTTATTTTTTTCATTAGGAAAGATCCTTTTTCTCGAGTACCCCACAGTTGAAAATAAGTCAGGATAGTCTGATATTGGAATAGCCAGTCAAGTTTTGATTAGTATTTATGAATCATTATGTGTAGACTCTATCCTGTCTTTATGCTTTTCGTGGTTCCCCTCCAGTCACTGCACACTAAGGAGTTCACCCCTGTACCTGTTTGCTTAAGGGGTACTGAGAACCTCTACAGCTCAACTCAACCCTGTCTTCATCTCCATTGTAGGCTCTTTGAAAATGCCCTTCATTGGCAATTTCTCCTTCTCCAAAATTATCTCACCATATCAATGGAGTTGGCAGTTTCCTGTATTATATTTTGTTTCTGATCATTTCCACTAAAACTGTTCAAGTCTGTGTCTGTTATCTTTCCCATTAATGTGGGCCAGTCAGTGGTAATCTTTCCCTGAGCCCACTGTAAATCCATGCCTGCCATCTCTGCTCCTCAGTGATTCATATTTAATGTAACTTTGAACATGACTTGTAATGGAATCTGAATGTTAGTTTAATTGCTTATGCAGGAACATGCTGTCAGCTTATTAACTAATTCATGGTGATTTTTGTTGTTGTAAAAAAAGATCTTTTTGATGGTTTTTATTTTTTGTTCTTTCTTTTAGACAGTATCTGGCAGTTGTTTTCAAAGATAAGCCCCTTGAATTATGGGATATTAGAACTTGCTCTCTTCTCAGAGAAATGTCTAAAAGCTTCCCTGCTGTAACTGCATTGGTAAGTCACACCCTTGAGCTGATTCTCTTGAGTACTGATCTGTGTGGTGGCTACTTTTCTGTAGTTTGAATTAACATCATTCCTGCCTGTACTTTTCTGTCAGAATGTTAATGTGGGTATCTTGAGGATATATTTATGAAAGATGGGCTTTAATCTTTCTAGAAGTAAGAAGACATAAAGTTGCTCATGATATCTGGTATTAGTAATTTTTAAAAGTCATAGAAGTAAAACCAGTGTTGATAGAAGAAGAGGAAATGGATCAACATCAGAAAGAGTTCAGAACAGACCTGTGGGTATTTGGGGTCCTGTTGAAGTAAATATTAAACTGAAAGCTTATCTGTTTATGCCCCTCCCCCCGCCCCTGTGGTCTCACTCTACAGAGGCCGTTCTAATGTCACTCTGTCACACGTTCCGAAAGCTGCCCTCCACACTGTTCCCTTCCCAGGCGGTTCACTCCACCTGCCCTGTTGCTTCTGTCTTGTGTGGATGCGAGCACCCTGGTGTGTTCCATTCCTCCACTGTCCAGCACAAACATGACTCTGAAGCCCAGTATCTTTTCAAGCAGGTTTATATATTAAATTATCAATTCACAAATTCTATACAATAAGCTTATATCCAATGGACAAAGATACAAACTGCCCTTCTATGTGAGATAAAAAGACCTATAGAAACTCTTAAAATATTCATATCATATTGCCAATTAAGACCACCTGGATATAGATCCTCCTGCTCCAGCTCCAGCTTGATTTTCCTCCGAATCTCCTTTCTCCCTCCTCTTCCCCTTTTCTAGCCTTTTTTCCACCTATCTCTCCACTGTCCAACTATATATCACCTTAACATCAACCCACAGGGTCCAGATACACAATATAGTTGTATGCAAATCAAATAGACCATTTAGTAGTCAGTGTAAGGAAAGCCTCACCTTTTATTTCTTTAGTTGATATGAAGTACATGTGAAGCACACCTCCTTCCCTTTTTCTTTGGACCTCTCACTAGTCCCCTTTGTCCCTCTAGACAAAACTTATTCAACTTTAGTGAAGGAAAGTAAAAAGAAAAAGGGACAGGGCGGTATGTAACACAGCACTGCTTGCATAAATTAGGTTCTCATGCATATGAGAATTGGCCACGCCCAGAAGGAGGGCATCACATTTCACACGGTCTAAGCTTGACAGCAGAAGAAAGGAAGGCTGTCTTACAAATATCCATGTGTGCAGTAACTGCACACTGATCACTTTTATATGAAAGGGCTGGAGACAGCTCAGCAGTTAAAGAGTACTAACTGCTTTTCCAGCACCATGTGGTGGCTCACAGCTCAGTCTAACTCATGCATGTGGTGCTTAGACATAGACAAGCAGCACACACACATATGAATTAAACCTTAGAAAGGAACTTTTACACGAGACGATATTGGATTGAGCTCATTAGGATAGGCGGAGGCGTGGAGTCATTGTGGAGGTGAGCAGCTGTGTGGGCACCTGTACCTGAGGGTGGGCCTGATGGACGAGCATGGGCGGGAATGCACAGGACTGCAGTGGGCTTCGAAGAAGCGTGAAAACTTACTCCTGGAAGGTTGCCTGTAGACGACATCCTTGCATGCAAACCAGTTGTGGCTGTTCATAAGTAGCTGTGCCCAGCTACTCTTAAGCGGGGTTTGATGGAAGGGAACTGGCATGTCTGTCTGTGCTGTGCAGGAGTGGTCACCATCTCACAACCTAAAGAGCCTGAGAAAGAAGCAGCTTGCCACCCGGGAGGCCATGGCCCGCCAGACTGTGGTCTCGGATGCAGAGCTGGGTGCTGTTGAATCATCAGTGATCAGGTATGAGGTCCCATCCCCTGTTGGTGCACCTTCATGCTGCCCATGTCCTGGCAGAGAACACGGCAGACCCAGATGACTAAAGCTCAGTTTTGTTGTCCCTGTGCCTAGCATTGTTAGTAAAACACAGTGCTGCTAACCTGTCGGTGGCCGTGAGTGTGATCAAGTCAGCACCTTAAGCCAAAACACAAACGAACCCTGATAAGGATAGAGACAGTCGCCTTCACAGAAAATGTATTGGGAACTCTGGGAACACTCCTGTAAATGCATCTATATAATGGGTAGTAATGGGTGTGTCACTCTAGGGAAAAAATATCTTTTTTCTCTACCTTAAGTTTATTACAGGAGGCAGAAAGTAAGTCTGAACTCAGTCAGAACATCTCTGCTCGGGAGCATTTTGTGTTTACTGACAACGATGGACAAGTTTATCATCTCACCGTGGAAGGAAATTCCGTGAAAGACAGTGCTCGGATTCCACCAGATGTGAGTGTCATCCTCGGGTACATTTACATCAAGAGTCTGACCAGGGATCTTGTTTATCCATATCCAGTGAAGACATAGTTAAGCCTACTAAAATAAGTGTTACTATTCAAGGAGAAGTCATTGCTGACTGAACTTGGTCCATACCCACTGCATATACTGCAAAGTAGCATAGTCACCCCGATCCTATACTGAAGGTGCGGTTCTGTCTTACCACAATGGCAGTCCACAGGAATTATCTCAGTTTGCTTATGAAACTGAAGACAGGAAGGGACAGAAAAGTTCATGGCTGAGTCATGTTGACCATCCTGTTGTATTCTGTACATTTCCATTGGTTAGTTTGAAATAACTATAATCAGACTGTAAGTGTAGTGTTATTAATATTTACTCAGTTGTACATCTCTTATTTTGGCCTTGTGGAATCAAAGTTAACAAATGACATCAGCACACATCTTACAGATTGCTCTTAATAGATGAATTAACAAGCCATTAACTAAGTTTTCATCTGAGAATACATGCCGTAGTAGAACACTGACTCTCATATTTAAAGTGTCTCAGTAAGGATTTTGACTAGCTGAGGTCATTTAAAGTTAATGGGGCAGAGAGACGATCTCAGCGAGGGTCTCTGTTCCTATGTGATAAACGCCATGGCTGTAGATGTGGGAAGAAAGAGCTTATGTCATCCTATACCTCTCAAGTCACACTCGGAGTTACCACTGAGGGAAGTCAGGGCAAGAGCTGAAGCGGAGGCCATGAAGGAATGTTGTTTATTAGCTTGCTCGCTGTGATTGCTCTGCCTGCATTCTTACACAACCCAGGACCACCTAGCCAGGGATGGCACTGCTCACAGTGAGTGGGACACACTACATCAACAAAGAAAATTCATCCCAGGCCAGTCTGCTGGAGCCATGTTCTCAGTTGAGGTTCCTTCTTCCCAGATGAGCCTCTCCTGTGTTTACACAAACTTGGCCGTCATGTTTACCTGCTCCAAGGTGCTGCTGTCATGTGGCTTTCTAAAGTTAAAGCTGTGGGTAGTGGGAACCAAGTGCTCCATCAAGTACTTCTTGTGTTGCCTCCCTCTTGGCAACCGTGTTCTCAAGTGACTGAGAGCCAGGTCATGGGGCCTACTTTCAGAAGCCATACCCTGTCACATACGCAGTTTGCTGTTAGTCCTTGGATCCGTCCTACTTTATTGTGGGAAGTGGCTACTGAGGTCTTTGAATGGAAAAGGTCCTTTAGAGGCTAGCTACCACGTGTCTCCTATTAACAGAGTTGAAGGCATTCATTTATAACTGTTATTCAAAAATCAGAGTTAACATCATAACCTTTTCATATCATAGCATAGAATAAGTCAGATCGAAGACTTAGTAATAACTATTCTTGAGTACATCTAATATTGCTTATATTTTTAATATGAATGTGGGAAGTTGATGTTTGGAAAGTAACTTTAAATGTATGCAATGAAAAGCTGTTGCAGCAATGCTGCTAAAGGTTGGGAGACCCCACTGTCCACCCTCCGCCTCCACATAGCTCCTCTGTAGGACCTCAGGAAAGATGTCTTCAGAGGTCTTAAGAGTCACCTACAAATAATTTGGTCTCTTCACTTTCCAGTTGCTTCACACTGAGGTTAGAATGTAAAGAGGCCAAAAACTTGAAATACCAAACACTAGTCCATCCAAGTAAAGCAAAGAAAAAGCTTTGAACTGTAGACATGAGTATTCATTTTTTTAACTTACTATTATCTACAGTGTTCATGGAGCAGTCACAGGACAACTAGCAGTCAATCCTTTCTTTCCAGCATTTGGGTCCCCGGTCTCAAACTTGGGTTGTCATGCTTGGTGGCTTTACCCTCCAGGCGTTGGTCTTCTCTGGACATGGAAACTCTTACACGTACCTTCAAAGGGCAGCCACAGCTCACAGCTCAAAGGGTGGCTGTGGGATCTTGAAGTCAGGGTACAAGGACTCTCTTTACTCCACTCAATCCTTTTGTTTCACATGAACACAGGTCTTTGAAGAAATGACTGTGAGTAAGCATGTCACCTCCAGTGAAACTGGTTTATGTTTAGGGGAGGGGTTGATATCTATATACTGTGTGAGAATTGGTTTTGGTTTGTTTTTCTTTCCGAAGCTGACATTTTTCCAATGGCTGTAATACAGTATATAGAAGAAAGGTGTTTGGTTTGGTTTCAATTAAGTATTCATTATTCTTTCAAAATCTAAACATTGATTTTGAGCTGAAAATTTCACTCGGGAAGTTGGCCCCCAAACTGTGAAGTATATAAAATGGTAAAGGGAGAAAGCTCAGCACATGTTAAACTGCATGTGTGTGATCCACGGTGGCTGTGCATCCTGCCTGGCATGTGGGCAGCACAGCAGCTGCAGCACTGAGCAGGGAGCACTGCAGAGAGGACAGACAGCCACGGAGGATGCACAGCAACCTCCAGGAGCACCTCATCCCACTTGGCTCACTCCCCTCAGCCCTGCAGGAGGGCGTCTGCATGTCCGCACAGTTGAATCAACACAACAACACTAATTTGTAGATTGATTTAACATAATATTCTCATTTTTAAATGTGAAGAGGAAACTAAGATTTAAAATATGAAAGTATTCAAAAGTAAACTTAAAGGCAAACTTCTTAAACATCCCACCCAAATTTCAGAAAGATGGAAATAAGGTCTGAGAGCATTGCCCAGAATCTCATGGACTTAATGTGAGTTTCGTTGTTGTTAATTCATTGCAAGATTAACTTTTAATTCTGAAAGGGCTTTTGTTTGTTATGTTTTGGGATGTTACCGGGATTGTGTGATGTTTCGAGAGGCAGTTGGCCATTTGTCAACCATTGGCACAATCTTGACCTAACTGTAGAGACCCTCTTGAATATTTTTGTTGTTCTGTAATTACAAAGCAAGGTTTCTTTTTTTCCTTACAACTTTATTTTTTAAAAAAGCAGAGATACATGTACAGATTATTAAAAGCATTTTAGCATAAAAAATATTAATATATTTTTGTCAGTACTTGATTTTTTTAAAGGTTTCATAGTATGCATTGAAATCTTACTATTTACAATGATCATAAAGTGTACGTAAAACAAAACGTAACGTGGAAATAGTCAAAGGTTTCTTGGTGTGTAAAGATTAAACATAATTTTTAACTACCAAAAATTGCCATAAGGCTATCTTCTTAGCTCTTGAGTTATTAATGATTTAAGGTCTAGGTTTAGGTGTACCCCACTCTGAGAGGGTGCTATATACTTATTGTTTTTTGTTTGTTTGTTTGTTTGTTTTTCTGAGAAGGACTGAGACTTCCACTTTTTGGCCTGTTTTTTTTTTTTTTGAGCTTCATATGGTCTGTGAGTCAAAGGTTTCTTTGTGTGGAGAAGCAGTGAGCAGCAACAGTGTTTACAGTGTGGCAGACATTGCCTTCCAGACTTTAGCTTTATAGATTTATCCCAGCACCTGACTTCACCTTCAGTAGGCCCAAGACACAGAAAGGTTAAGTAGACATGCCCGTAAGAGGGGAAGCTGGGACACAAGCCTAGCAGGGTGGTCTGATGCCAGGGTAGAAGTACTTGGGGCCCCTGACCTGGGTTGCCTGTTCTCCTGATACACTCACCCCTCACAACAGTGTGCCAGCGAGGTTCTGAGTCTTTTTTTTCCAGTAGGCACACCATTACACAGCTAGTTATGGGGGTGATTAAGTTTCCCTGGGAATGAATTTATTAACCTTTTATAAAGAGATAATTAGAGATGGCGCTCTTTACTGCAGTCTTTTGTGTTGAGGTGTTTTGTTTTCGTCTTTGTGGAACCCCCTTTTCCTAAAGCATCTCTTCCTAGAAGACGTGTCTTCTCTGTAGATGTGGTTCAGATGACTGCGTCCAGCACAGTTGAAGCTGGTATGCAGCTGCCCTCAAGGTTATGATGACATTCACGCTGAAGTGAGCACTTTATAAGTAATGTCTTTGTTATTTCATTGTGACCATTACAGAGATGTGTCTGTCCTAATGGTGACCCAGCAGAGGAGTTCATATGTGCTTTTGTTACTCTTGCTTCCAGGGTAGCATGGGCAGTATTACCTGCATCGCTTGGAAAGGGGATACATTAGTGCTTGGAGATATGGACGGAAATTTAAACTTCTGGGATTTGAAAGGCAGAGTATCTAGGTAAGAGCCAAGGGACACTTTTGTTCAGTTGTAAATAGGACCAATAAGCCTGAGTGGGAACTGGAGCTTTGAGCCACTTGACACCTAAACTTTGGAGGAAGACTAGTCATGAGCCAGGCTCTGGTCAGTCACAGTGGACCCTGATCTGCAGGCAGCCATGCAGAAGCCCTGGGATCTTGCTCCAGCAGATACTCGTGGCAGACCTACCTGTCAAATGTGGCTCCCAAGAATGTAAAGTGGTACTCCCCACACCTGATCATAAATAGTGGGCACACTATAATAGTGTTTCATTTTATATCTTGTTGGTATCTTTATTTCTTTGTCCTCAGAGGAATACCCACACATAGAAGTTGGGTGAGGAAGATTCGCTTTGCCCCTGGCAAGGGAAACCAGAAGCTAATAGCAATGTATAATGATGGCGCTGAAGTGTGGGATACTAAAGAGGTAGGCCCAGCTCTGCAGCCTGCCAGTGAAGCAAAGGAAGCGGTCAGCCTTGGGAACTGGCTCTGTTTTCCACTTTGTCTGAAAATAGAATCTCCAATAAGTATGTCCAGCTTCTTAAAAGAAATTATTTCTTAGAGAATTTTGCTCTCTGAGAGTTTCTGTTGTAAATGAGACATCCTGACAGATAGTTGATTGACTTTTTAGTCTTGTTGCTGTGATTGAGACCTGTAGGATGCATGTGGGGATGGGCTGCCAGGGGCTATTCATTTGCAGACAGACTCTGGGCCTCTGTCACCCAATCTCTGACCATTTAATCCAGAATGGTAAACAACTTTATTTCCTGTCAATCATTCTTACAGGTGCAGATGGTGAGCAGCTTAAGAAGTGGGAGAAATGTGACCTTTCGGATTTTGGATGTAGACTGGTGCACATCAGATAAGGTGATCTTGGCATCTGACGATGGGTGCATCAGAGTCCTGGAGATGTCAATGAAGTCTACGTGCTTCAGAATGGATGAGCAGGAGTTAATAGGTAAGGCACACTCCTGAGATGATGCTTGCTGCCACAGGATACGGTCATCTACAGAGACGGCAGCTACTGCTTTCTTTCAGAGAACTCTTAGAAAACAGGAATCTAATCACTTTCCAATACTAAGCTTTATGTGGCCTACATTACCTATTAATGAAAATCCACTGTGTGTCATGATGTTTGAGTCCTGTCTGTGACTTACGTGATCAGTCAAAGCTAAACTAGGTGATTGTAGTATCTTGCTCTCTTTTGTGTGGTTATTTTGGGTAGTGTTCGTTTGTTTGTTTTTGTTGTTTTGTAAAACAAAGGTTGCTCTTTGGCACTTGAGACTGGGGTGTTGTCAGCTGCTCTCCTTTATGTTTACACTGCAGTGTTGGTGGGTGCTTGTCGCTTCCTGACCTGCACACTGCATGGTCACACTGGCACGTCTCTGTAGCCGTGACATAGAAGCTACTAGTTGCACTCCCTTTCCCATTCCCATACTTGATCTTGAGTTGTCTCTCAGCTCTGAGAGGTGTCAGGACCTCCTCACCAAGGGAGACAAACAGAAACAAACACTTTAAACTGAATTACCATTGCTTCTATTAACTTACATATATAAAAATTATCATTTCAGGTATAATCTTTATTAAGAATTACTTATGATACTTTTATCTTTTTAAAGAAGTTCTTAATATCTTGTTGATATTACAAAGTAAACTGGGATAGCTGTAATTCAGAGGACAACTTTTCAGCAGTTGTATTTTAGGCCTCTTTAGATTTTGTAATGCTTTATGTGGGCAGTAGCTGTGTATCTGAGTCCCTCCCGATTTACTCCAGAGTGACATAAGGACCAACTTTTTAACGTATTCATTTTCCTCATCACACTAGCCATCTTTCAGGTGCTCAGCAGCCACGCATGGAACTAGCTCTCTCATATTAGATGAACAGTCTGTCGTCCATCTGGACCATTTTAACTAAGTGTATCTGTTCAAGGGACGGGAAGGAAAGGCTCCATAGGAGCTGGACAGGACCAGGGAGTGAAAGGCAGGGCCCCGGGCAATCAAAGGTGGGGAGCCCAGTGAGAGAGAAGCTGAGCACAGCTGCCGGGCAGCGAGCCTTGGTCCTGCCCCTTTCCGTGGGAACATCTGAGAGTAGCCACGCTTCTTTCGTAGTGTCCTAATATGCCCTGCTGCACGTTGGGGCTGGGGTGAGGGCCAAGCCTGTAGGACGTTATCCCCATGTCCAAAAGATGTCATAAAAGTCTCCTGAAAAATGCCAAACATCAGAGATCTCCCAATAGGCAACAAACGCCTGATGGGTGAGTGGACCATGTTAGCTTAATAGCCTCAGAAAAACAGAGGTAGTTGTAAAAGTATTGCAGGTGAATGTAATTGTTTTTTCATTTTTTTAATTAGATAGTCTGTATTTACATTTGAGATGTTATCCCTTTATCCCGCCCCACTCTCATCCCCCGTCCCCCTCCATTTGCCTTCACAAAGGTGCACTCCCTTCTGATCCCCTCTTCACCCCATTGCCTTGTCATTCCCCTACATTGGGAAAACATGCCCTCTCTGGAACAAAAGCCTCTTCTCACATTGATGCCAGACATTGCTCTCTTCAGCTACATTTGCAACTGGATCAATAGGTCTCACGATGTGTGCATTAATTCTGCTTTTAAAATGAGCTTTATATGTATTATTGAGCCATGACATTGAGTCTTATTCAGTAGTGCAACTTTGTACCAATCCAGATACTTCAACTTTAAAAAAGAGAAAGAGAATGTTCTAATCAAACTGAGAACAGAGACTCTGCTCTGGACTAGACTCCCAGTCACTCTGGGTTTAGGCATCACTGTCTGCTGACTGCCATGTAAACAGACTATAGCTGAGACATTGAGATATGAAGTCTGTTTTATTAAGAAGCACTCCTTTGCTGTCTAGAGCCTGTGTGGTGCCCATACCTCCTTGTTCCAAGGGCCGCCCTTGCCTTGAAAGCCTTCCTACTACACCAGCCTTGGAATGGACGATATTCTTTGGATATTTCTCACATGTAAGTTTCTTCATTTTTGTTTTCTTGTATTCTTGCATAATTTTCTTGGGGATCACAGTCCAGAGCTTAAAAAGAATGAAGCCTTAAAACCAATCCAAGCAAAGGTAAAGAAACTAAAAGGATATTTTCTTTTCCTACCTCTGTTTGACCACTGTGGGGCCGTTGTGGAAGAACGGGTCAGTGAGGAGCTGCAGAGTCATAGGATACTCTCGGGACTAGGTAATCATCACACAGGTGCATCATCATAGAGGAAAAGAATAAATGTGAAGATGGCCAAGAGATGCTGGAGTCTCGAGGACAGGCCTACGTCTTTATAAAGCAGAATCAGAAGCATGTTTATAAACCAATGTCTACCTCACTTCAAAAAGTTATCACCGACACACATTAGCAATTACTAATTCTACAATTTACTGAGCTTATTGTATGTGATGTACAGTTTGGTGTGGAATGAGAGTTTTGTTGTTGTTGTTCATTTTAAGGCAATAAATACCTGTTGCCTAAGAACTACCATGCCCTTTCTATAGGACAGAGGGAATGAATCATTAGTCATTGTTCATTGTAGGCTCTTTGTTAGGAACAATCCACGCCTGATAGTTCTTAGAGCCAGCAGACCAATCTTCTCCTCTTGTGGAAACCTGTGGTTTTCTTTATGCTTTCCCTTGCTTTTATCCAGTAAGGCAGAGTCAGCCATGAAAATGGTCAGTGAGTCTCAGGCACATTGGTATGACTTTGGTCTGTAGCCAGATTTTAACCAGAGGTTATAAAAAGATTAATTCTTTATTAATACAACCTTTTCAATTAAAAAAAATACATGACAGTAATTACAGAGACAATGAATGATTCAAACTTTTTTTTTGTACAGTGATTATCCAGAAAATGAAGAAATAAAGACTGTCCTTCAAGAACAGTTGTATGCATTGTCTAAGTAAGTAGCTATATTTCATAGAAGATAAGAATGTGGGAAAGTAACACATATTAACTTGACTTTTTAAAACCCAAAGTTATTTTTCTAAGTGTTTGTGGCCCACAGACCGTCTTTTGACGTAGGGTTGTTCCTCTTTGTAGCCTTGTTTGCTAGAAGGGCCATCTTAATCGTCACATGGAGAGAGTATTGGCCTCCATCCAGTTTCCCACTCTGAAGCAGCCGCGTATTGACAGGAGCAGAAGCTCTATGCAGTGAGACTCCATTGTGAGCTTCTCAGGAGCTATGCTAGAGGACATAGGCAGGTCGCTCCGAAACAGCCTGTGAGGTCTGTGAGTGCAGTTTCTAGCGAAGAAATTGACATTTCCTAGAGCCATGAGCATGCCTGAAGTTCTTGGTTCTTGGAGCATGTTTTTTTTTTGTAATCTAGACTCTGCCACATATCATCCTCCTCCTCATCATCATCATCTTGAGAAAGTTATAGTACCTGGTTAATGGCAGTTTCAAAATAACTATTCACTTTTCTCCAGTTTCCAAAAGTTAACATTAGTATTTAATTGGAAACTATAGACTTTAATGCTGTCAGTAATGACATTCTTATTCTAGTAGTCAGATGAACTTTGTAAGAGTACAAAGCAGAGGCCTGGCTCCTAGTGTTCATGGTGATTGACAGCAGGCACCCTTCTACTTGTGAAGCTGGGAGCCAAGACGAAGTTACAGCTCTTAGAAATTCTGAACTTGTATTGTTACTTCTGTTTGCTTATTGTTTGGCTGGAAATGCGTGTCCTACCTTTGCCTGGGCTCCTGTCTGCAGCGACATAAAGAAACTCCTGCTTGATCCTGAGTTCACTCTCTTGCAGAGGTGCCTGCTTGTTTCCAGGTAACGCTGTCTGAAGTAGAATGCTGAATTTAAGTCATAATTTCAAGTTATTTTATTGAGGTTTTGTAAAAGTTACAACTAAATATATTTTGAAAATCAAAGCTTCTCTTTTAGATTTGACTTACAGTCTAGTTTACAAGTACTAATATCACTCAGGAAGTCCACCTACATCTCAAATGAGATCTGGGATTTCTGTGTTTCAAGGACTTTCACCTATAGGCAGCTTTAAAATATGAGCTACAAATAACATATTTATAAACATACCTTTAGAAGCAATAAGCTATACTTCCCTAGTGCTCAGCAGAGTCATGAAGACATTCCCTCCATGTTCCAGAAAATAAGTAGCAGGTTGTTCTGACACTTTATCTGGAAGCTCTTACTGTGAAGCTGATGCCCAAATACAACGCTGTTGGCAAACCAGGCCTATAGAGCTGTTGGATGTGAAGGGCCCTGTGTGGCCAGGCCTTGTGCCATTGGGAACCCAGTAACCAGGCTAGAGGGCTCACTGCTTTGTGATTTCCTGGTGGCACTCTGACGTGGAACACTGTTCCTGGTGCTGGAGGCCGCTCCAGGAAGCCTGCTCAGGCCTGAAGTGAATTCACAGAGGCCTCTCTCTCCTCTCAGGCTTTACGGGGATGAGTCCGAGCTGCACTTCTGGACAGTGGCGGCCCACTACCTGCATAGTTTGTCCCAAGCCAAGTCTGGGGACACAGTGGCAACCAAGGAAGGTGCTCCTAAGGACAGGCTCAACAACCCTCTGGACATCTGCTACGATGTGCTCTGTGAAAACGCCTACTTCCAGGTGCTGCTGCTTCTAGAGAAAGAGTTTTTACAGACACTTCCTTTGTTATTCAAGTTTTCCTGAGTATCTTAAACTTTCGAGCCAACTTTCAGTACACATCCTAGAAATAAGTATCATGCCATATCTATATGAGACAGGCCTGCTTCTCTGAAAGCTTAATAAACAACAAATTTTAATGCACATGAAAATGCTTATTAAAACAGTCTTGATTTTTGTCTTAAAGTTTTTAACTTGGATAGCTCATTTTAATTAGCTCAGTTTCATTTTCAATAAATCTCAGTTTTTCTATTTGACCTAAAAAAAATTTAGTCTAAACTAAATTTTCTTCCTTTTTTTTCTTTCTTTTTCTTTCTTCTCCCACTTCCTCCTCCTTCTTTCCTATTTTAGAAATTTCAGCTGGAAAGAGTTAATCTACAGGAAGTAAAACGGTCAACTTATGATCACACAAGGAAATGCACAGACCAGCTCCTGCTTTTGGGCCAGGTATGTCAGTTTCGGTGCTTCCTGGAGTTGCTAGTTGATGAACATTTCAGAGCATTGTTACACACATGCACACACACACACACACCACACACACACACACACTAGTTGATGAACATTTTAGAGCATGTTACACTCACATACACTCACACATCCGTGTACATATGCACACTTGAAAGCATGTTCTTTGCACACACTTAGGCTTTCTTTAACAGTGTCAGAACTTGTGAAGAACACACAATGTACTTAATGCAGCTGTAGCTTCTGTAACACACAGAGCAGTTGTTCGGTTTGCTTTGCTGCACTTGGTGATGCACAGCCCAAGTGGGCAGTGCCCAGCAGTTGTACCAGGCTGGCTTTCATGCCTGCCTTAGAGGTGAAGTGCGGTCCTCGATTAGCATGTTGATACAACGTCCAGGAGCATGTGTTGAGACAGTGAGTGTTGCCTGTGGGCGGTAGACCCTGACGGCCCACATTACAACTTTGAAAGGCTCTGTTGGAAGAAAATGCTCCCATCACTGAAGGAGGCGTTTCTCTCACTAGACAGACAGAGCCGTGCAGCTGCTGTTGGAGACCAGTGCAGACAACCAGCACTACTACTGTGACTCGCTGAAGGCCTGCTTGGTCACCACCGTCACCTCGTCGGGCCCTTCTCAGAGCACAATTAAGCTGGTAGCAACCAATATGATTGCCAACGGCAAACTGGCAGGTAAGGCAGTGCTGTGCGGGATGACCACAGTCACGTTAGCAGAGCTTGTTTGAGGCGTACAAGGATGTGTCCTGCAGTTCTGGGTAAGGTGCACCATCCCAGACCCTGCTGTAGGGTGTGTTGATGCTTACTACCCTGGTTGCTTAAGGGGTACCATTACAGAGCACTGTCTAACACTCATTTTAAAATTCAGTTCACTAGCTTCCCACTAGGCCCAGGTTGAATACCCATTTGAAATAATTAAGCTTGCTCGCCCTGTATAAAAAGTACATGTGTAGAGTCCGGTGTGGCTTTGCTTTTTAATGGTTTCTTAAAGAGAGCGCTGCAGGGTCAGATGACTGTTCTTCTGTCTTCCAGAGGGCGTCCAGTTACTCTGTCTGATAGACAAGGCTGCAGACGCCTGTCGCTACCTGCAGACGTATGGCGAGTGGAATCGGGCGGCATGGCTTGCAAAGGTGGGCATTTCCAGTATGTGTCCTGCTCTCTTCCTGTGAAGCTGCTCTGTGTTTGGTTACTTTCAGTTCCACCTCTGATACTGGCTGCTGCTGCTTGTTGAAAGACAGAGCCTGCATTGGTGCAGTCAGATGAGAGCAGCTGACTCCCATCTGCTGGGGTCAGGTGCATCAGGTCCCACAGCAGCCTCTGGGCTGTGTAACAGAGCAAAGCCTGGCTGTTTGTTTCTCTGTAAACAATGTTTCTGTTCTAACGTGGACCTCTCTCTCAGGTTCGGTTAAATTCTGAAGAATGTGCAGATGTTCTGAAGCGGTGGGTTGACCACCTTTGTTCTCCACAAGTCAACCAGAAGTCCAAAGCCCTCCTGGTCCTCCTCTCTTTGGGTTGCTTTGTCAGTGTGGCAGAGACGCTTCACAGGTAAGTCATGTGAGCCCTGGATGCTCGGGTGATGTGTTGGGTGAGCCATTCACAGTGCCTCATGTGCTGATGGTGGAGGTGGTACCCAGGCATGATGGGAAAGGAGGGTGATGTAGTTCAGGGGTGTGAGAAAAATTCTAAAGCATGCAGGGGCATCTCTGGTCATGAGGGCATGTTTTAAAATGCAGAAGTCTTTAGACAGTTGGAGAAGATTATGCCTTGAGAGAGTACTGGGCAGAAGCCCCGAGGGCTGTGAGAGGCTGTAGGAGCCTGTCAGGGTGGGGTGGCTGCCGTGAAAACCTCACTCTGCTGGAAGATTGAGTTACTGAGAGCTAGAGACAGTAAGTTGACACAAATTTGACACAGGACTTAATAACTCTGAGCAGTGGGTGCATAAATTAGAAAGCCATGTGGTCTGCAGTATCCGCCATGAAGCTTGTACTTGAGAAGTTTGCCCTCCTCTCCTCTATAAACGAGGGCTTACAGGGTGTTGGTGTCACGTACGGGGCAATCCATTTCCATAGAACATGTGTGCAAAGCTCCAGACAGAAAGGCCTGGCTTTGCCCACCTATGGCAGATCTTGAGAACTAACTATTTTATTTTTAAGAACTAACTTACTTTTGTTCTGTTGACCAGCATGAGATACTTCGATAGAGCTGCCTTGTTTGTGGAAGCCTGTCTCAAGTATGGTGCGTTTGAAGTCAATGAGAACACAGATATCCTTTGCAAGGACATGTGTGCTGAGCGGGGGAAAGGTAGCGTCAGTAATGTACTGAGAGACGCATGTTGTGGGTCAGAGGAAAAAGAATCAGAGTGGGTTGGTGAAAGGAGAGGCAAGGAGGACTGCCCAGTGAAGGGCTCCTGTTCTGTAATATACATTTGAGCTTAAAAGGAAGGTCCTGGTACTTTAAAATCGCATTCTTTCAAGATGAGGCATTTTGTAGAAAATGGTTTTTTTTATGTTTACCTTGAAAACATTGGCTAAAAAATTGAACCCCCCCCAACACACACACACACACACACACACGCATGCACACATATGCACACACTCACACACATGCATGCATGTGCACACATACATGTGCACACATGAGCACACACATACACACACACACACACACACACACACACACATATACACTATACCCAGGTGAGCCTCTGATAAGGAGTAAGACAGCATTTGAGATGTGTCCTACAGTCAGGCCACAGTGAGCTGCCTGTGCCTAGGAACTCTAAATGTCTACTAGCCATTACCAAGATCCCTTCCTTTTAAAAAGAAGGGGCTTGTGGATACGGCTCCCAGGTCCTCGTGCCCAGAGTTCTGCCTTCTCTTACTGTACCTTTTCTTGGCTTTCTACATTTAGCCTCTTTTCTATGTATTGGCTATGAGCTCTGTACATACTCATTTTTTTTAAAAGATAAACTAAATCAACACTTTTGAAAAAGTAACTAAAGCCTAAGTTTGGCAAGGCCATGGACCAAAGCACTGGTGAAGTTGGTCTGGAATCAGCTTTTTCAGAACAGGGCTATTAGTGCCCAGCTGGCTGGACCCTCTTCCCTAAAACCATGTTCTGCAATGACTGTCAGTCTCTGAGAAACTCCCACACGGGGTAAGGGTGTGCTCAAGGCTGTCCATTCTCGACATTCCCATCCTCCAGTCTTCAGAAGAGGGCGCAGTGGGAGAATCTGAGGATGTTGGCTGGAGTCTTCAGCTGAGGCAAGGTGTATCGTGGTTAGACTGAGGTACCTCCTCCCTCATAAAGAAGTGCCTATGCTTGTGACATGCTGCTTCCCATGGCTACCAGGTCCCCTGGAGCATCTGGCTTCAGAGCCTGTGAGGAGCCACCCCCCCCCCACCCCGTGCTTGTCAGTTCCTTAACTGAGGTTTACAGAAGCTCATCACTGCCATCTATGCAGACTATGCCCGAAGCCTCAAGAGCCTCTGCTTTAAACAGGGAGCAGTGTATTTTGCTTCAAAAGCTGGAGCGGCTGGCAGAGATTTATTGACTGAGCTTGGGTCCCCCAAGGAAGAACTAACAGAAAGTTGACAGGCTCTGTGCAGGAAATTTGGTGCTGGAAGCAAGGCGTGGGGAGAGCTGACCTGACGGCTCATAGTCACAGTCATGGTCAGTTCAGACCGGTGTAAGGACTTGGCCTTGTTAGCTGTGACACCTTCTCCTTAAGGCTGCAGGTGCTCAGCAGCATGGGCCCATATACACTAGGAGTTCTGTGTCCCGTGTGAATGTCAAAACAGGGGACACAGTGGGAAAGTGTATATATAATGTTTATAATTTTGGAAAGTGCTTTTGAGATCTCTGGGAATACTTTTCAATTTTTGTAACTTAAAAATTCAAAAGACTAAATTACTGTCCTTTCTCATTAGCCAATTTGAAGATGTTTAAGAAATCTGTAGCAAGAGATTGGGCAACTGATGGATTTTCAGATACATGCTGTGTGTGCCTGTGTTGATAAGCAGTTATTTAGGACACAGCAAGGCAGAGAAGCCTTTGAAGATAGCACCCCACAGCACTTTCTTTATCCTGAGAACACAGTGGACTCTTTGCTTTAGGCATTGCTGAATTTTGTATTTGGGGCTCCTAGTCTTCATGGAGCCCATCTAAACTTTATGTTTAGTGTAAGGGTCTCTGATGGTCTGAATTTTAACTCCCAGGATACATCCTAGTAACCTCATTTCTGAAGCCTTTTTTATACATTTCCCACCTTTACTTTCTTCCACTAGATGTAATTATTATAAATTATTACTCAGAACTTAAACATCTGTGACTATAAAAATGACAAATAAAGGAAAATCCCAGCCAGACTTTGTTGTTTGAGCTTTTTCTTTTTGAGATGGGGTCTTTTGGCCCCACACAGCCAAGTGAACAACCGCTTCACCCCTACATTAGCTGCTCATGGGCTCTGAGAAACAGAACTGCAGGTCAAAGTTAGTCACTGCTTTCCAGCAACTTGGAGTGTTTTCCAGCAACCCTGTCTTCCATTGTTGAAGTTGGGGAAGTCCAGGTGCTTCAGTGAAATGGCTCATTCCAGACCCCATGTGGGACCTTGGCAATAGACTGAGTGTAAACAAGGCTGTGAGTCTGAGGTTTGTGCTCTGTGATGTAGCCAGAGGTGCCGGCTTGCTTCCTGCGGCTGTAGCATTTGAAGAATGAAGCTGGCTGGCATGGAGGCTGGAGAGGAGGGCTGTAACAGTTTGGCCCCACATCTGCCGGCCACCGTGAATGAAGCTTTGCTAGCATATCATCAGGCCCCAGTTCACTGCCTTTGGTTCATCTGGTCAGAGAACTGGTGGGGATCCGTGTGACTGAAGGCAGGTGGCTTGAAAGGCCTGCCCTTGACAGAACAGTTTTATGACTGCCATTGGGGGGCCGAATTGCTGCCTTGTGAAATCTCTGGATCCAACTGACCCACTGGAACAGTTTGGTACTTGGTCTCATTCCTGTACAATGAGTGTAGTAGACTTCCCCACAGCTTCCTGTGCTAGGAGGATGTCAGAACACTCTTCCCCCCGGCACTTTGCAGTCTCAGGTTCTCCTGGGAGAGTCTCCAGGAAATGTTTGCGAGTGGCTCGGGCTGACTCTTGTGTCATTTGTGACAATTCTCAGGTCACTGGCCTCAGATGACAGAAGGCTCAAGTTCAAGAGTATTTAGAAGCCTTTGAAGCATATCTGTTTTACTCCAGACACACTGCTGCAAGACCCTCCCTTCATTTCCATCTTTGGTCATTCTCCCACCATTTTTAAACCAAGATAGTTAAAGCCAGAAGACAAAAATTAGTTGTGTTTAAAACTAGTGATGTGCGTGCCTATTGCATAAAATAACATAATAAGGAGCAGAGGTGTGTGTGTGACCAGATTGTGGAGAGGTCCTAGGCTGAGGAGTCCTCCTGCTTGATGGCTGGAGCCCCATGCAGTCCCACAGAGCTGAAGCAGCAAGTGGAACCATCAGGACTAACAGGTCTGTGGTCAAACCGACAGGACAAGGTCAAGGAAGAAACTGACACTGTACTGCACAGGCCCCTGTGCGGGGGCAGAAGCATACTGGTGAGGACATGGGGAAAGGGTTGCACCGTTTTCTCAAGAAGCATCTGGTTAGTGTTTGAGTGCTACTCATTAACCTTAGTGTGTGATTCTGACCTTTCCACTGATCTCTGATTTACCTGGGACTGGAAAGGCAGGTGTTTGGCTTCTAGTACTTAGAAACCAACCCTGACGATTAATGATGTCTGATCCACGATTAGTGATGTCTGATCCAGCAGGGTCCTTCTGACAGCCCTAACGGCGACTGAACTGCACTGGACACAAATGCTGAGTCAAGGAATGTCTTAACTCCTTCTTTCCAGAATCTGCTGGTAACTTGAGTGAGCTCGGCTGTGACTACTTTATAAAACCAACATGCCTAGCACCTGCTGGCTGCTAGGAACTTCGGTGAGTCACCACTTCAGAACTAGACTCCAGAACACATTTGGTTGTTATAACTCGAGTGGGCATCTAGTTTTTCAAACACTTGCTGAGCCCGAAAAGTTCCAAGTTCACACGTCTGTGGCAGAGGTTCAGTTCTGTCTGTGGCTTCGTGTTAGTTACTCTGTACTTACTGGGTTGTTAGGTTTTGTGCCGTGCAACAAAACACCATAACCAAAAAGCAAGCTGGGACAAAAGGGTTTATTTGGCTTACACGCCTGCATTACAGTTCACAGTTCATCATTGAAGGATGTCAGGACAGAAATTCAAGTGGGACAGAAACCTGGAGGCAGGAGCTGGGGCAAAGGCTATGGAGGATGCTGCTTACTGGCTTGTTTCTGAAGTGTGCTCAGCTTTGCCTTCTTATAGAATCCAGGACGTCAGCCCAGGGGTGGCACCATTCACAATGGGTGTGGCCCTCATGCCTTACAGCCAGATTTTATGGAGTTATTTTCTCAGTTAAGGCTCCCTCCTTTCAAATAACTGTTATCAAGTTGACACAGGTGTAGCCAGCATATGGTATCTAAAGTATGTTACTGGAAGAAGTATGTCGAACTGCCCCTCAACACACAGGAAAGGAACTTTACTGTCCAACAGAATTTGAGTCCTGTTGATTTCTCCTCCCCAGTGCCCTTTTAGGGATGTCCCTCAATCCAAGATGTAACTGACCGGCAGTCCTCTGCCCTGGCCTGCGACAATGTTCTCTGTGTGCTCTCCTTCGTGAGGACTCTCAGGTCCCAATAAAAGGATGAACTCCATGGGGAACTGGGCAGAGTGGGGTTGGATTCGAATCAGGATTAGGATTAACTGAGAGGTGAGGGGCCGCCGGTGGGACTGTGTGTATTTGGCCCCTGGAGGGCTCACCTGAGCTTCCTGCTGAAAGTGGGGCATCTGAGAGAAGCCAGCCTGACTGGGCTTTGACTTGGCAGAACACTTATAAAAGTATAATCCTATTTCAGAACTTTCTGTTTTCTCCTGGCTGGTAATCATCCCTTTCTCGTTATATTTCATCTCCTTTACCAAATATGCATAATATTTTATTGAAGTCAATTCTCAGAAAATATAGAGACTGGTCTGTTTAGTTTACCAGCATGCTGTTGATGAGTACAGGGAAAGGTACACACTTCAGACAGAATGGTCTGTCATTTTACGTTTGCTCCCCTGAGATCCATAGAGAAGTATTGTATTAGTTCTTGTCTCAGTGCTGTGTCAAAATCCTGATTAACAACTTACAGGAGGGAGAGCTTGTTTGGGCTCACCATTTTGGGGCAGGAGGTTACACTGCGTCCATAGGATGTCTAGTGTAGACAGGAAATAGGATCCCATTTAATACTTCAAAGACTTCCCCCAGTGACCCACTTCCTCCAATGAGACACCACCTAAAAGTTTCACAACCTTCTTGCAGCTCGTGCCACAACTAGGGATCGGGTCTTCCAACGTGCAAGCCCATATTCAAACCAAAACAGCAATTCAATTTGATTTTTTCCCAACAGTCTAGCCAATCCTGAATCTGCCCACAAAGTCCCACAGAACATTCTCAGTGCTCCTCTTTTGAGATAGCCCTGCAGACTTAACAGTAGCATGTAGCCCTGTCCTGTCCTGCTTGCCCTGTTCCCTCAGCAGCACCGCATCTGTCCTATGCTAGGAATGTGCTCAGGATCCAGTGTCCCCTCTCAAAGCAGCTAGAGAGCAGAGGAGGTCCAGGGGCCTAGTGGGAGATCAGTGCAGGCAAAGGGGGTGAGCACAGATGAGAGCATCCCGCCTGCCCCTGACACCCGACTCTGAGGCAAAGCCTGTTCTTGTATCATCTGACTCACACAGTGCGGTAGAGTGAAGAGACACGGGCTACACAGTCATGAATTTTCATGCTGAGCTTCTCAGGACACCAAACTTTCAGTCCTAAAATCCAGATATTCCCTAACAAACAGTGGTTAGTCACCGTGCTGGTAAGGGACAAAAGGGAATGCAGGGCCAGATACATTCAACACTCAGCCCAGGCCCTCTCTGCTCTCCAGTGCTCTAAAGCAGGGGACGTTTCGGGAGTCGGAGTCAGTGCTCTCCCTTTGGGGGAGTGAGTTGAGGACGAGGTAAGACAAGTCAGTCTGCAGCTGGCTGAGCCAGGATGGAGGATTGCTGGTCAGGCATATACTGCTGGCGGGAAAGAAGGGCTTGCAAAGCATTTCTCAAACCTTTGTGTGGCAGTTTGGACATTCCAAGACCTATTTGCAAAGCGGAACAACTGAGACCACTGTGGTTTGGGTGTTCTCCTTGTGTGCAGAAACCACTGCATGCCCACGCTCTATCTTCACCCTTATTTTTCTTTTAGATGAGTACCAGATGTTTAGAGAGAACTGAAACAGTACCTGTTGGCTTAAAAACCACAGTATTGTTCCTCGGGGTCGGCTCTGTTCCATGGTCAAGGACTTTGGAACCTTAGTGCTTTCTCTGCTACTGCAGCGTCCCTCTGTTTTCAATTACAAAGTCGGTGAAGGATGGCAACGGGGCAGCATGGGCCATTTTTCCCTTGGGTGGGGCCGTAGCGGCTGCCAGTCATTCAAATCCTGATCTCTAGTCTTACCTAGGGTCAACTTCCACTTGGGGATCCTGGTAGCCATATGATCTGTAGATAACCTTAGCCTCACAAGCAAGAGCTTAATCAACAAAAATGGAAAGGAGATGGGGCCAGTGATCTACGTGGATGGTGTCTTTATGAGGAGAGAAAACATGGGAGCTATGTGAGAAGAGGCCTTGCTGTGACAGTGAGCAAGACTCATGGGATACTGTCAGGAGCCAAGCAGCACCAACAAACATACTGCTCTAGGAAGAAACAAGGAAGTTGCCTCTGCAGGGAGCCCAGCTGTTCACTCCAGCCTCAGACTTCTGCCTGCAGGATGGTGAGGCTAGCTTCTGTGCATTGAAGCCACCAAGTTTGTAGTCCTCCCTGATCGTGCTCTTGAGAGCCAGTCTACCTCCACTGACCGATAATGGGGTAAATGGAATGTCTCAGAGCTGAAGATAGTCTTACTGACAGTTCAAACACTGCTGTCTTCTAGCTGAGGGTGGGAGGATTTCTGCTTGACTTTGCTGTGGTCACTGGGATTTTTCCAGTATAGACTTACTTTTTTGTAGGGGTGGGGGATTGCCAGGATAAAACCCCAGATACTTCTGTATACTGGGTAAGGGCTCTACTACTGAATTAAGGTCCCTACCACACTAATTGTAAACTGTGTATGTGTGTGTATACAGTGTGTGTATACATGCATATGTGTTCAGGGGGCCAAAAGAGGGAATGCCTGAAACTTGAATCATAGGTGTTTTGAGTTACCTGCGCCATGAATTGAACTCTGGTCCTCTCTGCAAGAGAAATACATGTTCTTAACTGCCAAGCTATCTTTCCAGTCCATGTATGACTTTTTTGAGGCAGTTTTGCTTCATATCTCTTGGCTGGCTCCCAACTCATGGCAATTCAGCTGCTTCAGCACCCTAAGGGCTGAGATTTCAGGCATAAGCCTCCAGGACCAACCAGGAGGAAACATTTGTAGCAATGAGATAGGTGGCCCTGAGGGCTCAAATTCAGTGCTCAGCATCCCAGAGAGGAATGAGCTGTCATCAGAGAGGCCACAGGAAAGGAGCCTGCACTGAGTGAGCAGCTGCGGTGAATCACTGTCTACATGCTCACTACAAACATGGCATCCTGTGTCTGGCTTTTACCCCATGGTGAACCTCTCTGGTGATAGTATCCGCTCCTAAGCTTGGAGAATCTTAGGCACTGCTCAGACCCTCTGTAAACACACCCACCCTCCTTACTTCTCTGAGCCCTCTCTGACAATCTTCACTGGAAAGCAGAAAGAACAGGAGAAGCCAGAGTGGCCATCTTTGTTTATCTTTGTTGTTTGCTTCTGAGGTGCTGGGTGTTGAACTTGGGGCTTCTTACGTGGGAGACGAGCCCTTTACGACTGACCTAGAACTAAGAGGTTTGCCTTTTTCCCTGTTGTTGGTTTTGTTGTGTTTGGTTTGCTTTGCTTTGGCAGTCTCCAGATGTGGCCCTTCTGGCCGACTTGGCCTGGAACTCTCTATGTATGCCAAGCTCCAACATACACTTTTTAAAAAAGGTTGCTTCCTGGTAGGCCTCTTGATGAGCTAGGTCCCCATCCTCTCCACCCATTCCCACTGCTCAGCCAGCATTTCCCCTCCTGCCTTCTGCTGAGCAGAGAATCAAGGAAACCAACCACCCAGACTCATACCCCAGGGTCCAGTTTGTCAAAACCTCTGGAGCTGTAACAGTGGCTGGGAAAAATCCAGTCTCTGGTTTTAAGCTTTGCAGACTTCTAGATCCAAGAATGCCTTTTCCCAACATGTATATCTCAATCTGTGTTCCTTTGGGATAGGTATTAAATATTTTAAGCATTATCCTGGCCAAATAAATTTAGGAGATGCCAAAACTCAGAATGTCTTTTTATAGCAGACCTCAGTGCCTTTATAATGCAAATTAGGTTGCTCCCCACAAAGAAAGCTTAGGGCATTATATATTCTAAGATTCTTAGTCTATGCTGTTGGTCTTGTTGTTTGGGGACTGGGGGAGCTTGCCCCACCTCCTCTACATTCTGCCTGTTTCTGTCTGTAATATTCCGAACTTCCTCAGTAAAGATGTCTTTCTTCCTTTTCTCGTAAGTTGTAGGGAAATCATTTGCCCTTCCTGTCTGCTGTGCACTCAGTGGAACAATGCAGCATCCTCAACCAGCATCAGTTCCAGCAGCAAGCTCAGTGGGTTGATTTTTGTTTGGTTTGGTTTGGTTGTTTTTTGAGGCATAGTCTCATGAATACCAGATGAGTTTCAAACTCACCATTACAAAAGGTTGTGGACCACCATATAGGTGCTGGGAATCAAACCTAGCTCCTCTGGAGGAGCAGCAAGTTCTCTTAACTACTGAGCCATCTCTCTAGCCCCACAAGTTCACTTTTGAGTGGCATAAAAGTCTTCTATAATCCAAGACCCAGCCACTCTCTTCTCTTGGATGCTGTCACATACCCCGCCCCCATGGGGGGTCAGCCAGAAACACCTGTGCTTCTGAGTAAACAGTAGTCACATGTTGCTCTTGCTGTTTGGTACACCTTTCCCTCTGTGAGCTCTGGAAGCTTGGCATCTATGCCCACACCCTAACACCTCACACCCTTAACCCCTCCCTGCTTTTAGACCAGGAGCCCACTGCTGATCTAACACCATAGTAATGGACCAATCGACGGGCTCCAAGTCTGCAGCATCTGCACTTTCTCCGAGTCAGAGTGCGGGACACACCCAGACTGGTTACCTGGAGCCTGAGGCTGGTCCAGAGATGAGACTCCTGGGCCTAGGCACAACTGACTTCCTCGCTCACTGCTCCTGCTCTGCGTAATTAGCATGCGGAGAGAATTTCCTCTCCCCTGTGGTTGTGCTGTTAATGTTTCCTTTTCCCTTTCCTCATAGAAGTTCTATATCTCCTTCTTACCACCCAGCCAGGTCCCTTCAGGTCCCTCTCCAGCTGTTGCAGCCAGCCATCTATAAGCAATAGGGCCATCTGTGGTTCAGTTGGAATCTGTAACTTGTTCCTTGCTTTCTGTTTCACCCTGCTTCACCGTCCTTTTGGATTTACCTTTTTTACTATCCCATTCCCTCCTTGCTATGTTGTTTGTAGCCCCCTCTTCTACCTATGTACCTATAATCTGCATGGTTACACCATATGCCCTAGACTTACAAATTAGCGCTTTGGCCATTTTCCAGAGAACAAAACAGCCCTCAGAGCATCCTACTCCCATTTATCCCTCACTTGGTTAGTGTCCCATTACTTCTATGTATGTGCCTTCCCATCCCCCATCAGGACATCTGCCAGGCTCTCACTGTCCATTGAAACTCAGCTATGTCAGTCAGTGCCTGAGTCCATCCGTGGCTTTGAGATCTTACAGACTTGCAGCATTTCCAATTTGCTTTGCCCATGTAGATATGAAATTTCACATGTCGAAGATCTGAACTCTCAGTTCCTACTTCTGCTGCCATGCCTGCTATGACCAGGCATGTAAATCTCCTCAGTTAGATCCACACTAATATTTCCAAAGTAGCTTTTTAACTCTGCCAGCCTTCTGAAGGGTCCACCTCAGCGCTCAACTTCCCAGTAACCACTTTAAAACCCAATTAAAAAAAAACCCTTTGGCTACTTCCTGCTGCAGGAGTCAAGATAACAGAGGCCCTGAGCTCACCCACTGGCCCACGGCTGTTCCGTGCTCCGTAAGCCTGGGAAAGAGCATCCTCCTCTTAGTTGAGCAAAGACGCCAGAGGTTTCCAAAGTAGCGGGCTCTAGTGAGCACAGCAGCAAGCATCGGCTGAACAGGGCACTGGGAGACAGACAATGATGGTCAACAGCTGGATTTTTGTCTAGATTCATTTAATGGTTAGAGTAACTATAAAAAGAATAAAAACAGGCTGTATTTTAGTTTCATGGCTGGAGTGGCTTGGCTGGCTCCTGGGACAGAAAGAGAGTATCATCAGCTTTCAGATCTGCCAGTTGTGAGTCTGTTGGTACTGACCACAGATGGGAAAGCCTTGACAACAGTACTCTGCTGTTGCTTGGTATGTCGCAGTCACTCAGCCCCCTAACTGTCAAGCTGCATTGAACATGGGCAGACATTTTTGTTCAGGGTGCTGTCCTCTGGGACACAGGCTGTGGATATTTACCCAGCATTCACAGTGAATTTGGTATTCTGAGGACAGTAGAGGTGATTTAAAAGCGTGAAGGGGTGGGGTCCAGCGATGGCTCGGTGTAAAGTGTTGTGGAACAAGCATGAGGTCCTGAGTTCAGGTCACTAGCATTTACACTTTTTTTAAAGCAGATACAGCAGTGTACATGTGTCATCTCAGCCCTGGGGAGGTGGAAGAGCTCCAGCGTGCTGGCCAGCCAGTCCAGCTGGACGGGTTGCTCCTGGTTCAGTGAAACTAAGGTCCAAAGAGACATATGGTGAAGACTGGTTGAAAGAAACACTCAGTGGGGCTGGAGAGATGGTTAAGAGCACTGACTGCTCTTCTAGAGGTTGTGAGTTCAAATCCCAGAAACCACAGTGTAATGCCCCCTTCTGGTGTGTCTGAAGACTGCTACAGTGTACTCATACAAATAAAAATAAATAAATGAGTCTTTCTTTAAAAAAATATTTAGCATCTACCGATGGCTTACACAGGGGGGATAGGAAGAGAGAGGGAGGGAGGGAGGGAGGGAGGGGAGGAGAGAGAGAGAGAGAGAGAGAGAGAGAGAGAGAGAGAGAGAGAGAGAGAGAGAGGGAGAGATTTGTAGAAGTACAGTTGTATGCAAATACCACTGAATCCTGACTGTGATATCCATGACTTTTGTGTCTTGGAATCGGTGACTTTGAAGTGAAGCCTGGGGTTTATATCCCAGAACAGTGAACTCAATTTCTGTTATTCCAGTGGGCCCAAACTCTTCCTTTTATGGACAACTATCATCCTAAGGCTCCAGAGATAATTAGAAAATCAAGGGCTTGCAGAGGAGAGCAGCCCTTGTGTTGAGGACATGGCAAAGGCGTAGCACCTCTTCTCTCCCTGTGACAGCTAATTCCTGGGCCCAGGGCTCTGGGTTCTGGAAGGAAGGCCAGCGACAGCCACTCTGCTCCAGTGGACAGCACAGCAAAATGGGAGACCCTGGGTGTCAGATCCTTTGATCTTTCAAAGGGGGCTGAAAGTTCAAAGAACGATGTGCTATATCAGATTTTTAAATACTGGCTTGACTAAAAAGAGTCCAGTGTAAGCCAAACAAAATATGTCTCTAAGCCAAGATCAGCCTTGCATGAACAATTTGTGCCTTCTGTGATCATAAAAGTCAGAAAGCATAGACATCAGGCTTCATCTTGAATCCTCATGCTGCTATACCCTGAGAAGTAAGGCATGCTAACACAGCATCCTGGGCACACATGGCCTTCTGCCCCTAGCCACCTGAACTGTCCTGAGTTTGATTTTCTCAGCTAAAGTCATGGCAGCTAGGGCTTAGATGTCTGAGATTTATATAGTTGCTCCAATTATTTTCATATGCAGCCATGATGAAGCTTTTCTTTGTTTTCTAGTTACTCCCCCTTCTTTCCATCAGCACAGTGGTGGCTGTGTTTATTGGTGTTTCCAGAGGTGGAAGGTGAGACCTGCAGGTATGTAGGTAGCACCATCCTGCAGGCAGGGGATCAGAAGTAAGAGGGAAAGAAAGAGGAAAGCTTCTAGGATGGCATAGTTTCCGCCTCCTGGGCACTGGGAGGTGAGCAGCCCATGCCGCAAAGAGACTCTGCGTTGCCTCCTTCCTTAAGCAACGGATCTAACCAAGCTTGGACTGAAATCTCAGAACCTGTGAGCCAGAATAAACTCTTCTGTAACCTGTTGATGTCAGGAATTTTTTCACAGTGACAACAAGACAATAAAAACACAAAACAAAGTCTGAGAATATCACGCATGGTAACCACGTTGTTCTTAAGAAAAATTGTACCCTGTGGTCTTCCAGACGACTGAGCACACTTCAGGGCATGAGATGGCCCAGAGGGACGAGAATAAAATGGGCACTAGTGTTCAGTCTCTGCCCTTCCTCTCCTTCCTTGTTTGTTGCCTGTGCCCTGGACTACACACTGCCCGACCCTACTTGCCCTTGGGGGTTGGACGTCAAGTGGCACAGAGTCAATGCCACAGACTCTGGGACCAGATGAGAAACGCCCCAGCAAGCTCTCTGAACACTGCTGCAAGCTCCTTTAATCCCCTCCACCTGTGCTCCCATTGGTCCCAAGAAAGCATCTCTTCTAAACAGCAGTTCCTGATTGGCTGGCATTATCTACACCAGCAATCCTTAATTTCTCAACTAATCCTCAACCAGGCCCCCATGCTGGAGATGCTTTTGTGGCTGTGAGGCCCCAGCATTCACACAGAGTTGGCCCCACCATTCCTGCTCTATTTGCTGCAGTAGTCTGGAGGGAACTGGCCCCACAGGCTCATAGAGACCAGCACTACTGAGAAGTGTGGCTTTGTTGAAGTAGGTATGGCTTCAATGGAGCAAGTGTGTCACCGAGGGTAGGCTTTTATGGTTTCCAAGGCTCAAGAGAAACCTAGTATGTCTCAGCCTCTTCCTGCTGCCTGTGGATCAAGATATAGAACTCTCAACTACCTCTCCGGAACCATGCCTGCCTGGATGCTGCTGTGTTTCCAGCCGTGGTGATAATGAACTAAATCTCTGAACCTATAAGCCAGCCCCTGTTAAATGCTGTAGTCACGGTGTCTCTTCACAGAAATAGAAACCTTACCTGAGACACTTGCCTATCCTTCTTTACTGTCTAGTTAATGGCTCTACCAGTCAATCACCTGCCCAATGCAACCACCAGAAGCATCTTCCACTTCCAGAACAAACAGCAAAATCTCTCTCAATTGCCTTTCTTCTGCCTCAGACCTCCAAGGCTGCCTGTTCTCTTCGACTGGAGCTCAGCCTCCAGGTGCTCTGTTACCCCCACCACCACCACCAACAACAACAACAATGGCTATTATTACTTCCTTCTCCTCTTTCCCATAGGGAAGTTGCTCTTAGTGTTTGTACAGAAACCACTTTACTGGCTGAGCTGTCTCTTCAGGCCTATATAAAGTCTATCAGTAAGATCATCCTATAATGAAATAATTTAACTCTAGTCATAACTCTGTTTCCCTGTCCCCCTGTCACTGTCCAGTGCCTTCCTGGGACTGCAGCTCACTTGGAAAGAATGAACACCGGGGATTCCTGTCTAAAACCTACTCTTTCTATGCCACCCCCACATGTCAGAGCACCCCGAAAAACGTCATATATCTCAGCCAGCACTTGTTTGTTTAAGCCAGTTCATTTAAAGTGAGATTCCTTCTTTCTCTGGATTTGAGGTGCAGTGAGGGGCAAGTCCCTAAGTGGAATGTTGCTGTTGGTACAGGAGTATCTATCTACCTTGCTGATGAAGAGGTGAGCTTAGGGCTGATTCTGTGTGACCCGGAGGAAGTCCCTGCCGATTCTGAGAGTCAGGTTCCTCATCTGTCAGGGCTGCCTTGTCTGAGATGCCTGGAGCTTGTGTCCTTGTGTCTCAGCCAGCTGTGGGCAGCAGAGGGCAGCAGAGATTTGTACATGGAGTTTAATCACTTCCCAGAGAGAGAACTCCAGTCCACTAGTAACTCTTGGTGGAGCTTCTGCTGGGTGGTTCAGCACAACAAAACCGTTAGCCAAAGGAGCAAGCTATCCCTGATCCTCAATCACCACATGCTCTTTTGTGAACACAGAAACTTTCCACGGAGTCTTACTTCTGGGTTTTAAATCAATGCCATAGTCCCTTTGCCTAAAGGGGAAGGCCTGGAGGGGAAGATGTGGCCTGTGTGCTGGAAGCAGGCTCAGGACAGGTCACACACGCCTTACGCAACCCCTTTCTAAGCTCACTGCCTCTTATAGGAGTGAGGCGAGTGAGGGCCTCGGGGGCAAGGCTCCTTTCTGTGGGGACTTCAGGGCATGGAGGACTGTGGGGTGTGGAGGGCAACAGTAAGCTCCCACACGGGTCTCAGGAACTGAGATCCACTCCACAGGCATCTGGATAAAGAGCCTTTTACAGAGCTGATCAGTAGGTGATTCCCAGCGGTACCTCAGCAACCCATCTGGTCTTCATGCCTCTCCAGTCTGAGTCCAGGATCATGAAGCCTTTCCTGGAGTCAGGATTTCTACACCCCTGAGTTCTGAACCATACAGGCAAAATATGCAGCCTTCCTGGTGCCACCTGCAGCCCCACACTGCTGGTCTCAGTGGCACTGGGGTGTATACGTTACAGTCCCCTAATATACAAGGATGTGTCCTCATGTGCACGGTGTGCATGTGCGTATGTGTGAGAGAGACAGACAGACAGAGACAGAGAAACAGACCCTACTGGCCAAGTTCTGTATACCAGTGCTGATTAATCTTCCTTGCTAACTGGATTTGAAATCACTTGGGAGACACAGCTCTTGGGTGTGTCTATGACAGTAGGTTTAGGGAGGTTTACTTAAGGTGGGAAGGTCCATTTAAAAATGGGTGTCTCTGTGCCTTGGACAAAGTCAAAGAGAGAAAGCAAGCTGAGTACCAGCCATTCATCTCTGTTTTCTGACCGTGACAATGGGACACCCTTCATGCCCTGCTGCGTGCTTCCCCAACACAAAGGACTGTATCCCCTCAAACTGTGTGGGAAACAAGCCTGTTCTTTCCTTCATTAAGTTGTCTCCCCATGTACCACAGCAGTGGGCAGCTTCCTGTCTGCCACCACCGTCACACTTACACAAGGTTGTCACCTACAGGACGTCAAAGGGATCCAGGGAGAGGCACACAGACCTGTGGGCTCCAGATACAAGAGCACATCCTGGCCTGCGGAGCCCCACAGACAGGCAAGGCCCCAGGAAACAGCGCAGTTTCCACCACTGCTGCCCACTCCCCCAGTCCTAGATCCAGTGCTTCACTGACGACTGTGACCCCTGCAGGGACCTACAGGCCCCAAGGACTGTTTAGTTCGGGTGTGCCGTCATCCAGCTGCGACTCACGCCTGTGACCGACCTGGAACCCAGGAGTGGGGGACTGCGGCGGATTCACTGAGAGCACAGAGTGTTCAGGGACTGTCAGGCCCTGGGCCTTGGCACATATCTAGATGGGGTGCAGGCCGGGAGAGTTGCTCACCAGCCACTCAGTTGCTCTGATTTTGGCCTCTCTCCAGTCAGACAGCAGCATTCTGGAGCCCAGTGGCCTGCTTGAAGATGGGGCATGAGAGGGAGCTCATTATAAAGGGGGTGGTGGTGGGAGGATAGGAAATCTGCTCAAGTGGCATTTTCTGGGCACATTGCCACCCTTTAGAATTAGTAGAGGAAAGAGTCTACAATCTACCCACCCCCACTCACATGTGTAACTTCCACTGGTGGGCTATGTGTGAGAAACACAATTTAGAAATAATCTTTCATTCTTGCAACGGACAGATATTTACACAGCACGTCCTCCCTTGGCACTGCTCCATCCCTGCCAGCTTCGCAGAATTCCTCCTCAGGCCTCAACGCCACTTTCACGTCCTCCTTCGGAGTCATCTCTCCCAAAATGGCTGCTGCCTCCAGGTTCCTTCTTCCACACTTTCTTGGATCCTTTCCCATAGACGTGCATGAGCTTCTCCGTGCTTTTACCTGATTCCTCTCAGTGCCCCCCTCCCAGAGAGAAGCCCCTCTCAGGGTACACAGCCTGTAGTGCTAGGATTGCCTGTTTATCTATCCTCGGGGCTGCTAGGATGGGATATGCTAAGATATGCTTGTAGAATATAATAAGAGGCTATTCTCACACCCTCTTCCCATTCATAGGGCAAGGGGATAGGCACCTGTTGAAGAAAGAGAGGATTTGAGAGGAAGGGGTCAGTGGGGGGTGGGCTTCAAAGCTCATAGACAGACATGGTGGGCTGCCTATCCTCATCTATGAAAAGAGAAGCCCCTAGGGGAGGCAGAGATAGCCCGCCCCGAGCAGCGTCTCTGATGAGAAAGGTGGAGACCAGCATTCTTCCTGGGGCAGCATCTGTCTGGACAGGTAGAAGAGAGGCCCTGGTGGGTTCCCGGAACCTCTACAGAGTGTGCTTGTACGTACTTGCTCTGGGGGGCTGTCTTGTTAGGAGATTAAGTTTTCTTTTAAAAAGTCGGAAGGGAAAAAAAGGAGTCTCTAGCAGGGGCCTGCGTGGAGCTGACCTCTGAGGAGGAGATGGCGGCAGAGTCTGACTGGCACTGCGTTTGTCTAATTAATCTTCGTGTCAACAGAGTTGTTCTCTGCTGGTGCCAGCACTGACATCACGCTGTAAGCTTGTCACACCGGTTCCTATCCAGCTACAAAGGCCTCTCCTTGCTCCCTGCTCACACCAGCTAGCCCAGCATGGCCTGCTGGATTTTGTGGATCAGCGTGGCACCGTGGCTAGACTGCATCTCCAGGGAGGAGACAATCGGGACCTTCCCCAGCCTCTGACTCAGAGGGCCCTGTAGACCATGGCTGATAGGAAAGCTGCTCAGGGGGCATGGAGGTAAGGGGAACTTCGTACTGGAAGGAGACTGGTCATCATATGGAGCCAGCACTGGCCTTCAGGGAGGCAGAACTCAGTGGTATAAGGCACACTGCTCTGGACTCCACTAGGCTGCTGCTCCCAAAATAGGCCTGGAAATTTTGGCTGGTAGAGCGTCGGCATATGCCAGAGATGTCAAGCTGACCCAAGCTTCCCTGGTTCGAAACACTGACACGGTGTGAGTTCAGGGCCCTTAACTCAGGACTGACTTACAGAAAAAATGTCAGGCTCTTATGCTGAACGGGACCCTCTAGATGACCATGTTGTACCTCTGCAGGGACGTCTCAAAGTCTAGTCACACAGCTGGTGTCGTTGTCAGTGCGAAACTTGATGTCTCAGGCACAACACAACCCACCTGGCATGCCTATCTTCTCATGTGCCAGGCAGAGATGGTACCGAGGCTTTCTCCTCCTCTCTCTTCTCCCTTTCCTGTCTCTCCTGTCCCCCACCCTAAGCCATTCTGGGAATTGATTCCAAGGCCTCTTGCACTAGGCGAGCCTTCTGTCACCGAGATACATCCCAAGGCCCCTTTGTACGTTCATTTTGTGACACAGTTAATAGATTGTCTGATCCTGTAATCCTCCTGCCTCAGCCTCCCACATGTCTGGGATTCCAAGCCTGTGCCACCATTCCACTGGGCTTCTTAGCCAAGAAAGTCTACAGAGACAGAAGACCAAGGGAGGGGGTGGCGGTGGGGGCTGTGAATCTGAGCAGAGAAACATGACATCATTGTTTTCCCTAACCTCTAACTTCAGTTTAGCAGTTGATTCAATTACAAATCTAGGCAGTGTGCCCTGGAGTATTAGCACTGCCTGAGATGTTTTCTTTCCTCCACAGAAATCGCAGCTACTTTCATGGCATGTTACAGTTGAGGCATTTATCTCAAAATATCATCTGGACTCATCACTTTGTTGAGACGACCATAGTGAACAGGCCCCAGTCTTCAGCTCTTGTTAACTCACAGTCTAAAAAAGAACATATATGATTACTTCACAACTTTAAAACATTTGAAAACCGTGCCGAGTGCCGTGTGTGGGTGCTCTTCCTTCCTCCTGTCTTTTAAGTGCTTTTTTTTGCAAACACTCTGAGGAACTCCGGGCTTCTTCAGATTGGTGGGGGAAATCATCTAACAGCAAGCTTCTTCTCTCTTGTTCTCTTTCCTGTCGTCAACACCCCCCCTCCCCGAACCTGATTGATGCACAGTAGGTGCTCAGCAGTTTGCTGATTGAATAAATGAATGGAAGCTAGTGTCTGAGCCTGTCTTTGTTCTGAGTCTTTGAAGAAGCGGCAGATACTGGACACCCTTACAACTCAGGTACATTGGAGAGAAGCACCATCCAGCCCCAGGGCCCAGGTCTAATCAAAGCAATATCTAATTGGATCATCCCCTTAACTGATGCAGCCACCCAGGCCTCCAACTCCCTGAGCATCAGACTGGGGACGTTCTTACGGAGATGCCTCCATATTCCCAGGCTCACCTGGTTTGTCCTCTGGGAAGATCATAGGGCGCGGCCCTGCTGCGCTGCCCGTTCTTGCCACCAGATGGCGGTATGCACCAGGCTGAGGATCCTAACAGTGCCCCACTGAGCCGAATCTCTTGGAACATGGCTTCAGACTTCAGGCTTTCGATGGGATAGGGTTCAGTTTCCATCTCTGTGGCCACAGGGGTCATGGCCTCGGGCCTCACTGCAGCCCCACTGTGGTTAATCAGCAGCTGGTCAGTTATCCATCAATTACCTGTTGGTTACTCATCATGCAGACTGGAGGTTAGAGAGAACTGTGTTCTTGATGCCCTGGGGTCAAACCACAGGATTCCCCACTTTGGCACTCCGAATTCAACATCCACACACCTCTCCCTCATTTCCTCATATTGGAGCTTAGTGTAGAAGCTGCGAGCCGGGTCATATCCACCAAATGGATCAGAGTTCTAATTCAGCACTGTCTTGCTGACATCATTTTTTTTTTAAAGTGGGTAAAACCACCCCTGGCAGCCCACAGATTTGAAGGCGCTAGTGCTTCTGAGGACCAAGAGCACCTTAGCTGTCACGTGCTGCATGCTCACCAAGTGCTTCGGTCCAGCCATTGTCTGTGGTATTGATTTCCACAATGCCAGCCTCACTGTCACCCAGAAAGGGCAATGTTCATCCCCCAACCCCCATTTCTTTGTTCATGGGATTGTTACGGGATGAACGCCTACAACGCTGTGCCCAGACTGTCACTATGCAAAAGACCAAATGAAGGTCAACCATTGTACTGTTTATCCTGTAGAGGGATGGAGCAGAGAGGGCAGTTTAGCATCCGGGCTGCCTCCTGGCCTCCTGCTTCTCTAAGTGTGTCTCTGGCCCAGGTCTCGGAGGATTCTGGAAGTGGGAGGGTCCTGTGCTGGGCCAGACTCTTCATGTTCTAGATAAAAGCTGAGCACAGAGAGTCATCCTTAGAGGGTGGTGAACATTCACCCTCAAGTCCCTTAAAAATGACCACTCGACCCCTGGAAGGGCAAATCCTGGATTCAAGCTGAAACCGCTCAGTTGGCTATGCTCCCCGCTTGCTGAGAGCCCAGGGGTAGCCTCACCTTTGCTCCCCCAGTACTTCCCCAGCCTGCATCTTCAGTCTCTGGCGCACCTGGTCCCTAGCCTTACCTGGGCCAGGGTCCCTGGCCACCGGGATAGGAAGGCCTCAGGCAGGCTTCTGTAAGCTGGCCACAGGCCAGGGAGCTCACAATTAAGAGACTCATCGTGAAAGTAGATTCTTGTGGTTCTCAGTCCAGGCAGAATTCCCCGGGTGTCTGGGGACAGTCTCGGAGGGAATCTGAAAGTGCCACTGTTACTGTTTAAAGTGTTATCAGCTTAATGAACTGCTTACTAAGTGTTAAATGGGTGTAATGAAATCCCAGCATCTGGGCCCCCCGGTTTTATTTGTAGACTTCAAGCTGGGCCCTTAGTGTTTGAAAAATGCCAATTAACGCTATAAATGAGAATTTCTAATGAGGACCAAGGAGACTCTGTGGTCTTACCTGAGCTATCCCAAAATGCACCGGAGACTCATGGGCAAGCACATGCCACCCCGGAGACTTCAGAGATGATTGTTACTGTTTGAATCAAAGAGGAGAATATTTGGCGGGGACACTGTGCTCTGTGGCATCATTTGGTAGATTCATTCATTCATTCATTCATTCATTCATTCATTCTTTTCCTGCTAGAAGAAAGACCCAAAAGTTGCTCTCCACATAACGTTTCCCCAGCTCACTAAGAAGTGTGTTGCTGCCCATTGTTCCCGGCCAGAAAAGGGACTGGGAAGAAAGACTCACCGTGCTTCCCTGAAGAAACGTTCAGAGCCACCCTCGAATCAAAGCAAGCTGGATTCGGGGAAGCTGGACACATTTCCCAATTGCTCCCTTTCTGCTGGGGTTTGTGAGTCCTCCCTCCCACCCGTGTGAAGTCAGTCCTGCTCCTCGGCAGCCGTGTTTCTTGCCTCAGAAACTCAGCAGCATTTCGCCCAGCCCGACAGCATTCCAAATCAAACTTTTCAGTTTCCAGGGAACGTGGAGCAAATGTTTAAATCAGCCGAAGTTCAACTAGTGAGAGGGAGGGAGGAAAGAAATCCACAACTTTCTTCTTGTACAGGCCTTGCTTTTAATCAGCTTTATGCTTTGGGGACCCTTTTATCCCCATCTTGAAAGGACTGCTCACAAAGCCAGAAAGCTCAGCAAGTGCAGAGCTATCTGGATACGGTGCTACGGAAAAGCCTCTGACAAACTAGGGGGAAACAAAGGCAGGCTGGGAGGATTTGGGAGACTTGGATGGAGCTGCCCGCAGACTGACTTGGAACTAGAAGGATGCCCAGGACAGAAGCTTCATTTTGCAGATGGCGTACCAGCAGCACAATCAAGACAGCTCCCGAGAAAGCAGGCTGACAGGTCCTTAATGAGCAGCTAGTAGTGTCATTTAGGGGCATTCCCCAGCCTCAGCACAGTGAAGATGAATAAATGAGAATAAACGAGGCCAGACCCAAGGATCTGCTTTCTAAAAGGAGAGTGCCTACACAGTAGAGCTATGGACCAGGGTGGCCTTGCAAGACAGGCTCTCTTCCTCACTCCGCTCCTGCTGCGTTCTCTGTTGCAAGCAGTAGGTTGGGATGAGCAGGGGCAGAAATCAAAGCAAAACTTTCCGGAAGGCACTCTGTAGCTCCATTATTATGGTAAGACGAGCCAGCAGCCTCGGGTCAATGAGAATTATGTACAGAGCAGGCCCGTGGTAGCCTGCAATGTTCCTTTTAAGAAATTTCGGGTAGCTTGATCCAGCCCAGAATATTTTGAGAGAGTACGTTTAAAGTAGTCTATCATGGGGGGTGGAGCGTGGATCATAACGTGTCGATGCCAAAAGAAACCACAAACAGATGGGCCAAGAGACCCAAAGGTCTGGAGTACGGAGATGATGTAGATAAGAAGTTACTATGCGGTACAGAGCCACGGAGAAGAGGAGATTAGGCAATGAGGGGTGGGAGGAGCAGCCATGTGGGAGAAATTAGAGATAATCCCTAGCTTTCTCCATAGATCAGAATAAACTCCACATACATTTGCCATCAGGTAAGCCTCCACTCTTGGGGCAAGGACTTTTCTGGGAGAAAAGCGCTTAGAAATGGGTCTAAAAATAAAAGATTTGAGGGTTTGCCTCTAGAAATACTGATACGTTGAGGCATCCGTAACAGCAGGAAGAGTCTTTGATTTCACCAAAGGCTCCCCTCCCCCCACAAGGTGCCAAGGAAGCCTGGCCACCTGATTTTGACCCTGGCAATAGACGTGAAGTTGGAGGGTGAGAAGCAACTCCACGAAGTTGTCCTCTGGCCTCTGCACATCACTGGATGCACCCCTCCTCCACACTCACGCGCTAATACTTTTTTAATTTGAAAACATTGTGAGCAATCTTACTTTATGTGAAAGGTTATTACCAAACAAGAAAAGAGCTGGTACAGTAGAAATAGGGGAAAGGCCTGCATGGCAGCAGAGATACGAATTTGGAAGGCATGTGTGAAAACCTTTAAATCTGTTAATTAAAGCTATAAATCAAAGCCAGGTGTAGAAACGCATGTTCGGACTCCCATTTGGGAGGATGAGCCAGATAACCAGGGCAGCTCGGGCTACACAGCAAGACCCTGTCTCAAGGCATACTCACACACACACACACACACACACACACACACACACACACACACACACACACTCATGTGAACTCATAATAAAAGTATAAATGAGCATTCGATCTACCCATCAGTTAACCCCAAAGTAATCCATTCTCATCCATGGGAGCTCACGCTGAGAGCAAGTTCCTTCGTGACATCACACACATATATGCCTAGCTTTGATCGAAGCTCCCCTCCCCCATCTCCTCTTCCATCCCTCTGGTTTTGGGTGACTCACTGAACTTCACTGGGGTTACCTGCATGAGCACAGATGAGAGGTTATTCACCTGAGCAAGATCGACGACTGAACACACTGCTGAGGAAGATGGCTCCCCCTTAGCTCACCACGAAAACAACATCAACAACAAACACACATACACCCTTAAAGAAATGGACTCATCTCTTCAAAGCTGCCTAATGAAATTTCAAAGTGTTTCAAGTGGAGGACTTGAAGTCTAAATGAAAATGTGCCTTTTCATTACTTTGTGCTTTTGTGCTGATCTTGTTCACACTCCTTAAGCCTGCACACCTGCATTTTTGTGTCTCGTTGGTGGAAGTCATGGAGCATCGAGAATAAGTGGGAACCATGGGGACAGCTCCTTTATGACCTCTGAAGCATAGGTGGACCAGCAGGCTTATTTCAGTTGGACCATTGGTCACCGTCTTAATTCCCATGTGTCCCCTTGATGTATTGCCTGTTTCCTTCAACTCTTTATGAAGATCCTAGCACCAGGACAGTGATACACACAGAGGTCTGCATACATCTATGTCTTCTTATTTACCGTATCATTAAACTTCAGTTCTCCTCACCTGAGACTTTCAGTAGGACCCACCACTGTAGACATATTGATGTTGACATTTGGTTGAGGTGATGGCTCTTGTTTACCATTATGTTTGATGTCCCTATGTGTTCTGGCTTCTTGGAGGATGGGTGGGACCTTTTGCCGGGTCTGGCAACAAGCTGTAAGAGGAAGTGATGTAGTTATCTTCCAGGTTGAAGCATAGCCCCTGGTTATCGTGGGATATCACTTTCCCTTTCATGGTAATCTTGGAAGCCATACATTTCAGAGAATTCAGCTCTAAGATGCAGGCGTGGCCATTAGACACCATCTATCAGCACGTGACTACGTGGACTATAAAGCATGCAGCCCTGACCAACTCACAGCGGGCATAGAATAAGCCTTTGTTATGCTTGGGCTCTACGGCTTCAGGGTCTATTAGTTACTGCCGTTCGCCCAGCCTGGCCTCGTTGCTAAGGACGTCTGCATCAGCCATGGGCTGGAGCTGGACGTGTTTTCACAGAGGCAGGCTGGGTGTCCCATCTTTACAGGACAGCCTTTGTGTGGCCCAGTTGTGAGGCACTGCCTCACTGGAGGAAGGCGTTTGCTTCTTTCTTCTGCTTTAGACAAAATAGAATCTTAGGTCTAAATAGATCATCAATGGCCAAAGAGTGTTCCCTTTGGACACACTGAGTACTTGATACTTGTAATCATTGTTTGTGATGTGGTCTATTGGTTTTTGTTTTTCAGGATCATGAACATGCATGGAGTGTATAGTGAGCTAAGGCCACACTGGTCACTGATCCTGAGATGAATTCTGCACCATCAGTGTGTAAGAACAGACGGTGTGTGTGTGCATACCCAGCTGTAAGTTCAGAGCAGGGACAGATAAAAGTAAGAGGGTTTTTGTCTGCTGCATTTTGTGATTATTTACTCAGTGACTCTACTCTGAAAACCGTTATCAGACCATAACCCTTTTATAAGCAGGAAATGAAGGAAGCCAGGGAAGCTCCCCAAAGGTCAGTCTTGTGTTGGGAGAAGAATTGCTATGGGAGCGCTGAACAGGCTGGTGCACAATCTTGGCTGTGGTGTGTGACTTCAGATGAGAAAGGAAGAAGAAAAGCAAGAAGCTCACTTTCTGTCCATCTCACTGACCCAAGGAGACAGTCTCTGCTGTGGAAACTATTCCCGAGCTGGAGCAATTATGTTGAATAGAGTCTGTCTAGAGAGATAGTAGCAAAGGTAAGCCATTGCTCCCAGCAGAAGTGTGGGGCTAGCGGTTCCTGTGAGCCTCTCCTCTCTGCACTTTTGCCCACTGATGAGTGCACAGGTTTGCCTTATGCATGCCTCTGTTGCAAGGCATCTTATTGAATATGTGCTCTTTCATTGATGCTGAACTCAAGGCCACAGGTGCTTTTTCTGTAAGTGGATTCAGAGTCTCGTTGCACCAGGAACGTTAGAAAACCCTTCAGCTGTGCAGGGCGGGGCCAGGATTGGGGACAAGCCTTCTCAACAGTCTAGTTGTCAGTGAAAACTGCAGAAAGTGTTTGTCTGGATAAATGGGAAAGGACACCTAAGAAAGCAGCAGCAAGAGGACTGGGTGTCACCTTACCAAGTCCCTGCCAGCTGTCCAGATGCTGGTGGCCTCAGAGTTCTCACAGTTTTACACTCAAGTGCTACTATGAAGAAGTCTTGATTTTAAGGTTGGGAAATAGTTATTGGGAGTAAATGAATTTGCAAACATGGACTGTACAAACATTGAGGATCAATCACATGGTTCTTTTGTGGGGAGAGGGTGGTGACCAGAAGAGACCTCAGGGTAGCAGCTAGAGGAAACACTATTGTAGTCAAGAGAACAACGAACTGCTGAATATCTACTAATATGAAACACTGTGAAATGAAAATATTGTCGACCCACTGGTCCTGCACTTGTGCATCCAGAGACTCTAGATCAAACGTGTTTGAGGGATGGCAAGATGGCTCAGCAAGTAGAGTGTTGTCCATACAAGTGTGAAGACACGAGCGTGTTCGAATGCCTAGAACACACATATAGCTTGGGATAGTGGCACATATCTGTGAGATGGGACGGGGAGGCAGGAGAATACCTGGAAGCTCGTGGGCCAGCAAGCTTGGCATACATTGCAGTGAACAATAAAAAGGAATCCTTGGGCTGCTGAGGTGACTCAGTGGGTAAAGCTGCTAGCTGACAAGTGGGATGGCCTGAATTTGATCCCTCAACCCATGTGGAGGAAGGAAGAGAACCAACTACCACAAGTTGTCCTCCGACCTTCACATGTATACGGTGACATGCACATATATGCACACAGAAGCATTACATGTAAAACAAAAAGATCTTGTTTCAAATAAAGTGGAAAGAAATAACCAGCACCTGAGATGTTTTCTGTCCTCCACACATGTACTGTGACACACATGCTAACACTCACACATATACAGACACACCTCATGCACACATAAAAACTTTGAAAAAAAAAACCTTGCAACTGTATTGAATATATGCACATATCTTTTTTTTTTATTGTTGTAACATCTCTCTAGCACTTATATTGCATTAGCCACTATAAGAAATACACAGAGCATTTATAATACATGGAGGGCACATGCAGATTATATGCAAATTAGATGCCAGTAAATACCAGGGAGTAACTACAAGCTAGTTCACACACACACACACACACACACACACACACACACACACACACACACTCCACTTCTTTGTGAGTAAAAAAGAGCTTAATTAGGATATGTGATGCAGACACACTTGGCTTATGGACAGAAGATTCCAGAAGACATATTTTAATAAGGCGCCATGTCTATGAATTAAAATAGCAGATGAATTCAACTGTGTCCTTTTGCTCATTTGTGTTATCAAAATTTGTTTCCAGTGAGAGTCCCTGAAAACGTTGTTTTTACAATGAATATTTCCAGGATGCTTACTCTATGTCAGGTGCTACTCTAACTAGTGTGTGCATGTGTGTAGATCCCAGAATAGTCTCCTTTGTTGGTTTCTAGGCACTATCCTCCTCTTTTTGAAATGGGGTTTCTCCTGGCATCAAACTTTGTAAGTTCAAATCTCTGCATCTCCGCCCAACTATGAAATTATTAAAAATCTTGCAATAATAATAAAAACAGAAAGAAAAAAGTCTCCAAGTCACCTAGCTTCTTTCCACAGACTCAGAATGCCCTGAAGGGACTGTCCCCTCTGACATATCTTGCTGCCATTCTGAGACCAAGAATGCAAGGTGGAGTCTCTGGCCCAAATACCCCATGCTCAGAAATGCCGAGGTCTTAGTCTTCCCAGCCAGGGCAGAATTCTTGGGATTTGGCCACAAGGTCAGGGCTAACAGATTCGGGCAGGAACTTTGTCTGTCTCCTTCTCTGTTTTTAGAAGAAATAAGCCCCTGTCTAAGCTGGATTGAGCCTAATATTATCTGGTTTTCTTCAATGTCTGAACAAAAATCGCATGGCTACTCTTTGGCATTGCTACCGTCTGGGACCTGTGGTCTTTGGGAGAGCATCTACTTTGCCCAGAGCTTGGTTCACTGTCAGAAAGGCCCAGGGCTGTGTGGGATGAACTTAGCAGATGCCGTCTTGTAGACAGGAAACATGTTGTTTGTAATTTTGCTTTGGAGCAGTTCAGTGTTATACATGCAACCTGTATTTTCCCTTTTTTTCTTCAACCTGTGTTTTCTAATAATAAACAGACTAACAGAAAACCAACAATGGCCAACAGTGTTTATGGGAGCTGAGTTCAGGCTCCACTCCTTTCCCAATAGCATCCTTCCCTGGTCTCAGCCTCTGCAGGATGAGGCTTGACAAGTCTTTATCTGTTTAGCTTTTTCCTTCCAGGCTACTATTTGAACGGCACAGGCTGGGGTGCTGGGCCGACTGGGCACATCTGCCTTCCAAGCCTGTGTGCCACACTGCTAAGTTGGATCTAAAAGTTAAGTTTTATTGCTCTAAAAGAGTGTGTGCCGTGGGGTTGCAAGATGGCTCAGTAAGTGCTTGCCCTGTACACACAAGGACTTAAGTGTTCAATGCCCAGTTCCTGTGTTCAAAAAACTAGTTGAGCATGGTGACACACACTTGTAATCTCAGCTCTAAAGAGGTAAAGACCCTGGGTCCCTGGGGCCCACTGGCTAGCCAGCAGCCAAATTGGTGAGTTTCAGGTAAGAGTGAGAGATTTTTTTTTCCCCTCACAAAACATGATGGAATATGAGGAACTACAGCTGAGGTTGTCCTCTGGTCTCCACAGACACGTATGTACTCACACCCATACATAGTCATGCACCTGCAAGTGCACACAGACAAACACACACACACACACACACACACACACACACACACACACACAGGTCAGGGTACAGCATTAAGTCCCAGGTTGAGCATCAGACTAAAACTCTTCCTACTGTCATTGATGGCAAAATCCCATGCTTGGAATGTTTTAACATTCAAGCAGAGAAAGGTGCACGGAAGTACCATGGGATTGCAGCATCAGTGAATTTGGCCAGGGAGGAGAGCATCCCTATAGACAGGGGCAAGGTGGCCTCCCCAAATCACACTTGGCAGATGTCCCTTAAAGTACAAAAAGAAAGTCCGCTTCCTTTAGGCTTGGAGACATTGGTGCTCCCAAGACCATGGGGCGGAATTGGGCACAATTTTCAGCTCCTCTCTTCAAAGAGGATGATCTTCCACTATGACATACAAGTAAGTTATGTGGAAACTCACCAGGGAAGCCATGATCAGCTTCTCAACTTTCTCCTCCCAACCCCCATTTCCTCTTTTCTGTGAGTGCATAAGGTGGTGCAGGGATCAGAGAGCGCTATTACGACCCAGCTGGGGCTCTGGGAGGCCTACAACTTAATTAGCTCTCCTCCACGCACCGACTCCATGGCTCTGCCTTACACTCATTGGGCACGAGGGACCCGTCTGCCAAAGAATTCAAAAGCATCCAGTTGTACTTCTAACGCTCTGCACATTAACAGGCTGGCTCTCACATGAGGCAGCAAACAGGCCCAGTGGAGGACAAGGACGGGCCTGAGCTGCTTGCTTCTGCTAAGCTATGTCGAGCTAGCTAGGGGAGCTGCCTGTCTGGGCCAGCTGAGGTGCACAGGAATGCTGCCGAGCTGTGGGGGGTGCCAGAGGCTACAGCACCTGCTGGGCTCAGCCCAGGTCAGGAGACAGAGGGCTGCAGGATGAGGAGGATGCATGGGAAGCCCCTGGGACTAGAGTATCTCATCATAGCCAGTAGCAGCAGACAGGGGGATTATCCGGAAAGATAAGAGCTCCCATGGGCTCCTAGAGAGGACTTTGGACTTGTGCAATATCACAGACAAAAATTGCACAATCACACCTAGAGGGCCTCTCTCTAGAAAAAGAACAAATCCCGTAACTGACTTCTGGGACCTCGTGACTTCCTGGTGGCTTAAAGCATAGACCTATCAGCGACTGCCTAGCTTAAAGCATGGCCCTATCAGTGACTGTTTAGCTTAAGGTATCTTACCCTACCTGAAAGTAAATTCATACCCTCTTCACCTGTAAAGGAGGAAAATGGGAGGAAGGATCCTGGAAGCAAAATAGAGAGGCTATTAGCTGGCCATGGACTTAACCCAGACCATAATAGGAGCAAACAGAAGGGCTTTCTCCCTGCAGGGACCCTGCCTGTCCACAGGCAACTTGGTGAGCACAGGCTGACGTGGGGCTCCAGGCCTACAGAGGGGTAAAGATATGCCTTTCTTTCTCAGAGACAAATAGCGAAACCCCCTAACTGCACAGAATTCATGTTGAATTAAATGTCTTTACACACCACAGTATTTGCCTCAGGGTCAATCCACATACTTTTTCATCTGCTTTATAAAAGCACAGAGCCAGGTGTGGAGGTACTTGCCTGTGACTCAAACAATTGGGAGGTTATAGGCAAGATGATCAGGAGCTCAAGGTCATCCTTGGCTACAGGAGAAGTCTGTGGTCAGCTAAGGAGAGACATGTCCCAGTATTAACTGGAATTTATTTTAAACTTTTTATTACATATTTAGTATCTTTGTCTCTCTGTCTTTGTCTCTCTATGTGTTCGTGTGTGTGTGTGTGTGTGTGTGTGTGTGTATGAATGGGCCACAGAACGCATACTGAAGGTCAGAGGACATTTTGTGGGATCCATTTTTCTTCTTCCATTATGTAGGCCCTGGGGGCTGAACTTAAGGTATCGGACTTGGCGATAGGTGTCATTATCTGTTGACCCATCCTGCTGATTCTGAAATATCTTTTAATCCAGTTGATAAAACAAGGACTAGGCTTGCCAAAAATAGGTTTCTGAAGCCCATGAAGCACTTGACATAGACCTGTTCTCCACAAAGGACACCCCACCACCAATTCTAGCTACGGGTAGGGAACTGCATAGGGGCTCACTGCCTAGCTGGTTCTTTAATGACACAGTTCTCCCTGGGTCCTGGCCTGTAAGAGGAGGCAGGGACTGAGATGGTGAGCAGGACCTCAGAGCTACACTGTGACCCTGAATGCCATCCTGAGAAGAGGGGAGAATGCCTTGTTAAATCTGGGATCCACAGGTCAATTCTGTAAGTGTAGTTTGTGGTTTCTGCCTAAAGAGCAAACAAGAGCAAAGGTAGCCTTTCCTACTGAGAAATCTGATCCCCATTTCCCAATCACAGCCGTGGGATGATACCACACACAAGCACACACATACACACACATACACACTCACACACACACACTCACACACACATACACACTCACACACACTCACACACACACTCACACACACACACACTCACAAATACACTCACACACACACTCTCTCTCACACACACTCTCACACACAGACACTCACACACTCACACACACAAACTCTCTCACACACACACACTCACACACACTCACACACTCTCACACACACAAACTCTCTCACACACACACACTCTCTCTCTCTCTCTCTCTCTCACACACACACATACATACACACACACACACACACACACACACACACACATACACACACACACACATGGTTCAAAGAGCCTTCATGGTTGAGCATCTAGTAGTCAGGGCTATTCTCAAAAAGTTACTTTCTGGTTTGACCTAAGATCTGGAGTCTTCTGGGAACCCACAAGCCTTGTTATTCATGATGCAGTTCAAGGCCTGGGGCCTGGTGACACTCACAGCCCAAAGGCACTTACTGCAAATGTTGTTATAGTGCCAGGGCCACTGAAGCAGAAGCCATGGAGGATGTCATGTCATGGGGCTTCCTGAACTAAAGGAACCCTGAGTCCTCTTGAGGTTCTGAGCAAGCCCTTCAGCTTGGGTATCCTTAACACTCCTGGCAGGAAGTCAACCAGGTAGGCTCAGAGGCTTTTCAGAGCATGACAGCATCAAGTGTGCAAGTAAGAAACAGGACAGTCTAGAGTACAGGTGAACAAGTCGTGCCACGGCAAGCTGTGTGGGTTCCTCTGAGGAAGTGGCCCACACTGGTGAGTCATAGGCCTGTACCTGCTCATACTTACATTACACAAGATTGCCGGGATTTTCTTTCCACTTGGTCCTAGAAAGGAGCACTCACACAAAGAGTTCAGTGGAGCAGAGTCACTGGCCTTGAATTTGGATAGAACAGTATCCACAGAGGCAAAGAATCCTGAGTGCCACCACCATAGGAGCTGCGCCAGCATATGCATGTGTAGAGGAGGGACAGCCCCAACCTGCCACTGTGGGATAATATATCGTCCCTATATTATAGGAATGAAAACAGAAAAGTCCTCTCTTAGCGATGTGCAGGTCACAGTGTGAGAACTTTTCCTTACGTTCATGGCCTTGAACATTTGAAAATAATAAAGAAAAAACCCTCTGAATTAAAATTTATGGCCGAGTCTGCCTGTCTGGGAGGACTTGGCTTAGTGGGCAAGGCTGACGCCAGCCAGGCTACAAAGGCAAGAAGAAAGGAGATACCGGCAGAGCTGTCCATGAAGAGAGACCAGTGTGGCCCTGGGGCTCTCATGCCAGTATACCCAGCCCTGAAAAGATACCGGGATTCTGGAATGCTTCTAGGATGGTGCTGAAAGATGCTGGGACCTGGGCTATGCTGCAGACCAAGCTGAATCTCTGGGAATGGGGCCAGTCAAGGAAAGATGTTGTTAAAGGCTTGCTAAGTGAGCATCATATGATCCCAAAGGCTTAGAGATGGAGGAGAGGGGGAAGCATGAACATGTTGGGGACCAGCACAGACTACAGGCTAGAGCAGTAACTCTTAGTAATCACCTGCTTGTGGGTTTACTAACCTTTGAGGTCTTGGGATGGACAGGAAGGTCCATCTATAGAATTTATCAGCCCGGCTGTGTTCTGACATACCTACCTTACCCTGGCTTCTGAGCCTGGTCAATGCTTCCTTTCTGTTGGCAGCACAAGTTCTCTCTGTCAGCAGCACACTGCCTTTCCCCAGCATCTTTGCTGACCTGACCTCAGGTCAAGCCGTGTATTAGGTTTCTGTTGCTGATGTAATAGAAATCACACCAGCGTCATGATTCCAAGATAGCAGCAGTTTACTGTCTGGTGGTTCTAGAGGTCAGAAATGCTGACGTCAAGTCAAATCATGGTGAAGGGAGATAGAGCAGGGGACCTGGCATGTTTACGCTCTGGGAGGTGTGTCTTTTCTTCCTTTTCTTCTCTAGTATTTAGGAGCCAGCTGCCTCTCTTGTCTCTTCCTCTAGTCATTCTGACCTCTGCATATGGCTCATATCTTATTCTTTTAGGGTTCTCTCCTTCTACAGTGAGTCGTGGGGATTGAAGTCAGGTTCTCGGGCTTAGCAGCAAACATCTTTTCCTACTGAGCCATCTTACTGGTCTCTCCTTTCTCTTAAGACAGAGTCTTGCATTGGGACTTGAGGCTTGCTGATTAAGCTAGGCAGGTTGGCCAGGGATCTGTCTGCCTCTACCTCCCTTGTGTTAGGACTACTAGTGCACGCTCCTCTCCTTGTTTGCTGGAAATCAAACTCAGGTCCTTATGCTTGACTGAATCCTGAGCTCTATCTCTGCAGCCCCAGATCAGACTTCTTCAGCAGATTAAACTTCCGGGTGTCTGATTTTTGCACAATTGCTGAACTTGCTTACTTTAAGGAAAGGCATGAAAATTCTGTTATAAGACTATCACAGAAATCTGTACACAGATATTAATAGTAGTAATATTTACAATCATGCCCAAAGTAGAAAAGGCACATGTGTCTATCAACTAATAAACAAGATGCTATTTAACCATTGAACAAGTGGCATATTGATGCTGTTCCATCATGAAGGACCATTGAGGATATGAATGGAAACTATTGGTCAAAGTGGCTCATACTGCATAGTTCTAGTTGTACTGAATGCCTCAAACATGCCAGTCCAAAGAGATGGGAGTATTAAAGATGGATGAATTGCTGGGAGGCTCCAGAGAGTGGAGATGCTGTGGAACAAGGAAGGGCTAATGGGCAGGGGCTACCTCTGAGGGCAAGCAAAGTGAAGTTAGATAGTAATGTTGCACAGCTCTTTCAATATACTAAGAGCCAGTGATGTTGCAGCTGACTACTTTGTGAGATGTACACATTTTAATGTGAGTTGTATACTATGTGAACTTTGTTTCAACATTAAAGAAAACCTCTCTGAGGGGTAGTGGGGGATGAGGAGCCAGGAGAGGAACTGTTAGTTTGTGGAAAGACCTGGCAATCTCTTATGCTTTGATCTTCTAATAAATGTCTCTTCGAGTAAATGGTTGGGATTTTTTTTTCACAGTTCAATTTATTGAAAGCATAGAAAAGAAGAGGGGAGTAGTGTGGGGGGGGGGGAACTATACATGTACACAAAGGCAGAACTGATCCTGGAAAGTGTATCTCATGCTCGTGGCCCCCAAGTTCTTCTGCTTAGCACTATCTAGATTACTCAGCACTGAAGTCTTCATTTGGAAGCTCTGGATAACATTTCCCATTTCTTTCCCTTTTGAACTGGGGCAGAGCCATAGCTGGCCAGAGCCCAGTAAGAATAGATGGAAGAGGGTGAGTGGTCCTTTCGGGATAGGTGGTCTTTCCATCCCTGCCCAGCCAACAAAAGAGGCATGGGTGAGGGAGTAGTTGGGGCACACACAGAGACTCATGTCTTCCTTCCATGCCATGTACCTCATCAGAGGAGAGGACTGACTCCCCACAAGGCAAATGCTCTGTGATAACCCACTAGCCAAGACAGCAGGAAATCCTAATGTCCACTGTTTCCTTCCTGTACCTCACCTTCAGCCTTCAGTTTCACTGACTCCCAAGCAATGGTTGGGGCATCTTAGCTGAGAGGAGGGGATGGTAAGTATTCCTCCCTGGTATTGTGCAGGTGACTGTAGATCTTAAGATCCGACTGAGGAGGTGGCTCTCTTAGTGAAGTGCTCACCGAGTCAGGCATGGGGATCTGAATATATCCAGAGTCCACCTATAACCCCTGGGTACAATGGCACATACTTATAATCCTAGCTTGGGAGTGGTAGAGAGAGGTCGACACAGGGCTCATTAGTCTGCTAGTCCAGCTTAATCACTGGGCTCCAGGCAAAGGAGAAACCTTGCCCTGAAAAGAAAAAAGAAAAAAAAAAACAAAAAAGCAAATAGAAGAAAGAGCTAGATGGTGCCGGATGGCATGCATGTGATTTGTTCTCCGCCTTCTACACATTCAAACATGTGTGCATGCTTGTGTATGTACAAAAACTCAGAGATCTAACCACACTACCCTGTGCTAGCTCTGCGGTTTGAGTCCTGGCCACCAGTACAGAGGAGATGACCTGATGAATGTGGAAGGTCCACGCACGCATGAGGTGACAACCACATAATCACTGGGGTAGACGGTACTTCATTTTCCTGGCCAGTTTTCACTTCCTTGTGAGGAAGGAGGTCTGGTGTTATCTAGAGAGAATGTAGAATGGGAGAGCCTTTTCTCAGGGCTTAGAAGCTTGTTTACCAAGCCCTCCAGTTCCTGGCTTGAAAGGCTCAGCTAAAGACGCGAGGTATTCTCAGAACAATCCAGGGCTCAGTCAATATTTATAGCCAGGGGCTTCGGCTCAGTTGGCTTCATGTTTGAGCCCCCACTTAACCACTGTACACTGGACATCCTCGGGAGACCTTTCACCTGCTGGCCCCTCCATCTTTATTATACTGCGCAACTGGGACTACACTTGACTTTCAAAGGCTCGACTTGTGCCTTTCAAAGGGAAAATTTCCACCTTCATTTTAAGCCCTATCTTGTTCTCCAGCAGTCTGAATAAATATTACTCAACAGCCGAAGTTACTTAAGCATCAATCACTGCCACTTCGAGGAGGAGGCAAAGGGAACAAAGATGGAACAGCAGAAAAAGACTGAAACTTAACCTCCAGTGTTGGGTGGATTCCAAGCTTGTTGAGATTAAAGAAGCCCCAGAGAGCCGATGTTACCTCAGGTTCACGGGTGTACTCTTTCTCTCAAGGATTACACTTGACAATGAAGCAAGGTGCCCTGGAAACTCTGGGCAGGTGGATGGCGAGGCTGCTGTGGGAGTGTTTACTCTCTCCCCTTGTGAGAGGTTTCCACAAAGCCTTTGAGCTCTTCTTCACAACCCCTCCCCCGATGGTCTCTGGGCCAATTTCCACCATGGCACCCTCCAATGCAATCTACCCCACCCCCTCACTCTTAAGTCTACCCTCCTCTTCCTTTATACCCTCTATAAACTGTGGGTCAAGACCTCCTCAGGGGTCAAATGATCCATTCGCAGGGGTCACCTAAGGCCATCAGAAAACACGGATATTTACATTATGATTCATAACAGTAGCAAAATTACAACTATGTAGCAACAAAAAAAACATAGTCTTATGGTTGGGGGGTCCCCATAACATGAGCAACTGTTTTAAAGGGTCAGAGTATGCAGAAGGTCGAGAACCACTGCTCCGTAATACCTTGAAAAAGAGTATAAAATGTCCTGTGGAGAACATTTGGTCTCTAAAGTAGTTATTTCCTCTCGTCCCATGAATACTCAGTTTGGGACACTGAAGTGTTCAAGGGCTCTGCAAGGCAGCCATGTTTTTCCACCTGTGCCTCAGACTACCATTTTTCGACTCACCTGGGAAGCCGGCTGAGCACGTACTCTTGAACCCTACCTATCTCTACTGAATCTAAATGTTTTCCCAGTCCGAGGTGGGTCTCATGCCCTTTGCCATTGTGGGTCAGATATGAAGGGAGTGGCACGTGTTTGGAATTGGAAAATCTGATGGATCACAGGGTTTTGTCTCTGGGATGTGATTCTTTTAAACACAGTTTCCTGAAAAGACAGCACACAGTGTGAAATTCATTCTCGTTCACGTACGAGAGCAAGGTTCCTAGATCATTGACAGAGCTATGCAATGATCTCTACAATCATCCAGTGTAGTGAAGATGTTTACAACCCCAAAGGAGCGCAGTTTCACCTCCCCTTCTCTTTATTATGACAAGATGTCTAATGAGCAACATAATGGAGGAAGGGCTTATTCTGGCTCCATCTGAGGACACCATACATTGTGGTGGCCAGAAGTAATCAGCTGCTGGTGACATGGTATCTGTACTCAGAGAGCAGAGGGGGTTGGAGCTCAGCTCTCTTCTCCCTTTCATGCAGTCTGTGACCCTAGTACGTGAAACATGCTGCCCACCTTGAGGTCTTCCCACATCACTGAACCTGTTAGAAACTATCTCACAGACATACCCAGAGTTTAGGCCTCCCTTGATGATTTTAGATCCTAGCAGTAACAAGCAATAGCAACCACCATATTGCCCCCTCCTAGTTCTGCTTCTCAGCTTTAAGCAACCAGTATTCCATCTGTAGACATTTCCAAATCAATTGAATCATGCAGCATGCAGACATTTGCCTGGCTTCTTCCCCATCGTGCAGTGTTTCCAGGGCTTATGTGTTGACATTTATCAGTGTGTCATTTATTCTAGTAGTTGAATCACATTACACTGAATGGATGAGGCACTTTTTAATTAACCCATTAGCTGATTGGACATTTGGGTTATTTCTGTCATGGGGCTATTATGAATCAGGCTCCTGTGAGCATGCATGCATGATGTTTTCTGTGGATACTTGCTTTCATTTCTCTTGATTATATGCCTGTACTTGGATCTGCCAGGTCCTGCGATAAGTCTACCAATGGCATTTTGAGAAACTGACAGGTTGTTTTCTGGAGGGAGGGTACCATTTCCTATTGCCCCCAGCAGTGTGTGAAGATGAGAATCTCCCTGCATCCTTGACAATACATGCTTTGATATTTCTTTCTTCCTTCCTTCCTTCTTCTTTCCTTCCTTCCTTCCTTCCTTCCTTTCTTCCTTTCTTTCTTTCTCTTTTTTCTCTTTCTTTCTGTCTTTTTAGTAGTCACACAGTGGATGTGAAGAACTGTTTCTCTGTAGTTTTGATTGACTTACATTTCTTTAGTGAATGTTGACACCAACTGTCTCTGCATCATTAGCCATCTGTGTGTTGTTCTCTGATTGTCTACATTGTTTAAGAAAGCACTAGCCCCTATGAGTTTCACTATCCTTGTGAGTAAAATGAAGGTAGTTGATGAGTCAATTCAAGTGGAGCCAGAGTTGTCACATAGTAGGCATTAACAATGTCGTCTCCTCACACTACTGAGCTGGCAACCCTAAGTGGAACTGTCACTTCTAGAATTTTCTTTCCAGTATGATCTTTCTTGAGATTCACCACAGGAGGTACCTACGGGGCTTGGCATGAGAGGCTTGACAACTGTTTTGTGTGCTCACAGGTGTCAAGGTGCCATAGAAACTCATGCATGTGGCCTGTGCTCATTCAACCTTGTCAGCCGAGGATGTGAGGTATACTTGAAACTGTACCAAGTCTTCCCAGGGCATAATCTTCAGCTTCTCCTGGATAACTGTGTACACTTCTGTGGCAAGGAGCACAGTCTCTTCAGCATGTCACTCACACTATCAACGCTGGATGGGACCCCAACTTGGGCACCCATTAGTCCTCGTGGACCCCAGCTCATCCTAGCTCTTCTATCTGCATCCAATTGTTGGCCTATCCCACACCTCACTGCTTATCTGGACAAACTAAATTGACTTCAAGCTCAAGAGTAGAGGCAACCTGCTTGCAAAGAATTTTATACTTATTTCTGGTACTGTGTGAACTTTACACTACCTGGATTGACTCTATCTTTTAGCTTGAGCCTACGGGATGCCACAAGGGACAGCTATGGTACCTTTCTTCTCAAAAACCAAACCGAGAACCCTGGACTTTTGGTTTCCCCAGAGAAACTAAGCATGATGACTTGGGCTTCTTCTCACACTGGTAGCCCCAGTCCCAGTCCCAGGAAGCCCCCACTTGCTCTGCTTATGTAAGCATTCTGTAATGTCAGTGTCAAAGACACTCCCTACCCCAGTTATGGTCTATGATCACAAGCCCAAATGGGTCTCACTGGTGCCTCAATTACTCAGGCATTCTCCCAAGAGGAGAGGCTATTTTCTGGAGATGTTGCTGGGCAGGAGGTTTGGAGGCAGCCTTTGTAAAACACAGAGCACAATGGAACAGAAAGCTCCATCTTGTCTTCCAAGTTATATGAGGCATCGTAGCCAAGACTTTCACTCTCTCTGCAAGGATATCAGGCTCCTCTTGGCTAGCTCTCCAGGTGGATGTCCTGGCAATAGCATGATGTGCCCCAGGCAGGGCACTTCAGGATGCTCACACTCAGTCTCTCTCTCCTCCCGGGATCAAGTTGAGACCAACTTCTCCCAGTTTACAACTCTGGTCTTCTGCTCTTCTCTCCATCCCAGCCCCAGCTTGTCTTGTCTGACCGACATCTTCTGTTTCCTTGCCCTCTCTAAAGCTGTGGGGATCATCAACTCCTCTGCTCTAGCTACCATAGTTACTCCCAAGTAGCTTCACCTCACAAGCAGAAAATGCTTGGGGTGATCTTCATGCACTGGACAGTGGGTGACAGTGCAAATGAGATAATTAATGGAGCCATGGAAGGATGGGCTGTTCAGTATCCAGGATTTATCACAAGGGGACACAAAGCAAGGTTTCTGTTGATGGAGCTATTTCCCAATGTACTTGGAAGAGGTAACTTTGACATCCCTAATGAGCACCCGATTTATGGTGATTATGAAACAAGGTCAGGGGAGCACTGGCTGGCTCACTGGTAACCAAGATGGAGAACACAGGAAAGGAGTTTAGATTTAGTGTCTAATGTTACTTCTCCCCCAAGCAGGCCACCTCCCTGCTCTGATCTTGGCCTTTTGAGTATACTTTCTGCACAGTGAGTGTGCTTCTGGGCTATTACAAATCCACAAGGGGAGTCACAGCACATTTGAATGCAGCAAATTCAAGTCAGATCTCCTCACCCCTTCTCGGTGAGCATCTTGTCACTGTCATGTCTGAATTACTTGTCATCATGTCATCGCTCTCCCCCAGCCCTGCCTTTGAACCCTCCCCCTCATTCTTTGGTATTCACATCTGACAGAACCCAGCCTTCATGGTCTGACACTGGACCATGGCTTCCTGATCCTCCCTCCACTCCCCTCAGACCTAAAGGCCAAGCTCTGGCTCCAAGCCCTCTGTCATCTGCCACAGATCTTTAGTGTGTTGCCACAAACATGAAGATTCATCTTGTACCTACCCTTAGTTGAACACCTACTGTGCTCTGGTTTTAGCATGTTAGATTAGTGAACAAAATCCTCAGGGGCTCATGGTCACATAGGGAGGATTATGTAACATTGTGCAGTAGGGACAGAAATGCCATAAGAGAGAAGAAAAGGGGGACCTGGAACCATCAGTAAAAACACCCAGTCTGTTCTGAAGGCCAAGGAAGACCCCCCATACTTGCAGGATTAATTCTAGAGTCCTCAGCAACTTTGCAAGCACATCCCTCCCCATCATAGCCCCAGCCTGGCCCATTTACTCCTCATACTTCCCATGAAGTATCCACAGAGTATCCTGGCCTCTTCCAGAGTAGGTCAATCACAAGCTTCTAAATGCTTACATTCGTTAGTCCTTCTTCCTCAGTTAATTCCTGCTCCTCTCGTCTAGCTGTCAAGACCCCTAACTGAGTCTCCAGGATCTGTGGAAATCCCATCTTTTCCCTGAAGCCTCTCCTGATGTCCAGATCCACACATAACCCCCCGCTTCTGCTCTTGAAGGGCTCTAGTAAGTCCAAGCACAGCAAACATGGCTCTGGCAGGCCTTGCCTTCCTGATCCCTCTTCCTTGCTAAAAATCTGTTAGATTACATTCCTAAATCCCTTATTTGGCCACTTCCTCCTCCTGAGGCTGGCCATTATGGTCTAGCTATCAAAGTATTGAAGTCCATCAATCCTTCCCCCTTTGGCTGCTCTAATTAATATGCCCAATTAAATTAAACACCTCACCCTAACACAAGGTTTCTCCTTTTCCTTTATACACTGCCTATGGACCACATCTGTCTCCCTTCTCTCCAAAGGCAGTCCTCTGCCTCTCTGGGGCAAGTCTTCCCCCATTCCTTTGGTTCTCCCCCCCTTCTCCTTTGTCCTCCACCTCTTGTCTTTGTCTCTTAGTCCCTGCCCTTTGTCCCTCTGGGGCAAGTAAATCTTTGAGGTGACAGCCTGGTGTCTTGTGTCTTGTGCTGATACGGATCCTTTTAGCGCTCCTCATTTTCTAGATGCTATGCCAGAGCCAATTCTGTGCATGTTCCTTGTCCCACTGGTATCGGTGGACACCGAGTTTACCCAACACTGAGAAAAATCTACCACAAGGCCTCACAGGAAGGTTAAGAGTGAGGTGAGATGAGGAAAAGACCCAGGGGAGTCTTGGGTCCCAGTCACACTGAAACACAAACAGACCAGCCATAGCACACAGGAATTGTTCCCTATGCGCTCACCTCACCCGTTCCCCGACCTGTCCCAGCCAAGTCACCTTTATCTGACTCACTCACTTTCCGGCTCTGTCCCTCTAAGTCTTTCCCACAGAAAGTCTAAATGAACACTCCACACCCGGAAGGAAGGTTTAAATTTATTTTGGGACCAACACTCTCTGCTGTTCTTCTTGACCAGACTGTGCCATTGTTCTTGCTCTCAAACCCCCGGCAAGCCCTCACCTCCTAATTTAGGCTCCCTAAATTAGAGTCCCTATGACCTCTGCCCCTCCTCTCGAACTTGGGTCCTCCTCTTAGGCTTTGCTCTGGAGAAAGTTTACGAGGCTGTTTTCCTTTATCTCGAGTGGTTATCTTGACTGGCGTGTTCACTTTACATTGTGAACCATTCTGCCTCCAGTTCTGACATAGTTGTTGGGGGTTGGAGGGGAGAAAGTTGGAAAGAGGTTTGTTGATGATGGCTATATTTTACTATGTGTGGTGGTCCTGGATCTGACAGGCAGTTCATCAAGTTAGAGGCTAGGGACACAAGGGGAAGGAGGACACCAAATACCATGAAGTCACAGTACAAAATATTTTTCAAAGGGACATCAAAGTCTTTTTCCATGCTGTCTTGCCTTGACCCCATTTCACACTGGCAAAACACAAACCGAAATTAAAGTAAAAATACCAGGCTGGCTCCATGTAGCCAGTTGGACTGTGCAGCTAATTCACAAGCTCTATTACCATCAGTAAATGCAAACATTCTAGGATTTATTTTCCTTGCTCATAATTTTTTTCTTTGCCTTTCCACTGGTGGGCTGTTTATTTCTAATAATCTAGTAGAAAAAAAAACCCATTCGCTCATACCAGCAGAGGTCTTTTTCTTATATGCCGAGCTGCAAACCAGAGCACATTTTATTGTGGAATAAAACCCTTGGAAAACAGGCTCCAGGGGGGCCCCGCTGACGGCGAGTTTACAGCATACTACAATTGACGCCATTATAATTAGTTCCCCCAAAACGTCTTATTTTTCAGGGCCGAGATCTGAATCTTTCTCTTTGCACACGAATATCTCTGGACGAGAGCAACAACATTATGAAGAGTGAGTCATGGTGCAGCTTTTGGCTTTAAAGACTAACGCAGATCCTATAAATCTAACCCACATTCCTGTACTGGGAATGACTGACTTTTATGAAAACCAAGGACTGTAAATCAGGAACCTAAATAGCTTACTTTGCGGCAGATAAATACAGATTTATACAGTGACAAAGCCTCACGTTAACCCCTTCCTGTGCCACAGAGAACTCGAGGGCTATGGGTACAGAGAGGGACATGGCCTTAGTTCTGCCTTTCTTCCTGGAGCCAGATGGGGAGGAGACAGAATGAGAGGCAATTGATGTTCTCTGGGAGGGTGCTTCCTACTGGCTCATCTCCGCTAGGCACAGTGCAGTCTCTTGGCTCTGGTTATTCCTGGGCTCTATGCTAGAAAAGGTTCTGTGTGGGTGCTTGGATGGATGTCTCTTACAGCCTAGGCTTTCAGAATTCTTGAAAAGGCACTACTTTCTTGGGCCTAACCCTCTTATCTGCAAATAGCACACTGTTAGAATTAAACTAGCAGTTACATACTAGTCTGTCTGTCTGTCTCTCTCTCTGTATGTATGTGCATATGTGTGTGCATGTATGTACATATGTGTGTGTTTGTGTATTTGTGTGTATATGTGTTGTATGTGTGTATATGTGTATGTTTATGTATGTGTGTATGTATATGTGTGTGTGGTCTAGTCCCCACACACAGCATTTTTCTTTTCTCTTTTTCTTTATTTCTATTTTCTCTTCACTGCATTCTCTTTCCTTCCTTCACTGAGGACCGAACCTACAACTCAAGCATGCTAGACATCTGGTATATCACCGAGATTAATACTCAACATCACTCCCTGCCCTCAGTCATTTTTCTTTTGAAGAGATCTCCCCAAGCTGCTTAGTCATTAAACTTGTAATTCTCCTGCTTTAGTTTCCCTAGCAACTTGGATTACAGTCCCATGCCACCAGGTGGTGGGGCTCTGTGTTCCTAAGGAGCCCAGGAAAGACATGATCTGTGGTGCTGGAACCATTAACACTGTACAGAGCTCTCCAGAACCCACAGAGCCCTCATCTTTTCTCTGCAGTCTCTGGCTTCACTCTTTCCTCTGAAAGATCCATGTCGTTGGATCTGCAAGCACTCTGAGCCCCAACACTGAGGTGTCTGTCCAAAGTCCCTGTGGCTGCCATGCACATCTCTCTCCAGGGTGCAACCCTGGCCTGACTACCCAATTGGCCCAGCGCTTTTGTATTTAAACAAGACACACCCTGTGTTGGCCTCAAACTTTAAAAGAATACTGGGACCCGGTGACCCTGAGAAGGAGGGAGGAGGCATTTATCATTTTTATGTGGCATTTCAAAGCAGGAGACTCCTTCTTGGCCAGGAGACAAAGGCCCGAGTGGGGTTAATGGAGGAACCCTATTTAATCATTAACGCTTAATACTAAAGAGTTTAAAAGGGAGCAGTGGGCTCTTTGCTCAGTTCTTTGGTGCTAGGGATGCCCTGGGGGTCAGGTGGGATCAAGGCAGGTCCTGGAACAAGAGGCTTTCTGCTGAAGCTAGTATGGGAGCCCCAAGGGGTAGATGGTGGTGGGTTTCACCCAAGTGACAGACACCAAGTCACTTACCCAGCTCTTCCCATCAGCTCCCTCTGCCCTGTGTTAGTGACAATACCCATTCATCTTCTAGGCCAGACAGGAGAGCCAAAAGGACAGACAGCCCCAAACTCAATACATAGCTGGTGATATGACAGGAAGCCCCTTGGCAGACAAAGACCTTAAAGCCAGTTCCCCACCTGTGTCACAGCTACACTAACAGAGCATTTCACCAGACTTGGCCCCAGCAGGGACATGCTTGTCTCTTTGTGTTCCTCTGCATCAGGGTCTTTGGCTCACCTGCCTCCTATCCCAAGAATGGCAGTCCCAACTCTCCACCTCTGTCTCAGTTTACTCGCTTGTACCTGAGATATATTTTCCCAAGAGTCAGGACGAAAACAATACACAGCACCTGTGGAGAAACCCATTTTATCTCCAGGCCATAGGACCAAGAGAAGCTGAACAGTTGGCAAGCAGGAGTCAAGCCCCTGTGCACCCAGTTGCCCTTCTCCTACAGGCTCAGGTCCTAGAGAGGGATTCAGGGGGGAATTGAATTTAATAACAGAATAATGTTTGCTGAGTTTCTGCTTATTTTTATTTGTGTGTGTGTGTGTGTGTGTGTGTGTGTGTGTGTTATTGTAGCTTATCACCATAGTTACTGTTATCTGGACATTAAACCAAGTTTATTGCAAACTGCAACCTGGGAAGCCCATAACTGATCCAAAGGCCATTTTCAATTTAGAAAATAGAATTCTTTGTCCTTGCCTACTCTGTTCCTCCTGTACAGGATGCCCTCCTGACTCTGGGGTTAGTTCTACCTAATTAATACACTTCCAATTTTAATAGAATTGGGGGTGCTAGTCCCCCCCAACTGACCTTGTGTGACTTACCCACTTGACTGTGACTGTGTGCAGTTGGAGATTACCTGTTCTCACTGTTGTAGAATGCATGCTGTATTCTTCTTCGTTGTAACCTCCTACCCAGAATACCCAGATATGGTCTTTTTTCATCTATCTCTATCAATACCCTTTTCAAATTACTAGAGAAAACAAAACAAATAGCTTTAGAAATTATACAATTATCCCGGTAGTAAACAGCTTGGGCAAAGGCCATGAAGATGATTCATGGAAACCACAAGGAACCAGTTGAAGGTGACAGGGTGCCTGAATCTGTGCCTATCTCCAGCTTAGAGCAGCTGGCCAAGTGGGAGTATACCTGGCTTATAGGCTAGGCCACGGTGGCATCTGTCACTTAAAAGTCACTGGTACATTCAGAACATAGGGGCTGAACAGGTGTGGGCCCCACAAAGATACTCTATAGCAGAAGGGAAGGGGCCGCCCAGGCTGCTCGGAGCACACAGCTGACCTTTCTGCCTCCCTGTGGGAGAATTCCACAGTTGAAGATAAGATCGGCTTGTCAGGACCTTGCAGGGGGCCTGGAACAGGGTAGAGAAACCCCAGACAGGGTTCACTCTGGAGTTTCTGCCAAACCTGTTGAGAGGGAGCCTCCTTGCAATCCAGGGGCAGGAGGCAAAGGATGTCTGTGAGAAACTTGACCTCCTGACTTGGGCTCAAGGAGTAGCCATCTCCCAGGACAAACCCAAGCAGCCAAAGACATTTCACCTTCGAGAGTACTTTTAATGTTCAGTTGCTAAATGACTTTTAGAGATCTGACTACTCTGCATGGAATGACCTACTCTCAGGAAGGAGAAGAGAGGACTATGTTCTCTCTTGACAGCCACACTGCCTGCTTCTTCATAGCTATGACTTTCTTTTATGATCCTGATTGCCTACTTAATTTCCTGTCTCTGCAGAGTGGTCCTGATGGTGCACCTGCCCTCCAAGGTGGTAGGGAGAGCTCTGGCTATAGAAAGGAATGCCAGAGACCACCTACCTTGGTGCTCAGTTGCTTGCTTTGCTATACTTCAGCTTTTTTTTTTTTTTTTTTTTTTTTTTTTTACTTTTTATTTATTTACTTATTTGCACAGAAGAGAAAAAAAACCAGCAAACACAACAAAGAAGTCTAACTGCTCTAGGGTATCCAGCACCATTCAAGTATGAGCATCCCGAGGCTTATTTCTGATGGAGTCTTTGAGATGGTCTCATAGGCTCTTCTCAGCATCCTCAGCAAAGGCCTGAATCAGAGTTCTAACAAATGACAGTAGAGAGATAACATCCCCGCCCCTCAAGAAGACTAGCCTGCAGCTCCCCAACGACCATCCACAGTATTCTGCAACTTCTCTAACTTACAAACACAATTTGATATTTACGTTACTTAGGACAAGTTCTTATTATATTCCAAACAACCTATAGGAAACACTTGGCTTCCTGCCCATGCCCTGTCTTGTCTGTGTCTGTCTCTGTGTCTGCCTGTCTGTCTGTCTGTCTGTCTCTCTATTTCTCTCTCTCTCTCTCTCTCTCTCTCTCTCTCTCTCTCTCTCTCTCTGTGTGTGTGTGTGTAAAATTGCATATGCTATGCAAAGAAATTCTGGTCTTGAATCCATATTGGTCAATACTCTGTTAGATTTGATTTGCTCTAGGCTTTCTTGAAAGTTCTCAACTGTTCTTCAACTGTTTTGGTTTTTAAATAGGAAGTTCTGCCAAATAGAGTTTCCAATGTCTAATGGAGGCATTGTGTACTGGCTAGTTTTGTGTCAACTTGACACAAGCTGGAGTTATCAGAGAAAGGAGCCTCAGCTGAGGAAATGCCTCCATGAGATCCAGCTGTAAGGCATTTTCTCAACCAGTGATCCAGGAGGGAGGGCCAAGTCCATGTGGGTGGTGCCATCCCTGGGATGGTAGACTTGGGTTCTATAAGAAAGCAAGCTGAGCAAGCCAGGGGAAGTAAGCCAGTAAGAAACATCCCTCCATGGTCTCTGAACCAGCTCCTGCTTCCTGATCTGCTTGGGTTCCAGTCCTGACTTCCTTTGGTGATAAATAGCATGTGGAAGTGTAAGCTAAATAAAACCCTTTTCTTCCCAACTTGCTTCTTGGTCATGATGTTTGTGCAGGAATAGAAACCCTGACTAACCCTGACATTGTCTCAGTTGAAGTTCCTTTTATTCCAATGACTCCAGCTTGTGTCCAGTTGACAAAAACAATAATGATGTGCACCTTTCGATAACTCTGAATATTAATGTCTCAACACCCAAAATCAAAGGACACAAACTAGCAGACAGAGTTAAGAACAAGATTCCTATTTCATGCCTCACCATCAAAGATAAACTTAATCTTAGGGTAAAGGGTTGAAAAGGACATTGTAAGCAAATGAAACCGGGTGGGGGTATTGGCATTGCTACTCTGATCCATGATAAAATAGACTTCAGACCAAATCTAATAAAAAAAGACAGAGGACCACTACATGTTAATCCATTAAGCCTTATACAGTACCCCTTGCCTCACACTGGCACAGTCAGTCACCCCACTTAAGTCGCTCTATCATGTTCTATTCTCTTATTAGCAATGCATCCATTAGAAACTGTGCTCATGACTTAACTTTCCCAATAAACCTAAAAATAACAATATTATTGGTAATAATACTGAAAAACCTGCCTTACAGGCATGGAGTAAAGAGTTTTCTCTTTCATCTGAGCTCTACCAAAGTAGAGCTGGGCCTCGGCAAATGGACTAAGTGGTGGCTTAGTCTTGGGAATTCTTGCTGGTTCGGACACAAGGCTGCTAAGGTCTTTCTCCTCTAGATCAAAAACCTCCTCACTACTCTTGCTAATACCTTGGTCGAGATTTGACTCCTAAACAAGAGGACCCACACCACAGGTTCTGCCCAGCTTGAACAGTTTACAAGATGCACTTTAAAACCATATGGCTCTAACTTAAAACCCTGTTGCTGCCAAGGCTGTGAGGGTCAGGCCTACCTGTTCCCACAAACCTAGTAAACTTTCCAGAGATTCTTCTTGAGATGCTGACAGCTGCCGTCTTTCCCCAGTTTTGGTGAGGAGTTATCTGGAACTCACAGAGACTAGAATTATTCTGATGAGCAAGGAACATTTGTCGTTCTAAGAACCAGCCGTGTGCTGGGTATGGTGTTAAATATGTCAGACTGTTGTATCATTTCATCTCTTTTGCTCTGTTTTACAGTGCTAGGAATGGATCCCAACGTCTCCTGCGTGCCAGGCAAGAGTTCTACCACTGAGGACAACCCCAGGCCTCGTTTAATTTTGACAATAAGCCTGGTTTTGGAAAAGGGGCTACTGGAGTTTAGGAGATGGTGAGTAACTTATGGAAGGTGAAACAACTAGTTAGTGAAAAAGCAGGAGATTAAAACCTTACTTCAGCTGGGGATGCAGCTGAGCGGGTGCTCGCTCAGCATGTACAAAGCCGTGGGTTCGATCCCCAGTACCCATAAACCGGGCTTTTGTGCAGGTCTGGGTTTAGTCTGCTGCACTTGAGTGGGACACAGCTCAGCACGTGTCATATTTCACAAGTCCCTTTACTCTGCACTCTTGAGGCTCAGGTCCATGGGGAATCACTAATGCTAGAGGACCAAGTCCCAGAGACAGAAAGTACCCTGTGTGCCTGCAGCCTTTCATAACTGAGCCTCCAGTTAAAGCCCCTTTATAAAAACCGTCTGCCGTTTCCCTCCAGACCTATGGTACTGGAAAGTTGGGTAAAGCACACACACAGAGCCACTAAAACAAGTTCCAGTGGCCCATCTTGCCCCATCTTAGCCCAGCTGGTCTGCTGGCTCCCTTAGAAACCACAGTGAAGCTTTTTGTACGGTCTCCCCCAACTTCATCTCTTTGCTGACCACTGTCCATTTTAGCTGGTGAAATCTAAAGGCTGGGATGAAACCAGCTCTGCTCTGTCACTATGGTGGTCACAGCAGCAACTTCTGAGGCACAGACAGGCTGAGTATTGGGGCTGAGGCTGGTGGCTGGTGACAATTCCCCACTAGCCATCTAGTGGAACTGGCTCAATTTCTGTCTAAATCTAAAGGGGCCCGAAATAACCTGAACACACATATAGGCCTGTACACATGGGTGTATGCATGGACGTGTGTGTGTACACACAGACAGAGAAAAAAATGGGGTTCCATTTAGTGCCCTCCTGATAGAGTGATGAGGGGTAACGCAAGGGACACTTTGGCAGACTGTCAGAGGGAAGGGCTGGGAGGAGGGTCTGGGAGGAGGGTCTGGGAGGAGGGTCTGGGAGGAGGGTCTGGGAGGAGGGTCTGGGAGGAGGATCTGGGAGGAGGGTCTGGGAGAAGGGTCTGGGAGGATGGTCTGTGAGGAGGGTCTGAGAGGAGGGTCTGGGAGGAGGGTCTGGAAGGAGGGTCTGGGAGGAGGGTCTGGGAGGAGGGTCTGGGAGGAGGGTCTGGGAGGAGGGTCTGGGAGGAACTTTCAGCTCAGTAGGTAACAACTGGCTTGTAGTTTGTTTTTATAATGGTGGCCTTATTTTCCACACAGTTAAATTTGCTCCTTGTGGCACATTTCTAGGTGTTCATTGGTGTGACCACAGTTGCCCTCAAAGCCCAGAGCTTCCCCTTGATGCCAGTCCTGTCCCTGTAAACACTCACCTATTCCTGGGATGTCACCTTTTGCAGAGTGTCCAGTAAGCGGATTGTTCAGGTGATGGCCTGCTAAGACTGACGCCTTCCACTTAGTGCCACATTTGAGACAGAGCCATGCTGCTGAAAAGTCACGAGGGGTTCCAGTTTACTGCCGAGTAGTGTCTATTTATTGTCCCCCAGACCACTTAGTACACAGCCGGCTGAAGGAGCTCTGGGCTGTTTCGGTTTGAAGTCTTTTTGAATAAAGGCATAGCTGGCTCTGTGCAGAGATTTGAGTGAACGTGTTTTATTTAATCATCTCAGTGCCATCAACTGGGTATCTGTCAGCTATATGCTATTCCATGACAAAGTTCCAAACTGTTCTTCTAACGTGGCTGTGGTGCTGTGCCTTCCAAAGGAAAGAGGGTTCTGGAAGCTCTGCATCCTCCCAGGACCCAGGCTTGTCATTTGTCCTTGAGATTTTTCTTGTTTTCACCTCCCAGTAGACGCAAGTGATTAACTTACTAAGATTATGGAGTAATGGCACAAGCCTGTAACCCCAGGACTCCGAAGTCGGATGCAGGATGAGGGCCACAAGTTTGAAGCCTGTCTAGTCTGTGTAGCAATTGTCTTTGCAGAAATCAAACTTCGGGCCAACCAGGGCTACAGAGTGAGACCCTGTCTCCAAAGCAACAGAAGCAAAACAAGGACAGAACAACAGCAGCAGCTACAGCAACAACAACAAAACAAAAGACTAGGACAATGTAACCTAGGCCTGGTGGTTCATATCTATAGCCCTGGCACCCATGAGGTTGAGGCTTGGAGGATTATGGCTTCTTAGTGAAACCTTATATCAAAGAGTAGGAAAAAATAGAGTAAAAAAAAATCACTTTTTACAAGACTCTATAGTAATATTCCACAGAAGTGGCTTACACTTCAGATGTTTGCTGTGTCAGAGTTCTAAAGGCTGGAAGTGAGAGCTTATGGTGTTACTAGGCTTGCCTCTTCTGAGCCTGCCCCTCTTACCTTGAAAATAGCTTCCACATGGATCTCCATGGGTGAGTCTGTGCCCCTCCGTGTGTCTGAGTTCCCCCTCTTTATAAGGATATCAGTTGCGTGGACTAAGAACCACTTGGAAGACCTTGAACTTCATGAGCTCTTTTCCAACTTTATCCACAAATAGAGCTGAGCTACCTCTGCCATCTGAGGACACAAGAGGACCGGGCACAATTCAGGCCATAACTAGCAAAGTGGATACACTTCAGACCAAGCATGCAGAACAGGAACACAGAGGTGGCCTTTATGTGGGGAAATTGGAGACCGCTCCACAGTTCCTTTGGCTCAAGGTGGGCTCCACCACCCTGTGCTGTAGGAAGCTTTGTGCAGGGTGAGGCAGACACAGGCAGAAGCTGACACCAGTTCTGGTCTCCACTCCACCACTTGACTTGAAGTCACCTCTTCTGGAAGCCACATTTTTGTGGTCTGTAACAGGAGAGAGACAGAGAAAGAGAATTAATGACACTTACATCAGAGCCAGGCGACAGGGAGGAGCACTCACGTGCAGCCATTTCGCCACTGACACGAGTGAGCCCCACAGCTTCCTGTGTTCATTTTTGGATCCCCCCCCCCCCCCCCCGCAGTAGCTGAGCTATGGAAACTTCTGGCATTCTCCTTGCCTCCTGGGGTTATTGTTAAGGTCCAAGTGCTTACTGAATAAATGTCAGCAGTTGGATTTAAAGATTCTGGCTAAAATTGGCTACTAGAGTCTCAAGTGTGCATGCACAGAGATTTGTATGTGATCAGAAAAATGTTAAGTATTGTAGAAAGTAGACATGAAGATAGTTCCTGAAAGTCTCAGATGGCCGCTCACCCTGCCTCCTTCTGTGAGATACCTGAGCTGGTCGTCTGCTCTGGGGGCTCTCTGACATTCACCCTTCAAACCCCTGTGTGGGAATTCTATCCCTCTGTGTGTAGGTTTTTTAGAGGAAGGATATTAAGAAGACAGTCATGAGTGGGGACATGTTTCCTCATCAAAGGCAGAAAAGTGTGCTTACTCTTGTTTGCCACGTGAGGACATAGCAAGAAAACCACCACAGCCAGGCAAGAGTACATAACCATGTCAGTACTCTGGTGACAACCCTTCTAGCTCCCAGGAGAACTAATTCTGGGTTGTCAAACCACACAGTCTCTGGTAATTTGTTAGAGTTTTCTGGACTGACTAAGATACCCACTCCTTTCTTCAGGAAGTATGTAACATGTTCGGTAAAGATCAACAAGATCCATACCTGTCCTAGAGCAGTTCACACCAACCATAGGAAGCAGGACAAATAGACCAATAAGCAAATGGCAGGACCAAATGGAGTCTTCACATTCCGGGCAAAGTCAGGCAGCTGGAGACCCCGGAGAAGGGCTTTTAGCCTTAGGACCCTGTGGCAGTGACGGGTGCACAGAGGTCCAGCTTGAGGAGCTGTAGAGTGGAGAGAGCGCTGTGGAGGCTGGGTAAATAAAGACAGATAGGGCAAAGAACGGCATGGATGGAGTCCTGGAGTTCAGCAGCTCTGGCTGGTAAATAGCAGGAAGAGGGATTATGGGAAATCCAGGAGGATGCTGATGCCTGGATGTCAGGAAAAGGCTCATGCTTCTTGGGTAATGGGAGGCCATAACCTGCTTTGGAGGTGTAGCTGGCCAAATTCCATTCTATGCCAGGCCCTTCTTCCATCCTCAATGCCCACACATGTTCTCTGACCACCAATGGAAAAGGTTTTAGTGGCATATGAGATTGAGGTGGCCAGCCTAGATAGTCTGGGATCCTCCCCATCTCCATTCCTGTTTGCAGAATATCCCTTGTAACTTAAGGTGACATAGCCATAGGTTCCATGGTAGGGATGCAGATATCTTTGTCCATTTCCCTGCCTACCGTGAGTATAGCCACAAACAAGTTCTAAGTGCGCATAGGTGCACTGGCTGTGGAGAGTCTGCAACCTCCAGGCTGGCTCCATGCCGTTCTTTCTCTTTGGCTAGCTCTTGAGACAATTGCTTTTCTGACCCTCTCTACTGACAGGGACATAACCTTCTCCAGCAGTGGCCATTTCTAGGCCAGTATCTCTTGCTCTGGCTTGGACTGAGCCACCACTTCTTGGCACTCAGAGACTTATCCATTCTCCAGCTCCACATGACGGCTGTCCCCTCCCCTCCAAAGGACTCAGTGTCAACTCCAGACTTCACCAGCACTTAGGATTCACTCTTACAAAGAGTCTTGGCTACTTCTTATCCTTCGAACAGGCCTGATCCGCGCATGCTTGACCATTCAAAGTCTTGGGAACAAGAAGTGAGGAGCTGGAGCCCACAGCTCAGCCCTGACTGCAGTACTGGGTTGTGTTTAACCATCTTCTGAGCACAAAGGCTCCCTCTGCCATGCTGCCAAGGTTAGGATTCTTCTCTCTCTGCTCAGCTCTAAGCAGCAAAAACCAAACACACCGAGGACTTCTGTGTCTGCATAGCAGAGTTTCCTAGGCCTTTGGGTCTGGATTCTATTGAGCAATGTTGGAAAAGCAAGACTTCCCACAAACTTAGCACTTACAGCTATGAGGACTGTCACGGGGTCAAGCCACCTTTCCAGAGACGCATGCCACCTTGCATCTGTGGGGGTGCCTTAAGCTCTCAGCAAACTTACCATCACCTCCCAACTCTGGCCTTCTCCCTCCTCCATGTCTGTTCACCATCTCACCATTCCCACCCCATGCAGTTGAATAAACCTCCTAATGCTAGCTTTCCTAGTCCTAGTCTGGGCAGCATGGACTCACCGATAGAGCAGGTGGAGACTTACGGACCAATCAGATGCATTGTGTAAAGAACCGAACAGATAATGTGTAGCCAAAATGAGAGATTAGGACCCAACTCATCTAGAGGGCAAAGATTCGACCAGCAGGGGCTTCCTGAAGGAAGAGATATCTGAACAGATTGGGAACTCAGCCAAACAGAGGCAGATGAGGGTACTATAGGTATATGCATTCTTTCCCACCAGATTCTATCTACTCCCTTCTAGTGGGGTCTGGGAACCTTTCAGTTTCTCTCCATACACTCCCCAGTGGTAGTAGGTATAGGATTTATACTCAAATTATGTTTCAGCCTCTGCCCTGAAGCCAAGGTTAAGTCTGGTCCTGCTGTTAGTTAGCACCGATCCGTGGGAAGTTCTGGGCGACCGCTCATGGTGCTGAGTGTCTTCCTTAAACAGAGTAGTAGGCTCTGAGCCTGAGTCCTCAGGAGACACTGAAGCAGGTGACATTGAGACTTGCAGTGCTGTGAGGCAGGTGTTCATGGCAGATCTGGATCCCAGGCGCATCTCCAGCCTGGTCCCAGCACTGCCCTTCTCAGCCAGAAGACTTGAGGCAAGTCCTGTTCTCTTTCAGAGCCTCTATTTCCCAACCGTAAAGCTGGGGGAATGTCAGTGTTCACCCCCCCCAGGGTTGGCGAGAGAATGATGTGTTTGCCCTCAGCCCAGTGTCTGGTTTGTGTCAAGCCACAGTGAATGTACTTCAAAGAGACCATGCAAAGGCACTTACCAAGTGTCAGAAGTAAAGAGCCGTGTGAGGAGTCATTCTCTGAGTCAAGACAAGGGCTGTCCTGACCACTTGGTTTGGGGACACAGGAAGGCAGGGGATATGGAGCAAACCAGGGGAGAGACATGGTGGACCTACAGGACGACTTTCAAAAGGGGGTTTTGAAAGAGGGCCGGTAGGAGGGAGGTATAAGCATCTTGGTCCAGCCCTGGAACGCTCCATACACACAGAGAGCCTGTCTGTGGGCTTCCCTTGGATACAGGATCACTGACTCTCAGCCCCAAGTGAGGGTGAGCGAAGGGGGCTAGTCGAGGTCAGAGAGCACCTCCTTATCTGAATAAAGTCAGGAGTAAATCTGGCCCAGGAATCTCTTCAGAATAACTTTCCAGAGCCAGCTCTATTGGGTTAGTGTCCATTTGTGTCTTTTAAGCACTAACCGTGTCCTCGCCTGTGGCTCAGTCCAGGGTCTGGGAGACATAGGGCAGTAGTTCCGGTTTTATCATGTGGCATGGGGACAAAGGCACATACACTATATTTTAGGTACAAGACAAGCATCAAAGGGCAGTGTTGGACTGCAGTGGGGAACAGGAGACCTTACTGACTCATAGCAATGAAGTTTGTGGCAGGCATTGGGTGACTGCTATGGGCATCCTCTGTGGCTTCCAGGGGAGTCTCTGACTTCTTCTTCTTTTTCTGTAACTTAGCAGAGTGAAGCCAGGGTTCTTGGGAGTCAAGGGAGATCTCAAGATATTGTTCATGTCAGGGGAGGGGCGCTTCTATCCCATTTGCTATCCCCACTGCTATCGGTATCCATGTGGACCCCAGCCATGCACAGAAGGATCCCAGGAACGATGATGATCCAGAGACAAGGGCCAAAAGGGAATTAGGAACACAGACCAGGAACAGTTGCCTGCAGAGCCTAAGAGTCTACTCAGAAGAACTCACAGCCTGAGGCTGGCCCCTTTCTGGAATTTGTAATATGACTCCCTTGTGTGAGGTATAACCCCAGAGTTGAGTCACACGTCACTGTTTAGGCTCCCAGCCTCAGTGCCTTACAACCCCTTTTAACTGAACACTCTGAGCAAAATGCCAAGGACCTAGGTCTTAAACAAGCTCCTCTTGTCCTTCTCTGAGCACCCACTACAGGCTTTCTGGCATTTTCCAGGCTCTCCTGCTGGCCCTGGCTTGGGATCCTCCTTCTGCCTCCCAGTGCCTCCCACTTCCTGTCTCTCCAACTGTCCCAAGGAAAATGCAAACCTTCTGTGCTCAGCACAAGCATGCCCATCAAAGTACCGAGACATCATCTTTGTGGGTGGCTTCAGAGCCTGGCCGCCAGCACTGAGGCAGTCAATGGGACTGCTGACTGACTTTCTTCCGCTTGAGAGAGGAGCAGCCTGTGCTTGGGATCCTGTTCCAAACAAGGAATGGGGAAGGACAGAGAGAGCCCTTGCTCTCCCCAGTTCACTTTGACTTTTCCATAAACAGCCTGAGAGGTGGGCTTTGTCTTCCTCAGCTAACAGAGTAGCAAACAGAGGCTCTGAGAACTGACCTCACTTTCCCACCTCCACTCTCCCACCTGGCACAGTCCGGACTGAATTCTCAGTTTGATCCTAGTGTCTGATCCCTTTCCCTTTGACAGGCATGTGGGCATGGTGCCCAACCCGACCCGTGATGGGTGGGGTCCCCATCCATGATCAATGACACAGGTACTGGTGTCACTAGGACACATGATCTTCTCCAGGGGCAAAATATTTGAAACCAAGCATTCAAAATATCTGCATACTTGACCTAGAGAATTTCCTTGTTGGATGCCACCCGCAGGGCTAGTGTGGGCCTTGAGCTTTCTTGCATCTCTCCATGGGGCAGGTCCCACACTCAGGTGCAGGTGACACTGGTGTTCCTTTGTGCCCATCTCTTTCTGTTTGTTCACAACAACATCATTCACGCTCAGTCTCCTGGTCTCATTGCTAAGCAGACATCTGGGCCCTCCGACATTCTTTCTCCTTCCTCTAGATCTCTGGCACCTGGCATTGCCACCAAGGGACATCTCAGAGTCCCAGAGAGCCAAGCATAGGCGCCTGCCTCAGGAATGCATTTGCTGTTCCATCTGTGAAGCTCTGTCTGATCCATAAAATGTCTCTGCTTTCTGACAATTAATGGGGTAAAAAAAAAAAAATAGGCCTTGATTCCAAAGAGGAATGGGGAGGGGCTCATGGGAGCTTTTAGAGGGAAGGGAGAAATGTAATTAAATTATAATCTCAAAAATTTTTATAAAACCTGTTTTGCAGGCCCCTGGGTGATACAGTTGCTGGTGGTCTGGGCACTGCCCTTTGGGAAGCTGTGACTACCGCTGAAGCAGACAGACTAAAGCCTGCTTTGAAGAGAAGAGGTGGAAACAGCACTAACAGCACTAGAAGACATGGGATTGGCTGAGATGCATCGGGAAGAGGAGCTGGCAATGGAACTAAAGGCAGCTGGTGATAACATCTAACCCAGTACCTCCAGCCTTGCAAGAGAGGCCTTCTAAGTCTTGTTCACAAGGGAGGGAAACAGAGGTTCAAGGAAGAGAGAGCCATGGCGTCCTAGGTATCAGTGAAGACCTAGAAACCTATACTTTGCTTGCCCACAGACCAAACAGTGTATGGTTATAGGATGCTATCTGTAGGGCTGGGCATACAGTCAGTGTTCAGAGCACATTGTTGGAGAGTGAGTGAGTGAATGAGTGAGTGGGTGAATGAATGAATGAATGAGAGAACAGAACCGCTTTGAGAGCCTGGAAACCCTGACAAGAGATTCCCTCTATGACCTCATGCTTTAACTTCTCCTCCTACTCACGTCTTATCTGAAAGGTGACCCCATTACACTCGCCCGGTTGATAAAGCCAGGCAGTGCACCTGCACCTGTTAGCCAAACCTGATATCCAAATAGGAAGTTGGCTGAGATAAGGCTGTGGAGGGCAATGCCTGGAATCGTGGGGTGGGGCTGGCCATTGGCTTGATGCCACAAGTGTCCACCGAGCCTCTCCTAAAGCTTGAGCTCTGTGCCAGGCTCCTTCAGGGAGAGGCAGGAAGCCACTTAGCTCCTGCTCTCCAGCAGCTTAGGGAAAAGAAATAATTACAAACAGGATGTGGGCCAAGCAAAGTGTGAAGCAGGTGCTCCTTGCTCCCTGACAGCTCTGGGGAGTTGGGACTGAGAGATGAGAAGAGATGTGTGTGTGTGTGTGTGTGTGTGTGTGTGTGTGAGAGAGAGAGAGAGAGAGAGAGAGAGAGAGAGAGAGAGAGAGAGAGAGAGAGAGAGAGAGAGAGAGACCCTTCACAATGCAATTGCTGAGGAGTAAGAGAGCCTTAGAGTTTAGCTCCCCAGTGCTCCCACCTTCCCTCAGGCTCTTCTTTAGGAGATCAGGCTAAGCTTCCTCTTTGTTCCTTCCGGCTTTACCACAGGTTGGCATCCTGAAGCAAGGGCCCAGTCCCTGTATTTTTCACACAAGCCTCCTTCTCCTCTACCCTCCTCCTACCCCTCACCACCTCAGCTAGTTCCATAGAAGCCTCCTTGTGGCCTGGCCTTTGAGTGTTGAACTTAGGAGGGTTTTGTAAGCTGGTTAAACAAAGTCAGGTTAAAAATTAAGTTACAAGTGCCATGGGATAAATCATGCTGTGTTCTATTGAAGTCAAAGATAACAGATACTCAAATCCTGCAACTTCCTAGCTCTTTAACATTTCATGTTATTTATGCTGCCGAGGATATGTGCATATGTTGTGCCCTGTAATGGAAATTACATACTATGGCTCTGTGCATCTCCTCCATTCTGTGCTCAGGCATATGATCCGAGTAGTTGCCTTAGTTCATTTTGTGTTATAGCGAAATCCCCAGGGATGAGTATTTTATTTCTTAATGAGGTCTATTGACTTACAATTAATTTTGGAATAATAATAAATTTGGAATCTGCTCAGCTCTGGTGAGGACACTCTGCCTCTGTCAAAATGTACAGGACAGCATTATGTATGGATATGTATGAAATGCAGAGATCACATGGCCAGCTAGGGAGCAAGAGAGATTCGGGGACGAGGTTTACTCTTTGTGTAACAACCTACATTCATGGGATCTAGATCAGTGACATTTTTATATGATCTAGAAACAACTCAAAGGTGAATAGGTTTATTTCATCTTAGATTTTGAGAGGTACAGTTGTCTACATGATAAAGATAAAAAGCATGGTGGGTGGTTCATCCATGATATGACAAGGCACCAAATAGGAAGCAAAGAAATCTTAGGCCATAAGTGTATAATATAAAGCTTCAAAGTCCCATCACTAATGGCCACATTCACCAAGCTAGGCCTTAGGTCCCAATTAGTGCCAGCATATTTAAACATATAAGTTTGGTGGAGAGAGGGGAAGGCATTTACCTATGTGTGGTAGCTTTATCAAATTAACACAACACAGAGTCACTTAAATAGGTTCATTGGTATGGGAAGATTTAGCCCATTGTGGGTGGCATCATTCCCTAGGCAGTGGGTTCTGAATTGTATAGGAATAAAGAAACTGAGCTTAACACAGGTAAGCAAGCAGAATGGATAAAATCATTTCTCTCTGCTCTTGGCTTTTGCCATGACTGTGATATGAGTGTCTGTTTAATGTTCCTACTTGCTTTTCCCACAGTGGTGCACTAGAATGACAACTCACAACTATACATGTAATTGTAATTGTAAGGTAAAATACGCCTTTCCCTCCCCAAGTTGCCTTTTGTCAGGATAGTTTATCACAACAACAGAAATGAAACTTGATAAACATACAAAACAATACAGTGGTATCAAAAAAGCTGCAGAACTCCCTTCCATGGGTGGTGCCCCCCAGAAATGTTCAGTAGGCTTTATCTCCTAAAGGTTTTGCATCTCTAATGCTATCATGCTGAGAACTACACTGCTACCATGAAGAACTTTGTAAGACAGCCTCAAATAGTAACATAACCTTTGATGTTGGTCTTATAGATATATTTGCATTAAGGAATCAGGATAAGTGTGTGCTTTGTTTGGCTCACTCTTTCAGTAAAGTGGTGAAGAAAATCTAATAAGACACCTGACCTTTAAGGTATCATGTGCCATAGCTGTATGGTGGACCAATCAGACAGTTGAAGGAACTGTGTTTCAGTGTTGGAAAAAGTGAAGAGAGCTTTCTCTAGACAAACGGGTGGGTTCCCAATACTCAGCCTCCCATTTCACTCCTCTCTGGTAAAGATCCAGATAAACAGTCTTCCTAGGCTGCCTGTTTGTCGAGATTAAACACATTCATTCATAATGTGAGTCCCTCCTAGCAGCAAAGCAGGCAAGCATTTAGTGACTGCCTGCTTTTGTGGCGCTGTGCAGTCTCTCTGATGTTGAATTTCGAAAGAAACAGGAAGTACTAAATCTTAAAGGTATATGAAATTTAAAATTGGGGTTATTTTTGGTAATCATGTGTGATAATTTTTTTTATATTGGCTCAGTCATAATAAGCTTAGTATCACATCTGTAAATTTTTTAAAGTTTTTTATTGACTCTGTGATTTTCACATCTACACCCCAATCCCACCATCTCCCCTGTCTCTTTATATTCTTCCTTTGCCCTTGAAACCTCCTCCCACCAAAGAGAACTTTAAAAAATAAACAGAACAAAACAAAGCATAGAGGTCATCTCATCATGGAAGCAGTAGTGTGTCAGGGTGTCTCACAGTGTATCTCTCTGTCCACACGTCTTCACTCCCAAATGTTCATTGCGACGAGTCATTGGTCTGTCTCAAGGCTACACCACCAATACTGGATTCTCACTGGGACTCCTCTCAGAGTCCCGCTGTTGCCCTGTGTCATGGAGGTCCTGCGGCTTTGGATCTATAGATCCAGCCCCTTTATGCACTCCAGCAGTTAATTGATGACTCAGATTATGGGATGGGCCAATTCAAAGTCCTTGATCTGGGCCTGGGTGGTAGCTGAGTTGGTCTACCTGCCTGCTTTTCCACACCCTTGCCACTGGCAGAGCCCTCCAGCACTGCCCCAGCCAGCTCACCCAGTGCTGCAGCCTTCAGGGGGCAGGCTCAGCTCTCCAGCTCTCACACCCGTGGGGCTGGGGCACCTTCACCATTGGGCCAGCTCTGCAGTGTTGCCCAGACGAGGTGCAGGCTCCACCCTCCCATATGCTGTAGCTGGTAAGGAGCAGGGACAGCTTCCAGAGGACCACCTCTATCGAGGGGCAGGGCCAGCTCTGTACAGCTCTTTGACATCTATGTGGTCCCAGGTGGTAGCCCAGACCAGGGATGGCCACATGATCTTTAGTGGTAATGTGAGTCACCTCTGCTACTACATGGCCACAGACCCAGGTATGGCCCTCAGGGGCAGCATGGGATAGGACCTTACCATAGCCTCAGGTGGCAGGACAGATGACTCATATCAGGCTATTTCTCTTTGTCCTTACATCTGCACCTTCTGTTCCATGTCTCCTCACAACGCTCAAACTGCTCAGCATCTCTTTCTCTGTTGTCTGTCCACCACATACGTGCACATTGTCATGGCTCCTGCAGTGGACAGGAGATGTGCTCGGCGGGTATCTGGTTGTTCTCCCTCTGCTCATGCTGTGTGGCATTGCTATGGGCTGGGCTCTGTGTGTTTACAGCCCACCCAGGTGGTGTCACAGCAGGTTGGCCTCTTGGTGTCCTCCTCTTACCAGGGCTGCAGTGTGAAGTGGAGGCAGGTTGGTCTCTGGACATCTTCCCCCTTTTGGCATGGTGGCAGGTCGGCTGCTGCATGTCCTCTTCTGACCATGGCAGGCATGAATTTCGTTTTTGAGGAAAGTGTTGGCTTTGACCCTTTTGCTCTATGTTTCTAAAATAAAGTCTACAAGGTTTTATTTTAAAGGTAAAGCATCTCTGTCCTCCACCATAGAGCAGGGGCTGGGGAGAGCTAATATCTTCTGGAGCAATCTCATACCCACAGAAAATATGGGGGACATTAGCCAGGAGTTCTGGAGTGTTGGCACAGTGATCCAGACACGTGCCTGAGCTGAACCTGCCACCCTTTTACACACTCCCTGCTGGCATAGCAGTAAGAGCCCACCCTCTCCTGCAGTGCTTGCTTTAAGACTTAGAGAATGACTTCCAGAGAATTTTAGAGGTTTCTAGAAAAGATAGAGAGAGCTCAAGATGCTTGGGCTGAAGAATACTGACTTGGGTTTTCATTGCTGAGAAGAGACTCCATGACTAAGCAACTCTTATAAAGGACAGCCTTTAATTGGGGCTGGTCTACAGGTTCAGGGGTTCAGTCCATTTTCATCAAGGTGGGCATGATGCTGGAGGAACTGAGAGTCCTGCATCTTGTTCTGAATGCAATCAGAAGACTAGTCAACTTCCAGGCAGCTAGAAAGAGGATCTCATTACCTACCCCTACAGTGACACACTTCCTCCAAAAAGGCCACACCTCCTAAAAGTGCCATTCCCTGGGCCAAGCATATTCAAACCACCACAGATACCAGAGACCAGTGGTTCTTAATCTTACTAATACTACTGCCTGTTTGTACAATTCTTCATGTTGTGATGAGCCCCAACCATTGCCACTTTATAACTTGGATTTTGCAACTGTTATGAATTGTAATGTAAATATATGTGTTTTCTAATGATCTTAGGCAACCCTGGGACAGAATTGTTTGACCCAAAAAGGTCATAACCACAGGTTGAGAACCACTGCCACAAATTGTTTCTACAACTTTTACAGTCTTAAGCATCATGGGTTTCTCCAACTTGGATGATAAAATACTCAGGTCTCTCTAGAAATCAGCAAAGGCATGGGAAAGCCTATTGTGAGTCAGGAGTTCACAGTGAACTCACTGGCTTTGAGCTCAGTGACTTCAGGAGCAGGGTCAGGTCTGAGTTAAAACAGTCACTGGGTATCTGGGACCTCCAGGCATTCAGTGCAGTCTTGCCTATTCTCACAGAAAGCTGAGTGTTGACTCTGGTACTCGTGTTGGTAGGTAGGTGAGGACTAAAAGTCTCAGACAGCTCCATGGTTTACTGGGGTCCCTTGGCAATCAGTGGAGATCCAGGGTTCAAACCTGCTTACTCCCCCAGCCCTGCAGAGTTGCTGAACAGATGGTCAAACTCTTTCGGATGCTGCACTTCTCACTGTAGAATGTCTTTGAATATTGGACACCTTAGTTTACAGAAATCACGCCTTTAGGTACCAGGAAGCACAAACAAAACCAAAACCAAAAGAAAAAAGAAAAAAAAGAGGATTTAAGAAAAGCAAGCCATTAAGAAGTCCGAATGAGGGTCTGCCAGGCTGGCTCAGCAGCCAAGAACACTTACTGCATAGTAATGAGGAGTGGAGTTTGGACCCCACACAAGGTGGGTGTCCCAGATACACACACAGCCCTAGTCTGGAGGCAGGTAGAGGCAGGAGGATCACTGGGCTTGTTTACGTTAGCTTAGCTGAGAAAATACAAGCCTTAGATTTGGAGACAGACCCTACCTCAAAGGAATAGGTGTGTTTTAATAAAGAAAGGTACCCATGCCTTCTTCTGGCCTCCATGTGCACACATAAGCACACATACACTTTCGCATACAGGTGTGTACACACTCATACAGACACATACACTATAAATAACCCTAAATAACCCTACAATGAAACCTAAGCAAGAAAAAAAAAAGTATAGATGTGCCTGCCCTGCAGAATCTGTGCCATCAGCACCATTTAAAAGTGTATGCAATGACTTTGCCAGAGTTCTGAGAAGAGAGCCTGTTTCATACAATATCTCCAATAAACACTACCACTTGTTAGGTTATTATTTTCTTGCCTTAATTCGAACTACAATGTGCATCTACCTTCTATAACCTCCATTTGCCGTATAAATTCCCTTACCCATCTTGATTTTCCACAGCAGAGTAGGTAAAAACCAAGTTGTCCACAGACCACTCTGGGGACCACTGGGAGACAGGTGACAGTCTGAGTTCTAAGTAGCTAACTTCTATATTCACTGTATCAGGAAACCCATGCCTTTCAGTGCTTGTCAGGGTGTTATTGAAATGTTTGTTTAAATAACATCACACTAACTTAAGATATAAACCTTGCTATGAATGGGTTCAGTTGGGGTTGGTTTAAGGCTTGAGTTTTAAGCTAGGGGGTGGCTTAGGCTTATCTTGTACCCAGGGACTTGCCAAGCCTGCCAGGAGAGACCCAGCTCACATTTCAACCAGTGTGGAGTCGAGAAGACTGGTGGAAAATGTATTTATCAAAGGTGACTGTCCACAGTGTCGAGGACACACAAGCTGCCTTGGCTTAAAGGCCATGTCCCCTTTAGGACCTGCCTCTGCCATGCAGATGCAATCATCTCCCAGTGACTGCAGTTTAATGGGGCGCTCTGCAGAACCCTAAGATATTGCCGATATTGCTTTCCACGGATCAAACAGGCAGATCAAAGTGAATTTTTTTTTTTCAGAATCCTCTCCCAGGAAGAAATTCCTGCAGGCAAAGCTTTGAGGTTTTCACAGTCCTGAAAATGAGCCCCGACTTTCTCCTTGGCAACAACAAAAATTCCTTTTATTTGTGCCAAGCCAGAATACATTTCTTCTCTGAAACTATTTTATAGATTTCGTGTCATTTTCTACTTTCTGTTTCATCCTTGAAGTAATTACCTACATTTAAGAAAGTGTAGGCCCAGCAAACAGGAGGCATGCTGAGGCAGATAAGCCCTGCAAGGCAGCCCCGGGGGGGGGGGGCGGTGGGAGCAGAGCTGTGTCTATAACTCCTCTCAATTTCAGGATCACGTGACTAAATGCAGAGCAATGGTGTACTCAAGGATCCAGAGTCAGGGAGCCAAAAGCATAATTCAGAAGGAGCCTCAAACTCTACCTAGGCATCCCCAAACTGTGACAAGCATTCTAACGGAAGAACCTGTAGCAACAGTACCTTCCGTTGTCAGTGCTGCTGGATTTCTTAGCATCTTTCTATGCATAGGTCTTCTGGGCCTTCTTCCGGCACTCTGGTGGCAAACTCAGGATTCTCTTTTGGTCCACAAAGTGTGCGTATGGAAAGGAAGGTCTGGCCACACCCTCTCCTTTAGAACTTTGGCTTATGATTTACTGTGTTTTAAATGTATGTCCCTGTGGTGTCCATTTCTGCAAACTACAAGGAAAGGACCCAGCTTAATGTATGATTGCAGCCTGAATCCTGCTAGTTCAGTGGCAGTGGCATTTAGTCCTATTACAGGTTTTCAGTGGCCCAACCTGGGGGGGGGGGAGGGAATCTAATCCCACTAATAATAAGAGAACAACGATGACCCATCTCTTTCATGGGCTAATGAGAGACTCCTGTAATTTCCTATTTGTTTAGGGTTAAGCTATTATAATTAAGGTTAAATAAGATAGAAAAAGTTGTTAGTGGGAATTCGACAGGAGACTTCTGGTTCCAGTAATAGTACAAAAAGAGCTTAAAGGAAACCACTGTCCTAACGAGTACACAGCTAAACTAGTGTGAAAAGCCACAGCGTTTTGTCTCTTAGATCCTCCAGAAGATGAGGACAAAGCTGTCCCCTAGTTGGAGAAGTTGACCATAGGTGGATCTAGAAAGTAAAAACTGTAGAAAATCAAAATGTAGTGGAACAGAAATTCCCCAGCAGTTGCCTCTGTGGGAACAATGTAAAAATACAAAAACCTAAGCCGCAGAGGGAAGAACGGAGAGACAATCTGAAAAATTATTCAACAAAAATGCAGGGAGGGGCTAGGGATGTGTCTAGGCTGGTAGAGTACCTGCTGGGCGTGCAGGGAGCTCTGGCTTCAGTCACCAAAACCAGGTGTGGTGCTGCATGCCTGGAATCCTAGCACTTGGGGTGGGGTGGGGATGGGGATTGGGGGGTTGAGGCAAGAGGATCAGCAATTCAAGGTCATCTTCAGGTACGTAGTTAAAGTCATCTCCAGGTATGTAGTTAGTTCAAGGTCATCTTCAGGTATGTAGTTAGTTCAAGTCATTTTCAGTTAGAAGCCTGACTGAAGCATATAACGATAAACAAGACCATGCAGAAGAGGGGCTGGAGAGATGGCCCCGTGCTGGAAGGTGCCTACTGTTCTTCCAGAGGTCTAGGGCTTGTTTCCAGCACCCACATGGTGGCTCATAACCTCTTGTTAACTCCAGTCCCAGAGGATATGGTGCTTCCTGATGGCCCCTATGAACACTACACACATGTGGTAAACACACACATGCACACACGCACACAAGCTCACATGTATAAACCTAAATTTAAAAAAAAACTTTTTAAAAAATGTGCAGGAGAAATAAGATTTTGTCAGACCTCCCTCCCCAAAGAAAGATAAATGTTGTTTCTTTTTGCAAGAAAAATACCAAAGAGACTCTTTTTGAGAGAAGAAAATTCCAAAAATAAAATAAAATAAAAGCCAAAAACCAACCCAACAAACAAAAACACACCCAGAGTACAGCAAGAAAAAAGAACATAAAAAATTAAAAGGAATAGATTAAGTGACGGCCCAAGAAGACTTCTTATTTTCTTCTTATTTTCTTCTTTTGATCAGAGTAACACTGTTCAGAATGACGATACCAATCATGTATTTGATGCATGCTCTTTCTTATAGATGTTTATAAATGAAACCACCGGCAGCAATAACATAAAGATGGAAAGGAATAATAGTTAGGAATTTTTTATTATTAGTTATCTGAAGTTCCTATACAATGGGAGTATGCAGCTTGAAAGAGAATTCTTATTGCTTATTACATATAGTGAAAATTTTTGGCCAACCATTCAAAACATAAGTCAAAAACTAAAAGGAGACAATTGATTTATATATTAAAAAGATAGAAAATAAAATCATATGAAATGTTCAATTGTAACAAGTCCAGAAAAAATATGAAGTAAAAATAGGAAAAAAGAGAAAGGGAGATAAACAAAAAACTGTCAAAAAGACTAGACATGAATTCAGTTATGCCAATAGCCATGTTAAATGTAAATGATCTAAATACAGTAATTAAAAGATAGAGACTAGCCTGTGAAGAGAGCTCTGAGAAATGAAAGGTTTATTTTACCTTTACTTTCATGTGCTGTAAGCAGAAGGACCTAGTTTAGATGCCCAGAACACGGATAAAAATAGCAGACTTATAATCTAAGTATTGGAAGAGGGGCACAGACTGGTCCCTGGGGGGACACTGACTGGATAGTCTAGCCTAATTGGCAAGTTCCAAATGAGTCTCCAAAACAAGGTGAATGGCTACTGAGAAGCAACACTGGAGGCTCTTTTTTTGGCCTTCATATGCATGTGTACCTGCACACACACGAGCATTTACATGTGCAATGGGATGCATGCCCATTCATGTGTGTGCACACGTGCACATGAACACACACACACACACACACACACACACACAAACACACATACACACACATACTCACACACCACAGATTGTCAAGATGGATTATGGTTCAAAACTCAATGAAATACTGTCTACAGAAATCCCAAAGGCATAAATTAAAGAGCTAAAGGGACGAGAAAACAGTGTATGAACACTGACTAAAAGAAATTGGAGGTAGCTTATTTATTTTGGAAGGAACCAACTTCAGAACAAAGAGTACTATTATGGCTGAAGAGGTGAATGACACTGATATAGGGCCAGGAATACCCAGTAATTGAAAATGTGAATCCCTAGCAGCAAAAAAAAAAAAAAAAAAAAAAAAAAAAAAAGGTATCAAACTGCATGAGGTAAAATCTGACAGCACTGTGACAGAAACAGATGCATCTACTATTATAGTTGGAAGCCATTACACCCCTAGTTACAGACAGGCCCCTCAGGAAGAAGTTAGTAAAGGTTCGGCTGACACAACACCACCAACTAGCTGAACAGGGTGGGCAGCTATGGACTGCTTTATGTAACATCAGATTACATTTCTGTCTTACAGGGGACATACAGTGAGACAGACCACATTCTGGGCCATCCAAAGAATAGAATTCATACAGGATCAGAACTCTGACCATGGTAGAATTAAGCTAGAATCAACATCAGACAGCTCAAAAGCCCCATAACACTTGGATAGTAATACCTTTCTGCATAGCATATAAACCAAAGAAGAATTCTAAGGAGAAATCCTAAAGTATTTTGAAGTAAGTGAAAATGAAAATATAACTCATCGGAGCATCAAAGTAGTGCCCAAGAGAAATTTGTTATGTTGAAGTGAATTTTGGAAAAGAAGAAAAACCTAAGATAAATAATCTAACATTCTACTCTAGGCAATCAGAAAACAAGGGGGGGAGGAAAGAAGGAGAGGGAGGGAGAGGGAGTTGAATTCAAAGTACGACCAAAAGTAATAATAAAAATAAAAGCAAAAAAGCAATGAGTATGAAAAATGAAGAGACAACAAACCTCAAAGGCAGTTATTTAAAAGATTAATAGAAGCCAAAGCACAACACTGTTAAATCTAGGTCCATTTCTGTCACTGTGTAATCCTGACAAGTCTTTATTGTTATTTTTTTATTCTTCTCTCATATTACAACACAACTCCAGTTTCCTCTTTCTTCATTCTTCCCAGGGTTCCCCTCCATCTACTTTCACTCCTAGATCTGCTCCTCAGTTTCCCTTCTAAAAAAATCAGCTAAACATAGCATTACAAGTTACAATAAGATTAGACACAAACCTTCATGTCAAGGCTGGATGCGTCAAGTCAGTAGGAGGAAAGTGGTCCCAAAATGGGGCAAAAGGGTCACAGACACCCCACACTCCCACAAGAACAACTAGAAACACAACTATAACATATGTGCAGAGGACCTCTCTCAGACCCATACAGGTCTGTGATTGTTGTTCAGTGTCTGTGAGCCCCAGTGAGCCCTGCTTAGTGAATTCTGTGAACTGTGTTATTGTGGTGTTCTTGACCACTCTGGGTACTACAGTCCTTCCCCCCGACCCTCTTCTGTGGAGTTCCCTAGCTGCACATCATATTTAGCTGTGGGTCACACTGTGTCTGTTCCCATCAGTTGCTGGATGTTATCTCTCTAATGTCAGTTGGACTATGCATTGGTCTATGATTATAGCAGATTATCAGTAGGTGTCGTTTCACTGAATTTCTTTCCAGACCTACTTGGTTCTATCCTGGATCTCTGGGCTGCTCAGCCTCTGGTTCCCGGCTATCTAGGCAGTGTCAGGCATGGGCTGCCTCTCTTGGCATGGGCTTCAAGTTTGACCTGTCATTTGTTGGCCATTCCCACAGGTTCTGCACCACCATTTCCCCAGCACATCTTGCAGGTAGGACATATTGTAGGTTGAAGGTTTTGTGGCTGGATTGGTATCCACCTGCTGGAAACCTTGCTGGGTTATAGAAGATAGCTCCATATCCCTTTTACTAGTAGGGTTCCTCTTTTAGATTCCAGGGAATTTCTACTGCACTAAGTTTCCATATCATTCTACAACATCCCTCAATTCTAGTCATGTCTCCCAATAATCTCTCCTTCCATTCCTCTGTCCCCATCTGATCCCTACTGTTCCCATGGCTGACTACCTCCTGTCTATCCATAAAATCTATTCTCTTGGTTTGTGGACTGTAGAAGATTAGTCTTTACTTTACAGTTAATATTCATATATAATTGAGTACAATGCATGTTTGTCTTTCTGGATCTGAGTTACATTTAGGATGATTTCCTTCTAGTTCCATCCATTTATCTACACATTTTATTGCCATTTTAATAAACAGCTGAGTGATACTCCATTGTGTAAATGTACTACATCATCTTTATCTATTCTTGAGTTGAGGAACATCTAGGATGTTTCCAATTTCTGGCTATTATAAATAAAGCTGCAATTAATATGGTTGAGCAAGTGTCCTTGTGGTAGGATGGAGCAGAGCATCCTTTGGGTATATGCCCAAGAATGACATAGCTGAGTCTTGAGGTAGATAGATCCACAACATTCTGAGGAACTGTCATAGATTTTCATAGCAGCTATACACGTTTGCATTTTCACCAACACTGGAAGAGTGTTTGCCTTGCTCCATATCTTGACCAGAATGAGCTGTTACTTGTTATTTGTGTTTTTGATCTTAGCCATCCTGATAGGTGTAATTCATAATCTCAAAGTATATTTGATTTGCATTCCCCTGATGGCTAAGGAAATTAAACATTTCTTTAGGTGTTTCTCAGCCATTTGAGATTCCTATGCTGTGAACTCTCTGTTTTGATCCGTATCCCAGTTTTTAATTTGGTTATTTGGTTTTTTCATGTCTAGTTTCTTGAATACTTTATATATTTTGGATGCTAGTTCTCTTTGTGAAGTGGGGTTGGTAAAGATCTTTTCCCATTCTATGGGCTGCCACTTTGTCCTGTTTATGGTGCCATTTGCCTTACAGAAGCTTTTCAGGTTCATGAGGTCCTATTTATTAATTGTTGATCTTAGTGCTCAAGCTATTGGTGTTCTGCTCAAGAAGTTGTTCTATGCCAATGAGTTCAAGGCTATTTCCAACTTTCTCTTCTATCAGGTTTAATATATCTGTTTTATGTTGAGGGCTTTAATCCACTTGGAGTTAAGTTTTGTGGTGGGTAATAGATATGGATCTATTTACATTCTTCTACATGCTGACATTTAGTTAAGCTAGAATCATTTACTGAAGATGCTTTTTTCCAATTGTGCATTTTTGCCTACTTTATCAAACAGAAGGTATCCATAATTATGTGAATTCATGTCTGGGTCTTCCATTTGATTTCACTGGCTAACCTGTCTGTTTTTATACCAGCATCATGTATTTTTATTGCTATTGTTCTATGGTACAGCTTGAAATCAGGGATAGGGGTCACATCCTGAAGTTCTCTTATTTTACATGATTGCTTGAGCTACTCTGTGTTTTTTATTTTTCCCCACGAAGTTGAGTATTGTTCTTCTAACGTCTGTAAAGAATTGTGTTAGGATTTTGATGGGGATTATGTTGAATCTGTAGATTACTTTTGGTAAGTTAGTCATTTTTACTATGGTAATCCTACCAATTCTTGAGCATATAAGATTTTTCCATCTTTTGGTATCTTCTTCAATGTATTTCTTCAAAGACTTGAAGTTTTGTTATACAAGTCATTCACTTGCATGGTTAGAGCTGCACCAAGATCTTTTACATTATTTATGGCTATTATGAAGGTTGTTGTTTCCCTGATTTCTTTCAAAGTGTACTTTTCAATTGTGTATAGGAGGCTACAATCTTGTAGCCAATCACTTTACTGAAAGTGTTAATTAGCTGTAGGAGTCCCCTGATAGAGTTTCTGGAGTCACATATGTATATAATATCATATCATCTGCAAAGAACAATTTTTGACTTATTCGTATCCAGTTTGTATCTCCTTCAGTTGTCTTATTGCTCTAGCTAGAACTTCACAAACTAGATTGGATAGACATGGTAGGAGTAGATAGCCTTGTCTTGTTCTTGATTGTAGTGATACTTCTTTGAGTTTCTCTCCATTTAATTTGATGATGGCTATCAGCTTTCTGTAAATTGCCTTTAGTTGTTTAGGTATGTCCCTTTTCTTCCTGATCTCTCCATGACTTTTATTATGAAGGGACCTTGGATTTTGTTAAAGGCTTTTTTCCAGCATCTAATGAAATAGTCCTCATGTGTTTGTCCTTCAGTTTGTTTACATGGTGATTAAATTGTAGGATGATGTTATTATGCAGCAAGGCGGGTCCAGTCTATTATTGGATGAGAAAGAAGGGTAGGCAGGGAAAAGTCTAGGAAGAAGAGAGGTGGAAAGGAAGTGAGGCAAATCAGGATGAAAGAGGATTTAGGTGATTTTAATTGGTGATAGGCAGATATGAATATCTTCAAGGGTTTCTATAGGTTAATTTGTCTTAATTTGTCTTATCTAGGTGGATGGTTTGTATCTTTGTTACCTAGTTGCAAGCTTATAGTGTGGATGGATCATAGAATTTAACATATAAATATGTTTGATAAGTTATTGATTGTTGAGTCATGATTTTACTGGGTTGTGGAGAATGTGAGCAAAGTTCCTAGCTGGTAGGGAGACAGCTGGGGGAAGGCAACTTGCCGACTACGAGGTAGAGAAACAGCCAAGGCAAGTGGATCAGAATCTGAGTGAGAATGTGCAAGAACCAGTAGCCGCTGATCCATATTTTATTTTTACCACAACAGATTTTCATATGTTGAGCCATTCCTATGGCTCTGGAATGAAGCCTAATCATGGTGGATGATCTTTTTGATGTGTTCTGGGATTCAGTTTGCAAGTATTTTATTGAGTGTCTTTGCACCTGTGTTCCTGAAGGAAGTTGGTCTATAATTCTATGTCTTTATTAAATCTTTGTGTGGAATGGGTATCAGGGTTGACTATGGTCTCATAAAATAAATTTGGCAATGTTGCTTCTATTCTATTACTATTTTGTAAAATAATTTGAGAAGTCTTGATATTAGCTCTTCTTTGAAAGTCTGGTAGAATACTGCACTAAAACCATTTAGCCCAGGGTTGTTCATTGTTTTTGTTTGTTTGTTTTGGTTGGTTGGCTGAGAGGCATTTAATGACTGATTCTATTTCTTTAAAGGTAATAGGAATTTCTTTAAATTTAAATAGGAATATTTAAATTCTTTATCTGATCTTGATCTAACCTTGGTAAGTATTATCTATCAAGAAAACAATTAATTTATGTTATATTTTCCAATTTTGTGGAGTACAATTTTTTTTCAAAGTATGACCTAATAATTCTTTGGGTGTCCTTGATATCTGTTGCTCTATTTTCCGTTTTTCTGATTTGTTGATTTGGATGCTCTCCTTGTGTGTCTTATAATTAATATTGATAAAGGTTTATCTATCTTGTTGATTTTGTCAAAGAAATAACTTTATTTCATTGATTCTTTGTATTAGTCTCTGTCATTGGTTTAAGTCCTCAGTTTGATTATTTCCTGCCTTCTACTCCTCTTGGATAAGCTTATTTCTTTTTGTTCTAGAACTTTTACATGTGCTGTTAAATTGCTAGTATGAGACACCTCCAATTTCTTTGTGTAAAAGGTACTTAGTGCTCTGAACTTTCCTCTCTGTACCACTTTCATTGTGTCCTGTAAGTTTCAGTATGCTGCGCATTCATTTTCATTGAATTCTATGGAGTCTTTAATTTCTTTATTACTTTCTGCCTTGAGCCATCAGTCATTCAGTAGAGAGGTGCAGTTTCCACAAGTTTGTAGGTTTTCAGTTGCTGTTGAAAGCCAGCTTTAATCTATAGTGATCTGCTTACAATTTTTCCTATATCTGCTGAGACTTGCTTTGTGACTGAGTATGTGATCAATTTTGTTGACTGTTCAGTGAGGTGCTGAGAAGAAGTTGTATTCTTCTGTGTTTTGGTAAGGTGTTCTGTAGAGGTCTGTTGGGATCATTCGATTCACAATGACTGTTAGCTCCAGTATTTCTCAGTCTAGTTTCTGTTTGGATGACCTGTTTATTGGTAAGAGTGCAGTGTTGATGCTTTACACTATTAAGATGTGGAGATTAATGTGATTTAAGATTTAGTAGTATTTCCTTAATAAACATGGTTGCCTTAACATGGGGCATAGATGTTAAGAATTAAAAGATCTTCATGGTGGAGTTTTTCTTTGATGAATATAAAGTGTCTTTCCTCATCTCTTTTGATTAATTTTGGTCCAATAAGTCTTTATCCAACTATTTCCCAATTTCTTTGCAAAGGAAGATGATAAAGCAGATAATCTCAAGCATCCCATTGGCCTTGAATTGTGTAATTCTATGCCTCACTTCTTCAAAAAGTGAATGCATTAGAACGCCAACAGAAATTCCAAATAAGAGATCAGTAACAGTTATCAAGGCTGAAATATATTCATAAGAAACAGAATAAAGTTAAATACATAATTGAACATTCTTTCATCAATGATTTCTATCATCCTAATATCATTGGGTAAAAAGTAAAATATAATAACAAAAACTTTAGAATGAGGTACAGGGTAGAAAGACAATGTTTCTCTTTTGCTCTGATGGTAAGAAACTAGAGAAACTCCGTGAGACTGGCTGTATATGAAAGAGACACCTCTAAATTTTAAAATTAAACACCACCTTAAATAAGAGAAATTTACATTATTCATTGAGCGACACCTATGGCAGCACTGAGGATAGGCAAGAATAAAGCAGCCATTGGCTTTAAGATGCTCTAGTCCAGGGACAAGAGGGCACTAACTGGAATGCAGTGCTGTGTGTCATCTGTTACAGAAGCACCAAGTCCAGGGGAAGGGTCAGGGAACACCACATTCAGAAACAGGATCCAGAAGGGTGCTCCTTCTAAGGGATCAACATGAACAAGAGTTGAAAGGTGTAAGTGTTCATGGTAGGTTAGGGCCAGAAATACACCAGTGAGGCTGGATGCAGAAAGCTGAGTGAAAAGATTGTAAGTGGAAGTGAAGATTTACAAGGCAACCCTGGAGGACAGCAGCACAGTGCTCTGGCTGGAAGAAAACGGTCCAGACAAATAAATAAAAACAGATCAAAAGTCACATTATCCTGGTCAAGGCAGACATCACATCAGCTGACAAGATTCTCCCCTGTCAATCAGAAGCTTTCCTCCTCAGGTGCCTGGACGTGCTGCAATCCTTTCCTTTTCTGTATCTCTCAAATGGATTAAAATATCAAGGACCCAACTACAGGAGAGGCCCCTGTAGTTGGGTTTTTTTCTAAGAAACTAAAGGCAAAAATTTCTCATAAAGAATCTGGAGAAGACATTAAGAACCTATCACTGTGTGGGTTCAGGGAGGTGCATATAGCTTCATGGAAAATACTCAAAATAAAGTAGGAGAGAAACATAGATAGATAGATAGATAGATAGATAGATAGATAGATAGATAGATAGATAGACAGACAGATAGATGGATGGATAGATAACAGGTATTTGGACAGGCAAGAGACAGACAGACAAATAATTAGATAGACAGATAATAGGCATATAGATAGACAGATAGATAGATAGATAGATAGATAGATAGATAGATAGATAGACAGACAGATGATACATGCACACATACAGAAACATAGAGAGATAGACAAGAGTTTGAGAGGACAGATGAGAGAGAGAAATAGGGATATTAAAAAGAGAGTGGGTAGAGGATAGATAGATGAATGTATCCATAGATTTTTTTATCGGCTACTCCTCACTTGGAACCTGATTCAAGAGTCTTGTATCTCTTGCCTCTTAATGCAGTTGGAAACAAACATGTGCCTATTTCATCAGAGACTTCCTTCTTTAGATCCTTTCTTCAGAATCCAGCTCAGTCTAATAAAAAGCATCAATAAATCAAAGTGGCATGCCTTTATCTATGAGCGATGGGCCACCTCCATGGTCTCATGGCCATCAACCTTCAGGGAAAAAAAAACAGTTTGAAAGAGGGCCATAACAAGAAATTTCCCTTTTCATTCTGCTCAACAATGCTCCTGGGTCTGGGGTCCTTGGGCTATAAGAACTGTTCCATTTCTAAATGGTGAGAAGGGGCCAGAGAGTTCAAATTCTTCTACCATGCCAATATTTTTTGGTGTTTGGAGGGCTACATTGGGCTTTTAGAAGAGTTGCGATATGAAGAAACTGTGCCCATGCCTGTGTACCCAGTGACCTCAAGAAATACTTCACAAGGAGCTGAGACCATACAAGGCACAATGAATAGATTCCCCACCTTTTTGTTTTTGATATCAGCTTTTACCCAGAATGCTTGCTAAAGACCAGAGAAGAATAAACATGAAATAAACCATGCATCCCATTGTGTGGGTATATTAACTTCCATAGCTTTTGGTTGCTGATTTTATTTTATTTTTTTATAAAATAGGTTGTGTGTGTGTGTGTGTGTGTGTGTGTGTGTGTGTGTGTGTGTGTGTGTGCGTTGCTATAACAAATATGGAAACCAGAGGACAGTTTATGGGAGCCACTTCTCTCATTCCACTATGTGGCAAGGATCGAATGTAGGTCACAGGTTTAGCATCAGTCCCCCTACCCACTAAGGCAGCCCATGGACTTTTGTTTGTTCTTTGCCACTAGTGAGTGTAAAATCTTCTAAAAGGCCTTTGAGAACAGTGAGCATCAGGGTCTAGAAATCAAAAGAGGTGGTCTCTGAAGTGCTTTGTGCTCAAATAGCCTACGTGTTATGCTTGCCCCTTGACAGGCTTCATGTTGACACGTGGCTGGTGTTTAATAAACATCAGGATGGGAAAGAAGAGTCTGTTACTCTGTAAAGACAGTGAAGTTTGACAGTTTTATACCTTTGCTGGTGCCTGGTGCTTTGAGTAAGTACATAATTCTTACCAAAGAAACTGTTAATATCATTGGTACTTGAACCTGACTTTAGCAACTGAGGTATCTTTAAAATGTTAGGATATGAAGCTGAGGAGATGGCTCAGCAGATAAACTGCTTGAAATACCTAGAATCCCAGCACTCATACAGAGAGACAGGAGGTAGAAACGGGAGACTCTCTGGAAACTTTTTGGCCGGGTAGCTCAGTGGTACACAAGAGAAACCCTGTCTCAAAGAAGGTGGAACAAGAGTATCAGAATTTGTCCTGATTCCCACATGAGCGCCTTGGCAAGTACATGCTCACATCCAGTAACATATACCTATGTACACACAACACATACATTATACACACAAAAAATGAAATTAAAATACCATGATTGTAGAATTGACTATTTTTGTGACCTTCATCCTGCCAGAATAAATATGTATGTTCTTGTAGTGGGCATGATGTGGCCTTTGATTAGCTATTGTCTGCATGGATTGCACCTAAAAATCTATTTACAGACAGAGTCCATACGGTAACCTTGCTTTTCACAGATACATGTGCACCCACCTGAATAAATGGGCTCTTACTTTTGGCTCTAGCAAGTCACGAGATGGGTGCTGATAACTTCCTGTGAGGCATGTCATGATGAAAATACCTGTCAGTGACACCACGCCACTAAGAGTCACGTGTGCGCTCATGCCTCAGACTAGAGATGGCAGCAGATGAATGGTTGCTGCTCCTTCTGCAGTGGTAACTAAAGGGGCAAAGCCACAAGTGGCAGATGGTAACCATCCATCGTTCCTCACAGGAAGGCAGGAGGAATTATGGGATGTCTAGGTGAGAGGAGATTGGCAAGGAGACTTGAAAATGATGCTGGCATTTGTAACTGACACAGATGGAGACATGGGTTAAATGTAGGGCCAATTAAAGAGTGTAAATGGGTTTCCTTTATGTCTTTTTAATCTCCAGAGAAGCCTCACCATGAGCAGGATGCAAAAGATTGTTTCAGTCAGAAAGGCAATGCTTCTCTTGAGCTCTGGGGAATTTAAAGTGTGATCACCCTGTCCCCTGATTTCTTTGTCTTTTCTTCTATAGATCTCTAACTAGAACAAGGTTGAGCCCTTGAGTCCCAAGGACTTTGTTTTCTTCTCAGGACTTTTTTTTTTTTTTTTTTTTTGTCCCTTTGAACTATATTCTAGAAGAAGAAAAACAAAGCTATTCAGGCTATTCGGTTTGATCCTTTACTAACTTGGTTTTAAGATTAAACTGAACCTTTAAATTGTGGTCATCATGGTTCAACTCCCAAGGGGCTTAGCTGTTTTATTACAGCAGTGTACTCATGTTTTATAGATGTGATACCCTCTCTTAATCCTCAGAAGGTTCTGTTTTAATGTTTCTTCTGTTTGTCCTATTAAGTCAATTTGCTTAGGTTTAAGCTTTTGGTTTATGGCTTATACGTGTGTTTTGGAGTTTGTGTTTTCTTTTCCACGGTGTGCATTTTCCTCACATGCTATTGTTGCTTGGCTGCAGGTCATATTTTACATCTGGCCTATTCATGCTCTTCCTATGGGCGACACTATGCCTCTGGTGACAGGGGTGAGTCTATCCGAAGAGCAAACTGTATCCACGTCCAGGTGCTCCCACCAGTATCTTCTCATTTCAGTCTGGAAGCTTCTTATGTTTTATTACTCAAAAAATTTACACACACACACAAACACACACACACGTATATATATATTAACGTCCCACCATTACCCTTTTGATCCCCTTGCCTTCTTCCTCCTGCTTCCATGTGCATTTTCTCACAATGCACTGGGTTTCACTAGGGTTGCTGCAGGAACATGGGAGAAAGGCTATTTACAGGAGGTATGAACAACTTACCTGTGGTTACATCACTATAGAAAATGACTTCATTATCTCTGCAACTCCCCAAAGCCATTAACTACCCTAGTGTCTTGGGGAGGGGTGGAATCTTACGAGCCCTTTCTTCATCCACAATGGAATGCTGAGGGATCCGGTTCTTGAACTGATATATACAGTTTGTATGTGTTCATGACTGTGTGGTCATGCCATATCCAGAAAACCGTGTCTCCCCCCACCATAGCTCCTTTTATTTGTTTCTAAGTACTGCCTTTTACATACAACAGGCTAGTAGTCTACCATAGATATATATCCCAAGCCCTTTAACTTTTTAAAAACTTTAAGACAAGGTCTCACTAAGATGCCCAGGCTGGCCTTGAATTTACTCAGTAAGACAGCTAAACCTTGGACTTGTGATCCCCTACTTCAGCCTCTTGAGTATCTGGGATTCTTGGCTGGAATCCCTAGACCCAGATTTTCTGCCCTCTTCTAGTTTCAAATTAATCAAAAGTTCCAACATGTAAGAGTGTACTGGCTGGAGTGGGACCAGAGGCTTGTCGTACATAGAGAGCGGTATCCAGTGTCCCACCCTCAGGCTCCTGCCCAGGACTAGGCAGCCACCTGCAGTGAGTTGAGATGGCTCCTGAGCTTTTACTGTATGACCATTTAGTTATATCTTGCTATGTGTGGGGGATTTGATTAAGGGCCCACCACAGACACCAAAATCATCAGATGCCCAAGCCCTTGTAATCTGTGCACATCCTATATACTGCAAAGTATAAATCTTTGGTTACTCATGATACCTAATACAATGTATAAATGTCCACAAACTGTTTAGGCAAGGATATCGGATATCAATTTTTCCTGTAAAATTCTCAAATAATTTTAAAGTTGTTTGAATCCAAATATGTAGAATTCTTAGGTAGAGAGAGGATCATCACAGAGGTATGAGCATCTCCTCTATAACAAACACTACAAAACCAGAATTCACTTTATAAAATGAGGGCTTAACCATTCTTTCTATCTTGTCTACAACCCCATCCCCCAGTGCACACACAAACATGCTCATGTGCTTCTGCAGCTCTTTCTTGGAACTATTTATTATTATTATTATTATTATTATTATTATTATTATTTTAGCTAGATTCATGGTGCTGTTGCTATTCATAACTGGGCCACATAATATCCTATAAGTACTGTCATTTTGGGAAACATTCTATAATATTTTTTCTTTTATTTTCCTTCCTTCCCTCCCTTCCTCTCTATTTACCTATTTTCTCATTCTTTCTGCTCTCTTTATCTTCTTCATCTTCCTTCTCTCCTCCTCCCCCCCTCTCCTCAGAAGTCATTGCTAGTTAAATTGCAGACGTCCTATATATGTTACAAAGATCTTCTGTGCATGGATCCATTGCATCTTGAAGACATTTTCCCCTGAGTTTCTGACTCACACCAGGGAAGACCACCTATCCTCCAGCCCTGTTGAATAGGGGCCATCTTAAGGCCTCCCTCGGACTACCTAGCAGCCTGCTTTGTCTTGTTCTTTGGTGGATCCTGCTTCTGATGTGCTATGCCTTCCTCATTTTTGTGATGTGATTTTTCTATATTCACCGGAGAAAGTAAACAGAATAGATTGTTATTCGAGGATTCCACAGGTCTTCAAAGTCTATTTTTTCCTTTGTCTTTGTGTGCACACCTGTTTGTGCCAGTATGGGCACATGCATGCCACTCTTTGCCTATGGAGTCAGAGAACAATCTCACACGTTGGCCGTCTCACTCTACTTTGAACCAGGGTCCCATGTGTGCTATGGCATACCCAAGTGCAGTGGCCTGAAAGCTTCTGGTATTATATCTTGCCACAGAGTGTGGAGATTGAGGACACGTTCTAACATCCCCAGCTTTACACAGGGAATTTAAATTCAGGTCCTTTATGCTGATGTAGCAATACTCTGGCTGCTAAGTCATCTACCAGTTTTTCAATGGTCTCAGGCATCTGACATCTTCGATGGATACAGAATTTTAGGATGAAAATGACTTTTCTTCAGCATTTTGAAGATGCTGCTTGGCTCTCCTTTTGTTATTTCTAGGGACACAGGCAACTCTGACTCATGAACCATTGTAAGAAGCCTTCCCGTGACCCTCTGACAGCTTGTAGAATATTTCTCTTTACCACCCAGTGTCCTGATCTTCACAGGGATCTGCCCGGGTCTGCTCTAAATTCCTATGCTGGGAACTTGCTAGAGCATGATGGTGTAGAAATCTGAATGCATTGTTAAAAACAAACAACCAAACACATTCTTGAATTGCAGTGTCAATGTTTGCGTTGCTTCTATTCTCTTTGCAAATCCAATGCTGAACTTCTCTAATCTCCTAACTCTCCCAACCTCTTCTCTCTTATTTTCAATCTTCTGGCCTTGTGTTCTGAGACATTTCCTTAAGCAAGAACTCCATTCTTTGTGTGTTTGTGTCTGTTCATGCCTGCATGTGCATGCATGCATATGTGTGTATGCATATCTGCATGTACATTCGTGTAGGTGTGCATGAATATCTGTGTGTACATGCATGTGTGTGGCTAGTGAAAGTTCTTTCCATTCTCTAAATATTCCTTTTTAGTTTCTTTGTTTAGTTTTTCAAGTCCATCCATGGACTTGAGATCTACTTGTATCTTTGAGGATATTGATGATGCTATTTTTAAACTTCCTGTTTTGCCACAGCAATTAACGATTGCAGAAATAGACAGAGAGGCAACGAGAAAGACACTCTTGAGGTTGACCTACACATATAGGTGTAGGTTCATTTCTGATGATGGTACTAAAGTACTTCAAAAGGTAAAGGCATAGTCTTTTAACAAATGTTACGGGATAGCTAGAAATTCATAAAGAAAACAACAATAAAAATTACGAGTCTCAGCCCTCACACGATGACTCTGCAGAAATGACAGTATTGGATAATAGCTACAAATGCAAAAACAAGATGCTGTAAGTGTCAGCCTTAGTGGAAATGACAATTTCTTAAACAGGACGCCAGGAGCCTACACAAAAGGAAAAAGGAGATATTCCGCAAGGCGATCCAGAATCAGAAATGCAAATATTGTATGTTCCCTTTTCATATATGCATCCTAGCTTATATATCCTTATCAATATAGTCAGACACACAGGGGTGAAAACTGGAGAGGGGGCAGGGAGAGGGAGGCCAGGGCAGGTGACAGGAAACAGGTGACATGAAAGTCGAATGGAGGACACTGGGGTGGAAGGATGTGCAGGTATCAGCGATCAGACGAGGAAAAGAGAATCGACCAAAACAAATTCTGCTAGAAAAGACCACAACAAAGCCCAGTACTTTACCTGCTAATTAAAACACATAAGTAGTTAAATGCACAACAGAGAAAGCACAAGGAGAATCAACAGAAAAGGGAGGGATGGGAGGCATAGCTGGTGATGTAGTTTCCACTTCCTCTGGTTTAAGCATGTGTATCAATGGTGCCATAGAGCCTGGAGGAGATGAACAGGCCCTCCTCAGATGTGAACTGTAAAGGAATAGAGGGCATCTGAAGTGAATGAAGAAGATGAATTCATGATACTGTGGTTGGAATCCTAGCTTCCTTGCTTCATAGTTGAATGATTTTAAAAGTAGATTAAACTCCCAGAAGCTGGGTTTTCTTATACACAAGAATATAAATTTATTTATCTCCAAGACTTGTGAGAATTGGGTGAGTTGATGCACAAAAACAATTAGAAAAGGGAAAAGAGATTACCCAATGCTGTTGGCAGGAAAATGGCCTCCTTTGACTTTGCGTGCTGAGAGTTTAGTTTTCAAGTTAATTTGTTGTGAACGTTCTGAGATGGGTCCTAGGGGAGGTAATTTGGTTTAGATGAGATCGTGAGGACAGGGCCTCCATGTCACCATTAGTGGCAGATGGGAGAGCTGAGATGGCTCTGTCAGGTCTTGCAAGGGCCTCCTCTGTGCTATGCTGTAGGAAAGCCTCCTGGGGTCTGAACTTAGTCCAGCACTAAGTTCACAGACTTCCCAACCTCCAGAACCAGGGTCAGAATGAACCCGTGTCCTGTGAAAAACCGCCAGTCTCAAGTATTTTTTAAATAGTAATAGTAAACAAACCAACACAATCTATTTCCAGAAAATTCAAAGACTTCCTCTCTTGAATTTTTTTCAGTTAAAAATAAAAAAACAAGATTCACCCCAAAAGAATATATTTACTCTAAACCTCTCATAAAAAACTTATGTTCAAAATATATAAACAACTATTGTACTTTGAGAATTAAAAGACAAACAAGCAGACAGTTTACAGAGACTGTGCAAATAATCAAAAAAAAAATGCAGAAGTTTCCTAAAATCATTAGCCATCAGAGAAGACCAATTGAAAAGCCTCTCCCTCTCTGTGTGTCTCAATGTCTCTCAATGTCTTTTTCTCTTCCATAACACACACACACACACACACACACACACACACACACACACACACACACACTCACACACACAAATGCAAACACACAGTGGTTCTGGCTTAATTCCATGCCTTAAGATTTTGATTTTGATTATTTTAATAAAACATTCACTATCCCTTGACACTGGCTTATTGTAGGGTCAATATTATGAAAATGTCACGTTTCCTTCAATGCAACAAACTTTATTATTTCCCAAACTTAGAAGCCAGAGGTTCTAAGAGTTTGGACCACTTACTTAAGGCTTAGTGACTTCAGAAGGACAGTGTTAGAATTTGGATGGCAGTAAGCCTGACTTCAAGGTTTCCATGGCAGTCACCATGCTGTATCTAGTGTGGGTACCTTCTGATGCACTTTGTCCTCAGGGACTCGTTCCCTAAACTGTGTTGGTTCATCAAGATGCTCAGCAGTAGTGTTGGAAGGGGCTGACAAGTCCCTACAGTACGGCACAGTACAGTACAGGCATGGCCAGGTTTACTCTTGCTTCTAGGGCAGAGGCAATGCCAGAATCTCAGCGTGTAAATTCTGCAGCTGCTGCTGCCAAGATGGAGCTCTGTGGAGGGAAAAAAAGGGAGAGTCCTGTCCAGTGCTAGAGGGTTCTTGCCAGGCTAACAGGCCAACATCCCTTGTCCCCATGGCCAGGTCTCTAAACTTGGAGTGTATGGGGACAAGAGCTCAGCACTCAGCAGCCAGGTCCGTGTTCTCAGGACAAGGATAGACATGGTGATGATCAACATTATAAACTTAACACAATCTAGAATCACCTGGAAGACAATCTAGGCATGCCTGTGAGGGGCTTCCTAGATCAACCGAGGGGAGAAGACCTACCTTAAATGTGGATAGCAACATTATCTGATCTTGAGTCTTAGACATCATAAAACAGAGGAAGGCGGCTGAGTACCATCTCTAGGTGCTTTCTGCTTCCTGCTTGTAGATACAATATGATGGGCTGCCTCAGGTTTTTGCCAGCAAGGCATCTTCACCATGATGAACTGTCCCCAGAGAACTGTGGGCTGAAACAAACTATTTCTCCTTTTGGTTCCTTTTATCATGGTATTTTATCACAGCAACCAGGCAGCAATACAAGTATGCATGAAAATTTACAAGAATTGTAATTTTTTAAATCCACAAAAAAAAAAAAAAAAAAAAAAAAAAAAAAGTGGCTTGGCAGTTCAGTTCACCTCACCCAGCAGCAACTAATGGGAGCAGATTCAGAGACCCATAGCCAAATATCAGGTAGAGTTCAGGGAATCCCACTGCAGAGGGGAAGGAAAGACTGTAGGATCCAGAGGGGAAAAGACACTACAGGAACACTGCCTACAGTATCAACTAGCCACGGCTCACAGGATTTCGCAAAGACTCTGATGACAATCAGGAAACCTGAATAGGTTCTAACCTAAGTCCTGCATACAGGTTATGGTTGCGTAGCTCGGTCTTCTCCTGGGAGCTGAGGCTGTCTCTGACTCTTTTACCTGGTTTTGGAACCCTTCTCCTCTTACTGGGTTGCTTCATTGTCCAGCCTTGATGTGAGGGTATGAACCTAGTCTTACTGTACCTTGTTATGACATGTTTAGTTGATGTCCCTGGAAGACCTGCTCTTTTCTGAAGGGAAGCAAGGTGTGGATCTGGAGGAGAGGTGAGTAAGGGGGCACTGGGAAGAAAGAAGGAGGGCAACCTGCAGATAGATACAATATATGAGAGAAGAGTGGATTAATTAACTGGTTGGTTGATTCGTTGACTGACTGATTAAAAAATACACCATCCTCTGAGCTAGAAAACCCACCAATCCCACTCCATACCAATCTCACCTGGTGTTCGTGACTTGAAATCTCACCAATAAGCACACTGGAAACTCTACCCTGGGAAGCTCTGCTGCAGAGAAAACTGTATATGAAGCCTGCTCAGTTCTTTGATGCTTTTTTTTTCCAAGCAGAGGCAGCCATACTCTTTCCCAATAAATCTCCTATACGAAGTTGTTGGGTGGTGTGATTTTGTGGTGTTCCTTGGCTCCAGACTGCCAAGATACCTTTCTCCTCAGAGCTGCAACACTTACAGTTCTTTATCTCATATTCCTTGGGATGATCAATTAGTCAATCATACTTTGACATTCAACTAGGTAAATGTAACTATTCCTGACTGAATATGCACTGTGCAACAAAACTTTTCCTGAGGTGTCTATTTACCCCAGATATGAAGTCCATGACAGACCAAAGTATGGATTCTATCAAAGTACAACTTGGTGAGTGATGAGTTTTATTGGGGTTAGTTATACAAATATAGGTGAGGGGTTACTTACAGCAGACTTAAAGGCCAAAGGCTACCCAGTATGGGTGACATCTCACAAAAACTGGGTACCTGGAGTACACCTGGAGACTGCTCAATAGATTGGATAGTGTCCTTTCTAAGATACTCTGGTATAAACCTGTTCCATGCAGTCTACTTGTTTTTCCCAAGCATTTGGTCTGGTCTCAAAGTCTTCACAACTTTTATGGCTTACTCTGGCAGGTAGGGCAGAGTGAATCTGATCCATTTTAGGTACTTCCTGAACCTCTTTTCAGTTGTTTTCTTTCCAGTTTAAAGGGCTTCCCTGTAGGATGGAATGTTTCAATTTCATAGGAAACTGTTACACAATAGCTTGGTCTCAGTTCCATCCTTCTGGCCTGGAGCTCAGAGACTGATTTGTTTGTTTGTATAATTCTGGTGCAGTGACAGAGTTAAAAGACAATCTGTCTGTTAAACACACATCAATTTGTACAACCCCCATTCCAAGGCTGCACCCTTGGGAGTCAGCTTTATGAAATCATCCAGCTGTTTTCTTTAACATTTGGTCTGTGCTACAGTTGCTTCTTCACCCTTATGTTTGAACTTGATGACTAAGGAAAACATAAAATGTCATCACTTCTATTTTAGAGAGCTCCTGGAAAGGAGAGCAAGAAAGTAGGGATGTTTAATAACCCATCATTACTTCTCCTTTGGCTGAGCACAACAGTCATCTACATTTTTGCTTCTCTGCATCCATGTTTATAATTTTTTCTTATTGGATGTAAATGCTTGAAGGCATACCCTCAGCAAAGTGCACAATGCAGTAGCCCCAGAGCCCACTTCTCTTCTGCACTTCCTTGCCTCCTGGGTTCCCACTATCCTCCTGTTCTGTCTCTTAAGCATGTAGCCAAGCCTAGGTTCTCTGTGAATTTCCCCCCTGCCCCAAAACAATATGATCTATTTAGGTTATTTTAAGAGCCCAGTGGTGTCCGTCTTAATAGTTATCATTCAAGCAGTTACAGTTCACTATGACCTTATAGTATATATGTCATGAGACATGGAAGTGAGCGAGGGGGTTAGCTGCAAGTGATTATCTATCCATCTTACCATATCCTGAAATTTAGAATATGTGGTTTATTCTTTCTCCATTTCTTTTGAAATGGGCAAGGTAGAGGCTATGCCAAACTTATAAAGACCATTGCCACCCTGATTCCAGATTATTTATTTATATTTTCTTATAGTAATTAGTTATTTGGAGTTTTTTCCATATGTAAATCTTTTTGTTTTGTATGCCATTTTGCTTGATGATACAAGTAGAAAGGAATCTAGGTATTTCCCCAGGACATTTGACCATTTGTTCAAAAACCAAAAACCAAAACCAAAAAACAAACCCAGAAAAACCAAACCAAGAACCACAATATAAAATAAAATAAAATAAAATAAAAAGGAAAATAGAAAGAAAGAAATCAAACCAAACTATTTTAGGAATAGTTACTTCATGTGGCTTCTGGGCTAAGTTGTCTTTAATACCTGTTTTCAATTTTCCTGGAGATCTCTGTACATTTGTGTTCCACAAAATATATTTTAAAATAATTTGGGCACATTAAAAAATACTCCATTAGAATCTGTTTGCATTATCTCTGATGCACGTAGGCAATGTTAGCATTTTAACAAGGATAAGGCTTATTTCAGCTTCTGGGGTAAATCTAAGATATCCAGCATGTGGGTCCATCCCCATCACCACCATCATCACAGTTATCACTGTCACCATCACCAAAGTCTTGAAGGCTTTCAACAGTGAGTGGTGCAATGATACAACATAATCAGAGACTGTTTTGCATTTATTAGTGTGTTGAGTGTGGAGGCCTGGAGGTTAAAGGGCTGCTTCTGGGAGTTAGTTCTTTCCTTCTACTGTATGGATTCTAAGAATAGAACTCAAAATATTGGTCTTGGCAGTAAGTATCTCTATCTACCAAGCTATTTTAATGGTCCTGTGCTCACTCTTAAAAGTCATCCTACTTTTTTTTTTTAAAAAAAAAGGACAATTTCTCTCTCTCTCTCTCTCTCTCTCTCTCTCTCTCTCTCTCTCTCTCTCTCTCTTTCTCTCTCTTCCATTTTTATCTCTTTCTTTTTCTTCCCTGCTTTATCAACTCCAGTCTGGCATCAGTCTGGCATCAGTTGAGAACCATCACTATAAAGGATGCAGCTTTCCCTTCACTTCCTGCTTCTGTTCCTGCTTGAGTTTGTGCCCTGGCTTCCCTCACTGATGGCCTATGACCTGGGAACTGTAAGATGTCATAAACCCTTTCCTCCCCAAAGTTTTTCTTACACAGCAACAAAACTTAACTATTCATATAAAACAGCACACATATTCATACACACACACACACACACACACACACACGCCCTTCTAACAGTCTCAGATACATTTTTCATATTCTGAAGACAAGAGGAGTTTCCTAGAATGTTCAAAGGAAATCTCATCTCATTGGCTTGTGTTCCAACCCTACAGACTAACACCAAGCAAAGAAGTAATTCTCGGAAATGAAATACCGAATGCTATTTTTTTTGAGTCCCTTTTGTCTCTAAAATGAGGTGGCTAGCCCCTATTGATTCTGTGGAGGTGGGGCGTATCTTTCCATTTATTCTGTCATAACTCGAAACTGAAGTGTCTCCAACTGTCACGTGCTGAATACTTGATAGCTTTAACGGCGCCTGTTGGCAGTGGCTGGTCACTAGCTGCTGGTTTTTGAAGTTTATAGCCTGGCTCTGCTTCTGGCTTCCCTGTTTTCTGGGGGTTGCCTATGAGTGATCTCTACTGCATGTTCCTTCCATGAAAGGAGCTCTCAGCCATTCCCTCCATGTTATGATGGACAGAAGTATCTGAAACCAGGAGTCCAAATAAATCTTCTCTCCTGTAAGTTCTGTTCTTATCACTGTGATACAGTAGAAACCAATATAGCCAAGGGGTTATAGCCCTTGTTGAATGCAAATAGACCCAGACAGGATGCAGGGACTGCAGGTTTCTTGTTGATACCCTTCAGTTAGCACTTGCAACATGTTACAGAAGAAAGAATTTCATTTAAAAAAAAAAAGCTCTTTCTAAGCTTTCTAAGACTGTGGATTGTCTGAGTCTCTGTTGTGGGGCACATCTGAAGGGCAACCCCAAAGCAGGTCATCAGGAGATGGGACATCTTTTCTGTGTGACTCAAGTGCAGGTCTGAGATGTCATTTATGACCTCCGCAGCAAGACAGAAGACTGGTAGGACAGTAACGATTGCCTACGTGATGAAAAGCTTAGCATCCTGCTTCACAGCTGGATATCTTCACTCCTGCTCACCAGCTCTGGGCTAAACAGAGTCCTCTTTTTATGGCTGTTGCGACGCTGTATTCCTGGAACAGTGACAACCTCTTCCTCCTCTAAAATCATGGCCGACAGAACCCACCATGTCACTGAGACTGGCAATAAAAATGGTTGGATATGAAGCAGACACACCTGCCTCCAGCGTCGCTCAGGTGTCAAGAGAGAGACTGTTGGTGTGTATCCAGAGAGGAACGAGATGGGGGTTTTCCTGGGAAGTAGAGCCTCAGGGAATGTAGATCCAACAAGTTCCATCTGACGTGAAATGATCCCATGATTCTGTACTGTGACCGTGGGGGGAATTTCAGCTCCATCTCAGTTAATATACGAAAACAGTACGTGATCTTAGCTGGAGGCACCGCAGCAGGCCATGAGCACCCTGTCACTTCCTCGGCACCTCAGCTCTGCAAAGAAGCTATCACCTCTAATGTGGGTGTCATAGCTATGATTATACCATGATAGGGTAATATGTCCAGGTCTATGTGATGAAAGTGGAATTTGAAACTAAGCTTGCCAGTGCTGCCTACCTTGTCTGCTCTCAATGCTATGAGCAGCTGTCAAACTGATCTTGCCAAAATGTAGACTTATTAAGCAACCTCTGTAACACAAACTGACCATAACTCTTCCTCAGAAACCTTCTAGAACTTTCCAGTAGATGATCTTTTAGATTTTGGCAAAACCATTCAAAGAAAAACAAAAACAACAATAACAACAACAACAACACACACACACACACAGCCTCTCCCATCAAAGCACCTTTTAACTGGTTTCAGTCTTGACTCAGCAGGACCTGCTTCCGCATCCTCACCCCATCCCATGAATAAGTACAAATTCATCCAAGGTGAAAGGCTAATCTTTACGCTGTGATTTTACATTTAATGCAAGTCGGAGGTGAGGTCCTAAGCAGCTGCTCAACAGTTCATAGTTTTAAACCCTATTGTGAAGTGGACGCCTCAGTCAAGCTGGGTTTCAGCCTTGGAGGAGATGGGGTGGGTTCAATCAGACAAGCTGCTCCTCCTGAGCCACACAGAGCCTGGCTCTTGGTCAGCAGCTGTAGATGTGCCGTGAGAGCCACATCTGTTTGTAAATCTTCAGGAGGAAGGGGGCTGGTTTTTCCATCCTTCAGATTTGGAGAAGAAAGGAGAAGAACAAATCACTTCCTGTCAGTGGAGTCCGATGGCGCCAGCTGTGGCAACTGTGTGTGTGTGTGTGTGTGTGTGTGTGTGTGTGTGTGTGTGTGTGTGTGTGCTGAACAAATGCTTTTCAAGAATATGCTAGAGAGGCTGTTCAGGCTTTGGAATAATAGTTCAAAAATACTGCATCCAGGGAAATATTCATACATCAGCCTCGAGGAGGCTCTTGGGTTCTATCTATCGTATATTGGGCACATTCTCATGCCTCTTTGCTCCCCCCAGAAAATCTAGGAAGTGCCCCCCATCTCCTTATTCATACTCTTAGAGTGTAGTTACAAATGATGTGCTGCCACCTCGGTGGAACATTTTATACAGACCAGGAAACTCCGGATTCAAACTGACAACTGTTCCACATCTCCCTCCCTGTTCCAGGCACTCGCTTCCCCAACTTATAATAAGAGAGTGGCTTGTCCTGTTGGAACCTGCAGCCCTGCCTCGGTGGTCAGTGAAGGAAGACACAGGAGGAAGGGGGCTGTGCATGAAGACTCGGGACTAGTACAAAGATCCTGGTGCGTTAGTCACCTCTTCTTGATAGTTTTATGTGCCCTCACTATCTTCGAGGGAGGTAAAGGAGAGGTTTGAGAGGTTTGTATCAACTCTCAGGACTTGCAGACGACCTGGGTTTGGTTCTCAGGAACCACATTGTGCCTAACAACCTAACACTAGTTACAGGAAATCTGAGGCTCTTTTCTGGCCTCCATGGCACACATATGGTGCAAACATCCATGCAAGCAAAACACACACACATATACAGTAGAAATAAATAATGTAAAAGACACACATCTTACATAAGACTACTAGATCCTTGTCAAAAGGCTGGAGTGCCACTGTTTACACAACTCTAAAGTTATTAATTCAGACATGTGTTTATACCATTTTCTTTCTTTGATGTACTTTTAGCTGTTGCTTTCTGGGTTTCTTTGTTTGTTTGTCTGTTTGTTTGTTTGAGAAGAGTCTGAAACTCATTGTGGAGCTGAAGAGGACTTTGAACTTCTGATCCCCCTGTCTCCATCTTCCAAGTACTGGGATTACAAGTGTATGCCACATGTCCAATTTCTGGGCATTGAACCCAGAGCTTTGAAAATACTAAGGAAGTAGCCTCCGACCCAAATTCTTCCTCCCCACACCCAATTCTCAGTTTCTTCATAAAGCCCTTTCCTATCCAACTCACATTGATGGAAGAGTCCATCCTCTGTCTCAGCTCTCTTATTATGTGTGTGTATGGGGGGGGGTGTTGAAAAAGCTCTCACAGGGATTGGTTTTCTTTTTTAAACTCATTCAGTAGATAGTTCCACTGACAACAGTTTGAGTTCTACTATGCATCAAATAGTGCTATTGATTTAAAGACAATAGTGCTAAGGATTTAAAGGCACAAGAATCATTAGCTGTGTTTGAAGAGAGAGAAGGGAGAAGTGAATAACGTAAAAGCCAGTAGTGAGATTGACCAAACCGCAGTTCCAATCTCACGCAGTTCCAGGATTTATACCTGTCAGTCTCTACCCACTGGCTTCAACCTGTTAGACATTTTATTCTGTATATGGGCACACTCTCTTTGACTGCATTTCATTTTTCCAATAAACCTGTGAGTCCCAACAACTAGCTTGTAAATTAGGCCTGATTATTTCCAATTTATAAATAAGAAGATTAAGGTTTAGAAAGATAGACTTACCCACAATCATTTAGCTGAGGAATGTAGTTTCCCATTCCTAAACCAGGTCTTGTTGTCCCTAGAATTCATGCTTTTTCTAGAAAATTATAAAGTCAATAAACATCCATTCTATCACTAAATATATTTTATACCCATGAGAGTAACCTTTCTCATAAACACCCTTAACACTGCAGATTTGGATGGCTCAGAACACAATTTGTTACTACCTAGTTGTCTCTCTTGTTATAACTGTCCCTTGGGACATTATTTATCCATCTTTGCTCTCCACCAACCCTCGAGTTTCTACAATATGCCAGATGCTACAATCACAAAGAGGACTCCAACATCTCTTGTCCTCAAGGGACACTCGAACTCATTGCATGTGTTAGTCATCTGTGTGAAGACTTCAAGCACAGGGGTAGCCTTAGGAGGATTTCCATCTGTAACTCCTGACACAAGGCCTGTCTGAGAGAACACCTTCAGTACACTGAGGAAGCGTTGATTGCACTGGATTGATGTGTATCTATAGGGCATGATGGCTCGGCAAAACGAAGCCATTTCTTAAGCCGCTGCCGTGCTTTAGAGGACATGCTTATTGACGAGTCTTTTCAGATCATCAAACTGTAATGAAATAAATGGCACAATTACCATAGTACAGAGGATTTCTGGAGGAGTTTGATTCATTGTCTTCCTTCATGCTTAGAAACAACTGTGATCAGTTTTTAAATGCAAATAAGTCAGTGAGAGTGTATTCAAATCTTTTTTTTCTTTTTTGTCATTTTAAAACTAGGTTTTCTACAGCTAGAGCACAGAATTTAAGAATCACAAGAGAGTTTAAAATGTAAGGTATATCACCCTTGGCTTTCAACTCTGGAATGAGCAACTATTCCCAGCTTTCTTGATTCTGCTTCCAGACTCTATTCACTTCCAGAGGTGTTTGCTATTCACCCTAGATTGTAGGTGTGTCTCCAGCCTCTGCCTCCTCCAGAAGATGCTACATTTTTCACATTGTGGCACGCTCTTTGTTCAATTACTTAGTGCTGTACTCTAAAGACCTTTCCTGCTCTTGCATGGAATCTGCTCTTGCTTTGAAATGGTCATAACATGTATTGCACCATGGCTTATCTGGTCCCCTGCTGAGGGCTGTTTCCAAATGTTTGCTTCATTTCCAGCAGAGATGCAGTAAATAACCTTCTACACATATCGTTTGGTACATCGACAGTGTAGCTATAAATTTCCAGAAGTAAAACGTTAAATAAATATATTTCACTTTTGAAATTTAAATTAGCATGCATTACTTCATGTGTGCATGGGTGCATAGATGTGTGTGTGTGTTTGTGTGTGTGTGTGTGAGAGAGAGAGAGAGAGAGAGAGAGAGAGAGAGAGAGAATGAATGTGAGAGATAAAGTGTACGTGTGCATGTGTGTGTATGTGTGTATGCACAGTGTGCATGTGTGTGTCGCCCAGTGGGTGTCTTCCTTACTAGCTTCCCATCTTATATTTTGAGACATGCTTTCTCATTGGACCTGAGGTTCACTGATTTTGAAACTGCCTAGCCTGCAACCCTGGGTATCCTCCTATTTCAGCCTCCCCAGTGGTGGGATTACACATGAGCATTGTCATGTCTGGCTTTAATGTGGATGCTAGAGACAGAACATAGGCCCTCATGCTTGTACAGCAGACACTGTACTTACTCTTCCAGGTCGTCCGTTTCCAGACTCATTCACTTTAACACATGAAGTCAGGTACGCTCCACGAAGTGCTGGCTGAGAGACACATGCCTTTTCAGACATGCCGGCTACTGTTGTATGGCAGTTGTGTCATTTTGTCCTGCTACGCCGGTGTCCAGCAGGTGTCCTCTGTTGCCACCATTGGACGGGCAACCGATGGGCCACAGGCAACCTTGCTGTAATTTCCTGTTCATTCCTTCTAACGGGAGACCTTATTTTCAACACCCGGTTTGACATAAAACAACCGTTCCCAGGACAGCACAGGCATGGCCGTTGCCCATTTTGAGGTCATCCTGAATCTCTGACACTCACTGTTGTAAAAGAGATGCTTTGTTTTATTAACTGCATTCTATCTACACTACTCATGCTGAAGGGAACTGAAGAGCATTTAATAAACACAGATCTGAGCAAGAAATTAGGAGATTTTCCACACTGAGGAAACTGGACACAGGAAGGAAAGACAAGTTAAAAAACAAAACAAAACAGGATTTCTTCAAGTTTTTTTTTTAAAAAAATGCTTATTTTGGTCCATAATGTTGACCTTAAACTTCCCAAAAGTCAAAAATAAATAAATGCAATCAGTTACTGAGTGCACATTCATAGAGAAAGGTGTATGTAAAGTCAGAAGTTTGGTGGGGTTTTGAGCTAAGAGAAACCCGCATGGTATATTGCACGAGGGATTCCAGGTAAGAAAACCAGTTATGCCCTCAAGATCCCTAAAAATAAAAGAGAACATAAATGGGGCATAGTGGCTTAGGTCTATAATCTCAATGTCCAAAGGCTGAGGATCGAGAAGGTTGGGAGACAAGGCAATCTGGAAGCACAGTATGTAAGATTCTGCTTCAAAAAGAAACAAAAATCTAGGAAGGAATTCTGGGGAATTCAGAGCAAGTATGTCTTCTAAGAGCACTTTCTAGAGCCCGGGAAAAGTGCCCCTCCTCCTCTGGGAACAATCCCCCTCCTCTCCCTGTACTGGATCCATGTTTCTAAACAGACATAGCATAAACCATTTCAAACCAGAGGCATTGGGAAATTGGTCCAGCTCATGGGTCTGCACGTTGGTGATTCAGTCTAGGTTTATGAGAACAGTTCTTCCTGTGTTGGTGAGGAAGTTTTCTGGCTGTTGTAAGGGCTAATGGGGTATATTGATTCTGCCCTCAAGGTCTGTCAGCCCTCAGCACACTACCCTGGGATGTTCTTGTGGCCCAATAGGGTTCTTGGAGTGGAAGCAGAAGCATGCATGTTCCTCCTCTGCTAACAGCCCTTCAAACGAAGGGCTTCCCACGTGCCCTAAGTCAAACTTGAGGCCGTGTGGAAAGAGTTACAGAGGCGTGGAGGCATATGTCACTGGGGTACTAGGTGCTCCCATCCCCAAAGGAGGCAGGAGACTGGGGATGAGAGCATCAGGAAGAGGCTCCCCTGCCAGTGGGTCTGTGTTCAGTTGAAGCTTAGGGAGGATGCACTTGCTGTAGATGTGAATGGGACTAACATCTAAGAAGAAGTAAAGATGAGAAAACCAAGACTGGTACAGACATAAGTCAGATAGAACACAGGCCCTAAAGTGCTGCCTTGTACCTGAGGTTACCACTGTGTCCAAACCAGCCCTCAAGTCTGTCCCTGCCTTTATTACCTCTGCAGCTGCCTGAGCCCATTATGTTTGCAGTATCCAGTGGAGTCCAGAAAATGGACGCTACAGCTAACTACCCAGGCCCACATTTCATCCGTGACGGATGGCCTAGGTGACTGCAGGCTTAGTTTCCTCATCTATAACATGGGGATGATCTTGCCCACAGGTTTGAAGACTGAATAGTAATGCAGGGCAGGACCTAGTGACTGGTACATAGATCTAATTTTTTAAAAAAGCAATTTTCCCTGTCTTTTGCATTGGAAGGCTCAGTGCCATATCAACAAATCTACAGCTCTCTGCCATTTGCATTGGAAAGAAGATTCTTCATCAAAAGAATGAAGTGGTGGTGGGGGGCACCTATCTCAGTTATCTTTGAGGAAAAGATGGGGCTGTCTCACATTGTAGCTGGGCTCCCGTGTTTGCCCCAAACCATAGACCTGCTTCCAAAGAGCCAAATCTACTAACTGACACAAAAAAGCAAATTGTATGTACCACTATCTAAGATTTCCCTCATCCACATCCACTCTGTGGCTGTGTCATCTCTAAAGTCATCTTATTAGAGGGCCTGGTGCATGAAGGTAACCTACGAGACACCTGAGGAACTTTCCTCTGATGCGGAGTGAGCTTGGTCATTATCATCTGTGCTCGACCTGCAAGCAGACTGGGCCAGACGGCTGCATGGATTCAGAGTGTAGATAATTGGCTTCTGGTGCTTTTCTGCAGAAGCTACGTCTCTGCACACTTAGCCTCGACACAGAAATGTGAAGCTGCTGAGGGCGCACACTTTCATGGTCTGCCTGTCATTAGGGCTTTCCTTAGATCTGCCGTTCCAGTCGGTCCAGGGAGCAGACGTGCGCCATGCCACCGAGTAGGTCTTAGGAGGAATAAAGCAGAGCTTTGTGTTGGCCCTGCAATGCCATCCACTTCCCTGAGTTCCTGGGGTCCGCTTCTCCAGCCGGGATCAGCCTGAATGTTCTCTTTGTCACAGCATTTTGCATGCTGAGGTGGGCTTGCCTTCTCTGCGGCAGTCTGGGTTAAATAAATACATTAAGGCAAGGCAGTCGGCTTGACACTGGAGCCAGCCCCAATAACTCAGATAATTCATGTGGCAAAAGACAGGGCCGCTGCGGTTTTGAATTCGTTTAAAGATGGATTCTTTGTTCTCTTCTTTGGTTGAGGCTGGGGCAGCCACACTCTAAACTGCTGGCCATTTTTCTCCAGCGAGTTTGAGAGCTTAAATCCTGTGCAGATGAGCACCCTTCAGCCCGTTCCAGGGATACCGAGCTGACTCACTACATAAACACATGCTCCAAAGAAAGCCGAGATTAAACCTTAGTGATTTTTATTATTTCTCCAGTGCACTGGCCGTCAGCAGTTCGTCAAAACCCATAATGTTTTGAAGTGTGCTGTGTTCGCCCCTGAGGTTTAAATAAACTAAGACCCACGAATGTTATAATGTGATGAATTACCTTGGTGTGTGAAATTATGACTCTGTCTTGTGCTCAGTGAGAGCAGCGCTGTGCACATTGTGTTCTTGGGGATTTTGTATGTGCTTCTCCATCTGAAGTATGTTTCAACTCTGCTGGTTTTTCTTTTTTTTTTTTTTCAGGAATAGGAAATACTTCTGTTTCAAGACCGCCATATATGTCTAAGACGCCCAATAATGAGTGAAACTGTATACGTAACTACTCCAGAATCTGTCAAGGTGTTTGGGCTTGAGCCAAGAAAATGATGAGGGCCAGGGAGTTACCACTGTGACTGGCCACAATGGTTCCAAGCTTTTATTTTCTTTGAAAGATAGAGACAAAGATTCAGATCCTAGATGTAGTACAGAGCTTCAACCAAGAGACACTCCGCCATGCTGGGAGAGATTTTATGTTTTTGTCACAGTTGAAGAAAGAGGACAGGGTGCTCTTGTCACCAGTAAGTTAAAAAATACAAAGGTACCAACCACCCTACTATGCGCAGGACAGCTTCAACAAATGCATTCCTACTGTATGTAGGACAGCTCCAATTAGTACATCACCCATTCAAAACACCTGGGTGTTATTCTGTGAAGCCAATGGACAGCACGTGATGGGGCTGGTGGGGAACACATTGCTGGTGTGCTCCATCACATTGGAGAGTTGTAAACATCTCAAGGAGGGTTATGCAATCATTAATTTAACATCCCAGCACATTCTCTAACTGCTACATAGTGTTCCATAATTTTCATCCCCAAATCTGGGGCTACAGGTGGGTAGATAAGAATGCTGTCTGTGTAAGCATGAAGAGCTGGGCTGGGAATGGTCCCCAGTATTCTTATAAGAAAAGAAAGTAGGTGCCTAAATTCCCAGCACTGTGGATTTCTAGGGCTCGCTAGGTGATAGCCTTGCTCCATGTTGGGTGAGAGATACTTTCTCAATGAAAAACAATATAGATTGATAAACCAGGACATCCAAAGTCCTCCTCTAACATCTGTGATCACTAGTGTATACACACAGGCATGCATACACATAAACATATGTACACATAGATGCACAAGGTACATATTACATATATAAGCACACATAAATGCATTCACACAAAGGCACATGCACTAAATACATGCACATGCACATACACAGAGGTAACCATACACACACAAACAAAAATGCACGCACATACACAAAGGTACAAACACTGCATACAAAGGTATATACACCACACAAGCATATAAAGAAGAATATATAACACATATACATGAATGCACACATATGTGCACACATACAGGCACATACTCTATACATGCACACACACATACAGATACAGGCACATAATACCACACACACACAAATACAAACACACAGAAACATACACCATGCTACACACACAGAGATGAACATGCTAAACACACACATACATACACACAGGGGCACATGCTACATGCATACAAACAGGCACACAGAGAGACACATATACTATACACAGATGCATATATACCACACAAACACACAGAGGCACATGCACTGAACAAACATACATGGAGGCACATGCACCACACACACAGAGACACACACACTCCATGCCATTTATCTCAAGCATCTTTCCGTTCAATGACAGAATTTGCCTGATTCAAAAATTTAAACAGTAAAATTCTTTTGGCCCATTTTGTTTCCTATGTCTCATTTGGAATGACTTTAAACCCACACAGGGGATCCTAAAATAGTAAAGTGTGTCCTTTATTCTGGTACCTGAGTTGCATCTCACATCATACCATATAGCCAGACAAACTGACAGTTGTGGCAACCAGGTCTTTGACTTTGGTACGGAATGGCAGGATCCTTCTCCTCCTCTACACTGACAGAAGAAAACAACTAAATGTAGTCCAGAAACATGAAGTGGAAAATTAAAAATAACAGCCTGTGAGTTTTTAATGTCATTCTGAAGAACAGGATGATGTCTCATACCCATTCTTCTGTGCCCAGGATGAAGCTCTCTCTTCTTGTGCAGAGTTCCCATGCTTTCTACCCGAGCCTCTCCTGGTGTCAGAGCCACAGTGGTACCACAGTGTGGGTGTTCCAGTCACTCTTATTGTATGTAATAATAGTTCCAATGACTGAAAGCAATGACCCAGGCGACACAGACTGTCTTGGAGATGTTATAATGTGTTTCCTCTATGTGAAAAGGGAGAAATTTCTAGATTTTTATTAAGGAAGGGAAAGAACCATATGCCAAGGCTGCTAAAACATCACAGAAGGAATCTCCTGTTCATGAAGCTGTGAAAAGGAGAAAGAAATGCGCTCTAATTTTGATGTCACATCTCAAACTGTGAGAGTGGTATGCAGAATGCATGGTATGTGCTTAGTTCAGATGGAAGAGGCATTCACATATAAACACCAGGCGAAACCAGAGCATATATAAGGTGCTGGTCTATCCATGGGTTTAGAGATCTGCTGAGGTCTGGAACATGCATCCCTCTGACAGTGGAGAGAACTGTGCTAAGCCACAAACCAGTTTGACATTTACAGCGTTGCTCAAGTTTCAAATGATAAGTCATGGAAAGTGTATTTCCATCAAAAGATTCATCTTTATTTTTATACAACTGCTTTGCACAGAGAGTTTAGCAGCTTTGGTTTTTTTGGCTTCTGAATGGTCCTCATTGTCGAGGTACTATCTGATATAAGGGGAGGAATCACAGGTGACACCCTCTACTTTTTTTTCAAACAAAGACTACAATGCTTCCTGTGATTTTGACTGTGTGTGTGTGTGTGTGTGTGTGCTGGTAAGTTGTTAGTACATGCCATACATAATGTACGTGTTGGGGATTCAGGATTACTTTGAGTATAAAGGTCACAGGACAATCTCAGGTATTGGTCTTTGTCTTCCGCCTGTTTAAAATAGGGGTTCTTGTTTGCTATGGTGTGCACCAGGCTAGTTGTCAACAGCTTTCTGATAAATCTCCCCTTTCTGCCTCCCATCTCATTGTGGAAGTTCCAGGATTACAGACACGTGCTAACATGCCTGACTTTATGTAGGTGCTGAGGATCCAAACCAAGATTTTCACACTTCCATGGTTAGCACTCACATCATAAAGTTATCTTCCCAGCCCCCAGACCATTTTTGTTTGAAATGTTTAGCCTATAAGTCTTCCAAAGGCTCAAATATTTAGCAATAGAACAGAAAGTAATAACATTTTTGTTTTTGTTTTAACATTGCTTCATGTCCCTGATATTACAGCCATTTGAACGTAATTTCTATGTCTTCTCTGCCAAGATTTATTTGAGAGGTTTGGGAGAACAAATGACAGATGAATGTTCAGCCCTAAACAAGATGTTTATACAATTCCTTCAGAGGCTCAGAAGACATTGTGGAAGATGGGTCAGGAAGAATATAAGATACAGTCATTGCCCGCATAAACTCAGCAGCTAAGGAGGCCCTGCTTTGAGTCTGTACAAGAACGTGTCCATCAGGAGTGGATAAAGGAGGAATTCAGGGCATCTTACCACTCACCATTGAACTACTTGATACTGATAAATTTTAGGGAGTAGCCAAAGAACCCCATAGAAATCCCCAAACATCACAGGCTGTTGGTTACTCTCCACAACCTGATGGTATGGCCCTGTTGGTAATGATAACACTTACATATGTCATCAGACAGAGAAGTTGAAATGATGTCTAACTAGAAGTGTCACCCCTACTGACTAGCATTTGTGATGTTGGATGGTGCTCTGAATGCTACTAGAGGAGAAAGGTAATCATCAATATCTCCCAGCTACAATCCCAGCAACCTACAACAGTGACCATCCTGGAAGATATACTATTGTAATAGTGGCACAGATGTTATAGGTGTAACCATCCACTTTCTGATCAGATTTAAGGCCCACTCCACGAGATGGAACTCATAGCTAACACAGCTAAATTGGCCAAGATCCTGAGAGTAGATGGGTCATGGGACTAGAGGAAAACCTAAACCTATTGTATGGCTGGAGGAACACAGCAACAAAATGACTCCTAACAAGATACTATTATACCTGCAAAACAGTGCCTTACTCAGCTCACGCCAGAGCAGCTGCACAGAGTCCCAAAACTGGACAGTATTCGAAGATAAGCAGACTTTACAACAGTCAGTCCTGAATGGAATATCTTCATCAAACTCTTTCTCCCAGGGATCAGGGTCTGTGTGGAAGAGAAGGAAGAAAGACTGTAAGATCAAGAGGTGTTGGATGATTCCAAGGAAGCAGGACTGACGCACACAGGAACTCACAGAGACCGTGGCAAACACAAGGCCTGCACAGCTTCATGTCAGATGGGGTCCCAGCACCAAGAAGCCGAAGTGGACGTATGTTCCTGCTACTAACCAAGAAGCTATCTGTAAATGAAGCTCGCTGGCAAAGGAAAAAGTCAAATCTCTCCAGTGGAGTCTTACAGGTTTGTTAAACCACTTTGGGACATGTATCATGGTTAGGAGTAGTTGGCCAAAGCCAAATGAACTTAATTGTATTTTTGTGGAGTTCTGCTTTTGTTTTACTTTGCTTAAGCATTTTCTTTTCTTTTCTTTTTCTTACCTGTCTTTAGCTTCTTTACTTTGATTTTTGGTTTTGTGGGGGCTTTGTGTATGTTTCTTGTTTTTGCATACTTTTTTGTTTGTTTGTTTGTTTTAGAGAGAGAGGGAGGGAGGGAAGAAGGGAGAAAGAACATAATGTTAGGCATGAAGGGAGGTAGGGAAGATCTAGGAGAAATGGAAGGATGTTAAACATAATCAAAACATATTGTATGAAAGTTTTCTTCTTCTTCAAGTAAGATTTTTATTCACATTCACAGGTCACCTCCCCTAAGGCAGGGTTTCACAGGCCAGAATTGGATGTGAGGAAGGCAAGGTTTATATAGCTCAAGGCTAGGAGGTTAGAAGAGCAGGGCTCTGCCAAGACAGGTCTAGACTAGGAACAGAAGGTAAGGTCAAAAAACTTAAAAGAAACACATACTTGGAGTTTCCTCCTCCAGAATAAGCAACCTGCAGGGGACCTAAAGTTGTTGACTGACAAAGGCAGTCAACTAGTCAACTTACCTGGAATCTGGGAAAGTGTTTTTTTTTTTTTTTTCAATTGAAAAAAAAAGGAAAATTTTAAAAGGAGGGTTAGGGAATAATAAAGTAATCAGAATGCATTATATACATGTATAAAATTATCAAACTACAAATTTAATAAAAATGATAATAAAAATAGTAAGGCAAAACCATATATATATATATATATATATATATATATATATATATATATATATATATATCATACACACACACACACATACACTCCCTGTGGTAATGTATGAGAATAAGAAATATTCAACTCATGTTATATTGCCTCTGGTGAGAGGGGGATCACAGAAGGCAAGTAGTCACAGGAGAAAGTGAACAAGATGGGTTTAATAGTGTTGGCTATTCTTTTGGTATATCCTATTTTGTATAGCTCAATATTATAAAATGCTCGACTGAGAATGAGATGCCTTGTTTTCAAAGAATCCTTGAATGTAAGAGACAGAAAGGTAGTCTCTGGAGACTTGGCAGAGTAAGGCTCTGTGTGTCAGGGGGTAATCTGCTTGTCTTCTCTGGGCTTTTCTCTCTTTGCTTGTCAAGAGTATCTCGTTTGTGTTACCCTGGAGGATTAAATAAGATAATGCTGGGAGCCCATTTGCCACCATACTGCCCATGTAATCACCTCTCAGTGACTGTGAGATTTTAGCTTCTGGAGGATATATGGAATTATCTGATCACTGGGACCACTCATCAGTAGAGAACAAAGCAGTACCATGTGTACATGGTACAGGTGCTTCCAGCTGTTGACCACTGCAGTGTAATATTTAGGACACAGAACAACATCCTTCTTCCAACACCAAATTTATGAGCAAGCCTTACTTGAATAACTCAAGTTACTTCAGTGAACTATCTTGTGAAGAAACTGTTGAATTTTTGTTTGGATTCTTGCCAGCAGCCATAAAAATTCTTTGCCACTCAGTAAGGCTATGTATTATAACCATGTAGGCATCCTGGATATAAGAACTTTCACTTTTTGGCTGTGCCTGATAAACTTGAACATAAGACACCTTCAGCAGTTTTAAGATTTATGGCAACAAATTCCAACTCCCTGGCTCTGGGCCTGTGCAAGTCATGTTACCCAGTACCATATAACATTACCTGCGGTAACCAGCTCACAAAATAAGGTGCCTAAAATAATGTTCCAAAAATCCTGTGAGGGTGTAGACCTTAATAACTGCCAGCCACATCCATTTGTTCTCCAATGTTAAAGCCAACATGGAGAAACTCTGCTTCACCATTTTACCCTCAGGTTGTTTTTGCAAAAACTTAAGAAAATCGGTCCATTTTGAAACTGAAGTCCTCTGGAGATGGCTTGCCAATTGCTAGGAATTCTGCTTCACAAAAAAGCACAGAGAGGGTCACAGGATGAACCTTCAGAGGCTTAAGGAAAGTATGACCTAGCCTTTCCAACAATAAAGATAAAGCTTAATCCATGTATGAAAATGAAAGTGTCTTTTTATTCTTAAACAGTACAATACTCCCAGCATTTTCTTGGTCCTCTGAATGTACTTTTTACATGTAGATTTGTGAAGTAAAGCTTTGTTGATTCAGCATCTGGAACTACTCAGGTGGTTTGTCTTTGCTGCATTTATGAACAATAAAGCAAACCACTGGATGATTCCTGGATATTTCAACTCAAGTCATAGACGTCTCAACCTCACTGCTGACAAACACAAAACTTTAATTCCCCCTTCTGGAGCCAAATACAACAAATGTTGTAGACAGAAGGCTAAGTGATCTTCTTAAAAACAGGGTACTTATTTAAGTTACAATTTTTTAACTGTGAAGCACATACTCAGAATATCTAAAATCGTTGAAACCTCTGGACTATTTCCAAACCCAAACATAGTTTCACTTTAAAGACGTTAACTGAAGTTGATTACTTTCTCATTATAGTTTCCACCAACAGATAAGAAATCTATTACCGTGGTGCTGGTGTCAACCCTACTCCTAGAACTATTTAAAATCAATGCCTTTTCTTTTTCCCTTTCTTTAGTTTTTCTTCTATTAAAAAATTCTCTGAAGTGATCTCTGAGTTGTAGTTAATATTAGATTTTATAAACAGTATTAGAAATGTCATCAAGTAAAAAGTAATGAACCCTTGAGGCCAAGTAGGAGACAGAAAAAGTGACTCTGTTGGGAATTGTAGAAAACATTAAAACATGCCGGTGATATGAAAACATAACCTTGTAGTTATGGCTCAATATAAGATGGTATAAAAAAGAATATGTCACAATATTACAAATGTGAAAGCACAGCATTTTTAAAAGCATGAAGATGATACAGTACCCCAACTTTGAACATGGGCTACCAGGAACAATGATGGTGGCCAACATCACTGCATTTTCTCAGGATAAGAATCTCTTTCATTTGTCCCTTCATCCTTTATTTCAGGTACCTTACCAGCCTGGTAAGGGCAGATAAAAGTTTCACTCTGGAATGTAATTATTAGTAATGGGTTATAGGTTTCTTGGCAAGAATTGTACTAAAACTGTGTAGCAAGTCCAACAAAATGCCTTAATTTCAAAATACAAACTCAAGATAGATATGGCAACCTTCCTCACACCATGCTCAGAAAAAAACAATCCTTCTGCATATATGGTATTCAGAATGATGACTTTGGGGTTGCACCCTACCAGTCGGCAGTATGATCTTTATGAAATATATTTTAGGTCACATCATTTACCTTCCTTGGTATTGTATAGAGTTTTATGATCCTTTTTAAAGAGTAAATAGCCCTTCAGGAGCTGTCTGATCTGCAGCTTCCAACCTTACCATATTACAGGCATAGGGGTTTTTCACTATGTTTCATTTTTTTAAAAAATGGCCAGTCTGCCTTCTCCATAGTTTATACATGTAATCTTCTATCCCCTTTCCCAAAGTTGACAAAGCTTTGGTATCAGCAAAGGAGCTATGGTGATGTCTGTGGAGTCATTTGGCATCACAAGCAGCCTTAGAATGGGAATGCATTGTAGTGTGGACAGGTCATGAGGAGGGCACTGTTTTTCTTGCCTTAGCAGTTTTCTCTCATCATGCCTCACAGGGTGATTGACTTAATCTATCAGAAAGCTGAACCCACATATGTGCCTAGTAAAGGCAGTCACCCTTCTGAAAACTAGACTTTCTAACTTTTGCATCAGGTTCAACTGCAAAGAAGTCACAGACTTTTGTTACTGTTTTTGTTTGCTATGGATGTAGACAGAATCAAAGGCAAGATGTATCTTGCATTGTAAAGCTGCTCAATAAACTGAGAGTTTTTATTTTTTTGAAGACCTGAGCAGGACAAAGTCACCTGGCAACCTGGCTTCTCTCTGTAAAAAGACAAAAGGATTGAAACTAAACAAAAAGAGCACCAAGAAGGACATCAATGCTTTCCTGTCTCTCTCTTAGAGATTACAGTTAGTGCTGGAAAAATGCCAGCTGCCATTCTCAGGATTTTATAGTTCCTGTCTCTTCTAAAATGTAAATTGAACTCAAAATTGGGAAGCCCCTAAGGCTTGAAATGTGTGTGTGTGTGTGTGTGTGTGTGTGTGTGTGTGTGTGTGTGTGTAATATATATCTATATCTCTGTATCTATATCTTTCTATTTATATATACACACCTTGATCCAGATGTAGATGTAGATATTTCATTTTTCCCAGAACTGAGAAAACAAAAGAGACAGCACAAGATTAATTCAAGACTTGGGTTTGGTTAGTATTGCCTGGTGGGTGCCAAATCAGTTGTGAGGCCACAGAAAGTTCCCCTGCATCTAATAAACCCAAGAGACTTTTTCTTTTTTTTTTTCCTTTCTTTTTTGCCATATGGATCATTTATATTTAGCACTTATTTAATAGGTTGGCAGCTGACTTTCAATAAGTAACGAGTAAGAAATGTGTGATTTCACACACCTACCAACTTCATTTGTAAAGTCCCCAACAGGCTCTAGAACACTCTCATTTGGACATGCTCATTGAATCCATTCCCCTCTGCCCTACTGGTCCTGATGAGGAAACTGAAGGACTAAGGGTAAACCAGTTTACCCTTGGTTTACCTTGGGAAGTAGCAGAACTGAGCCAAAGGGGTTCTTGTAAAGCCAACGTTGATGATCTCATGAAACCACTCCTGTATATTTAATATCAATGTCAGAAAATAGGAGCCAGTGAGCTATGGGATGGGTTGTGTTCATCAATAGCCACCACATATTGGAGCTCCAAGCTTCGGTCTCTCAAATGTGACTGAGTTTGTGGACGAGGCTCTAAAAGAGGTGATTAAAACCAAACAACACTGTCAGTGCGGGTCTCCGTCCCATTTACCTTTCTCTAAATAGAAAGAAGTAATCTGGATATGGAGAAAGGAATTATGCTATGAACACACATTCCTCTTGTGCACATACGTGCACACATTGGTGTGCACACATTAGCATTCGCACAGATACACACAAATATACTTACACAGAAAGGAAGATAACAAGACGCATGCACACAGAGCAGTCCACATGAGGGCACCAGCAGGTCCAGAGTGAGACTCCAGAGGAACAAAACCTGACACCTTGACCTTGTGCTTCTAATTTTCAAAACTAGAAAATAAATACAAGACTTTTAAAATTTTTATGAATTTTTTTTCAAGAGGCAATGTGATATGTACTACATCTGTCACTCAGCACTAACACACCAGGTTTTATAAACATACATTCTTTAGTGTTCATTTTTATTGTAAATCATTGGACACAGTAATTGGATTCATAATGACAGTTTCAAACACACATATAAGTACTTTGATCATGTTCCCCACCCCCGTAAATATATAGGAAGAAACCTAGCTTGTACAGTTTTGCTGACAGCTTTAAAAATCCAGTATACTACAATATAAAAAGAAATCTTATGCCCAAACTAACCATCCAGCACTAATGCATGCACCATGCACACACACACATGCACACACTTGCAATTTCCATATATATGTATACAATTTCATTTTGGGATATGTATTAGTCAGGATATAGTCAAGAAAAAGAAACTGAAACTATACAGTAATTCTTCCCTTTTTTATTGGCTATATTTTATTTACATTTCAAATGTTATCCCTTTTCCTGGTTCCCCTCCATAAACTCCCTATCCCATGCAACCTTCCCCTGCTCCTATGGGGGTTCTCCCCTACCAACCCAACCCCTCCTGCCTACCTGCCCTGACATTCCCCTACACTGGGGCATCAAGCTTTGGCAGGACCAAGAACTTCTTTTCCCATTGATGCCCAACAAGGCCATCCTCTGCTACATATGCAGCTGGAGCCATGGGTCCATCCATTTGAACTCTTTGGATAGTGGTTTAGTCCCTGAGAGCTCTGGTTGGTGGGTACTGTTGTTCTTATGGGGTTGCAAACCCCTTCAACTCTTTCAGTCCTTTCTCTAACTCCTCCATTAAGGACCCCATTCCCAGTTCATTAGTTGGCTGTGAGCATTTGCCTCTGTATTTGTCATGATCTGGCAGAGCCTCTCAGGAGACAGCTATATCAGGCTCCTGTCAGCATACACTTCTTGGCATCAGAAATATTGTCTGGTTTTGATGGCTGTATATGGACTGGATCTTTAGGTGGGGCAATCTCTGGATGGCACAGTAATTGAATATAAAGATTATTAACTGCAAAGTGTGATCAGGGTTCTGGACAATTGATACCTATTAATAGTATGGAAACAGGTAAACAGAACTCGAAAAGGACAGCAACTACGGAGAGCAGAGAGACCTATAAAGGCATGTGTAGAGAGCCCAAGGAAGCACCTCAGTCCTAGCCTGATGGCTGGGACCTAGAGCTTGTTGAAGAGGGCATCACTATTGATCACTATGTACCAGAGAGGTTGCTATGTTACTATTCCTGGGGGAACCTACCGGATACCTGCCATAGAAATCTGTTCATAGAGTGGTAAGACTATAAGTAGGACCTCACTTACAATGTGAATTGATGGGTTTTGGGGGTTGCTACACAACGGTACAATCCTTTTCCGGCATGTGTGAGGCCCTGGGGTTGATCCACAATATTTAGATAGATCTGAACAATGTTCTCCTAGCAAAGCTTGAAATGCTAGTGGGTACAAGAAGATTGATTTAAACGGCCCTGTACATTTCTACTGAGCAGAAGATGATAGGTGCATTGGGAGCTAAGGGAAAATACACTGAAAGTGCACATGAGGACATGCAGTAAAACCGAGACGTTTGTGTACTCAGAGCCAACATACCCATATCAACGTGACAGAACCAGAGAGCATGTGGATGCGGGCGGTCGCTTCAAGGAGGCATAGAGGACGTGTAAGAACAGAGGAGGGGTCATGACGGAGGACCATCTTCAGAAGGCTTCCATCACCCGGAGCCTGTGTTGCAACTGAAATATCTTTCCTCAAACAATGATTACAGGCTCATAAGGTTGCACAATCTGCAGTTGGCTGTTCCCGTATTTTAATCTCACACTTCCTTGTTCATAAATTGATGTTTGTCTGAATTCCAATATTTACAAGTTAAATATTTGAAACCTCAGTCATCTCGGAATCAGCAAGTACTTGGTGCCAATATGCTTTCCTGTTAATTAACTCTGAACTAGCTCCATAATTGATTTTTAAAAAAGAATTATCTCTATCAATTTTTAATTATTGTGAGGGAGAGATATAGTAAAGAACTGTTCCAGATTTGTAACCTTGTATGATACCAACTTCATTTAAACATTTTTTTCTAGTAAGTTTTTATCGTACAAAGAGGAAACTAAACCTTTAAGCCATTTGCTGAACATTGTGGACCATGAATCAGAGATGCTTAAAGTTAGAGATGAAAGGGATTCTTGGTGACCATTCAGGAAACTTTTCTTTGTTAAGAAGGGGCTATGTCCCAAGGATCCTAAGTCACAAGGTACTTAGATGGTAGATTCAAGGTCTTATAATTTTCTCTAAGTTTTTCTCCAGAGAAGCATGGAAAGAAAGGAAACCATGCTGTACTTGGTATTATCTAGAGTAAAGCTAAGGATGTTTGTGGTTGTGGGGGGAGGCGGAGGGCAGGTTGGAGGATGACTACTCCCAATAAAAAACTATCAGATGTCCCAAGAGGCACACTGGAGGAAAATACTCTTTCTATGTTCACCCCTCTGGGCAGCCTGGAGGATTGGATAGAGAACTTGAGAATGTCTGAATTCTAAAAGGAGACCCCTGTACAACCTTGTGTGTGAGTATGTGGGTGTGTGGTTGGTAGGGAGTATTAAAGCAAGAATTCAGAACACCCAGCTTTGGTGTTGCTTGCTTGGCTTATAGTTAACTAATTTGGCACACTTTAGACATTGGCAGGTTTGGGCTGTTTGGTAAGATAGGTCTTCACACCCATGGAAAGAATATATTAATGATGAGGATCAGAAGATGGTAACAAAGATGGAATTTTATTATCTTTCATACTTACCTAAGAATTTAGACACAAACAGAATATTTATTGGCCATTTCCATTTTCGATCCATTTTTCCCCCCGGAGTCATGCATTTTCTTTATCTCATCTAAAACGAATAAAAATATATACTTTATAAATATAAACATGTTAACATGTTAAAGTATCTAATAGGTATAAGCTTCAGCAGCTTCTAATGTAGGAGGTCTTGGGTGTAGGGAGGATTTTGTGATGTTTTGTTCTGCTCCAGCCTTATCCTATCAGCAATAAAGAAAAGACCACCCAGGACCACTGGGGGTTGTATGTTTCCTTTTCTAGTGCATCGGTTACTTTTCTGCTGCTGTGATAAAACACCACAACTAACACAGGACACAGAGGGGTTTATTAAGCATGTGATTCCAGAGGGATAGTTAGTTTCCATCACAGTTGGGGAGCGTGGCAGCAAGCATCCAGCCTGGAGGATAGAGCGGAAGCAGAACTCACAGCTTTAACCACAAGCATGGAGCAGAAAAGCCAAATTAAAACGGTGATGTGGAGTTTTAAACTCCCGCTAAGTCTTAAAACCTGCTTCTGTTGACAGACTTCCTCCAACAAGGCACACCTCTCCAACAAGGCACACTTCTTAAACTTCCCCAAACAGCACCACCCACTGGGGACCACACACTAAAACACTGAACCTATGGGGGACACTCTCGTTCAAGACACCACATCCAGTTATCCTTCCTCTCACCTCCTGCCACAAACTTTTGGGAAAAGCGTAAGGAGATAAAAGGTTTAAAAGTGCCACAGAGGCACTGTGTTCACTGCAGTGCTGAAATAAACATGTGCCTATCACACTCGGCTGCCAAAACACACCGGGTGATGATAGGTTATAAAGTTCTTCCCTCAACACCATAGGATCACCAGAACAGTGGGTCTGAGAACCTTCCTCTGCACAGCAGCCATTCGAAACGTATCAATCAGCCTTATCCACAAACCACACACCTAGTTATCCAATGTCTGTCCTGCCCATACCAAGTACTGATCTTGTCTGTACCCCGTATTCCCTGAGCTCTGACACAAAGTTCAACATACTTTCGATGTTTTTTTTTTTTTTTTTTAACCATTCAAAAATGTTATTTCAAGGCTACTTCCTGTCTCCACATTTTCAACATTCTTGACAGTGGTGTGTTTTTATAACTGTCCACAACAGTGCTTTGTAGACGGAACAGTGTTTGGCTTTTTAAAAGTCTTTTTTGCATGCTGATCTAGTTGGTTTCACGAGTGTTTCATAATTTATTGAATGCAAGGAGTCTTGACAGAGGAATATGGGAAATGGGAGCATAGAAAATTATTTTTCAGCTAAAAGTATGAAAGTCATACCTTCTTCCTTTACCTTTCTGGTCATCCAGCCTCAGTTGGAGAAGTATGAAACTGTCTTGTGAAACTCACCAGGACTATTTAACCACCTTCCCACAGCCTAAATAAAAGCGTCAAGCTTCCCTTCAGTGTTGAACAATCACAACACGGAGAGCACACTCTCTAAGAGACGGGGTGATGGAACAGTGTCCATTCCTCTCTTTTCCTTGCACTTCTCCACCACACAGTCCAACTCATAAGCTGGCTTATCTAGGGGCAGTTGGGTACAAGGTGCATTTCGCCTGAGATGGTTTGATACTCCTCCTATCAACAAGGGTGAAAGGCAGCTTGTCGAAGCCATGGGAGTGATGAAGATTTTAATTAATTAGAAAACATTAAACACAAAAAAAAATGTGCTTGAGCATTTGCAGCCATGCGTGCTTTTTAGAAGTTAAGCATATTAAACGGACTCAGCACCAACAGCAGAGTTGGTAGCAGGACTTAGTCACCCCTTTCTCTGTAAAACTGGGAGAATGGTTCAGCCTTGACCTTGCCATTCAGCAGGAAACTTAACAGGACAGTGTGAATAAGGTCCTAAGGGTTCTGTAGCTGCATCATTCAGCCCAAACCAAGAGCCCAGCCCCGACCTCTGAACTGAGACTTCCAGAATGTTCCCCAGGAGAGAAGTCACTATGGCAGCTTTTGCTTGTCTTCAAATGGGATGTTTTTAGACCCCCATGAGACATAATGGTAATCTGTATGACAAATATTCAACCCGAAATTGTTCTGTGGGTTTTCTGCCGGGTACAGAAATTCGAGCTAAAGGCGAGGCCTCCACTCCCTGCCACTGGGTTTAATAGCAGAACCGCATACACAAGCCCTTTCTATTGATGATAGGCCCCAACTTTTCCCTTCTTGAAACATGAGTCACTGGGGCATGGACCTCATATCATAAGCAGAAACCAGATACCCTTAGAGTCAGAAGTATCTCCAACACTAATTGGATTAAAAATCACGAAGCGTGCTCACAGGCCGAGGCATTCAAATCAAATTAGCCACCATCTTATTTTTTGAAAAGAAAGAATTAGTGCCGTGTGTGTACATTGTCATCACAAGTTAATGAGGGGGAAGCATGACTGGAGCCGCTCCTGTTTCCGGAACTCAGGTACCACGCATGCTCTCTGCCTTTGCTTGCTTTTTGTTGTGCTTTGTTTCTCTTGCAAATAAGAGCTAGAAAATTAAAGTGAAGCAAACGGCCATCCTCTCAGGAACTACCTCAGGAAGTCCTTATTCTCAAAAGAGAAAATGGAACCGCAGGGAGGGTCAGAACAGTCACAGACCTCTCCATGACTTGGCAGCAGCTAACTACCTCTCAGGTGCCCTCACTTGCAGTGCTGTATGGAACAGAGGAACTCTGCCAGGATGCCCTTCAGATAAAAGGAATGTGACAATTCTTCAAAGTGACATTGAGAGCCTGAGGCAGCCCAGACAGTGGCCTGGGCTTTGGGCAAAGCAGAACTGAGTGGGTATCCTAGCCTCCGACTAGCAGGCCACATCTCACTTCCTTAGACTATCCACTTGGAAAGGTGGAAGGAAAGCCAAGGCCACATTTACCCCAGAAGGCAGACACTTCCCATCAGACTGTGGGAGGGTGGAGAAGACCTCAGCTCTTCAGGCAACCAACAGAGACACTTGGAAGATATAACAACGTGTGTTTTTCTACAAGGCTAGAGCAAAGCAGAGAACTGCAGCAGGACTGATGAGCTGCCTTCCAGAAAAAGCAAGCTACCCACTCCATGGCAGCTATCCAGTGATCCAGTGAGCCAGCCAGTCAGCCAGTCAGCCAGTGATCTAGTGAGCCAGTGAGCCAGTCAGCCAGTGATCCAGTGATCCAGTGATCCAGTCAGCCAGTCAGCCAGTGAGCCAGTGAGCCAGTCAGCCAGTCAGCCAGTCAGCCAGTGAGCCAGTGAGCCAGTCAGCCAGTCAGCCAGTGATCCAGTGAGCCAGTCAGCCAGTGATCCAGTGAGCCAGTCAGCCAGTCAGCCAGTCAGCCAGTGATCCAGTGAGCCAGTCAGCCAGTCAGCCAGTCAGCCAGTCAGCCAGTGATCCAGTGAGCCAGTCAGCCAGCCAGTGATCCTGTCAGCCAGTGATCCAGTCAGCCAGTCAGCCAGTCAGCCAGTGATCCAGTGAGCCAGTCAGCCAGTCAGCCAGTGAGCCAGTCAGCCAGTCAGTCAGTCAGCCAGTGAGCCAGTGAGCCAGTCAGTCAGTCAGCCAGTGAGCCAGTGAGCCAGTCAGTCAGTCAGCCAGTGAGCCAGTGAGCCAGTGAGCCAGTGAGCCAGTGAGCCAGTGAGCCAGTGAGCCAGTGAGCCAGTCAGTCAGTCAGCCAGTTAGCCAGTCAGCCAGTCAGGTTAGCAGCTGTTCTTCCAGAAAAGGGACAGTCCTTGAAAGAAGAAAAGGAGTGTACTAAAGGACAGAGAGGTGTGAAAAGGCTGTGTGGGTCAGTGGAAGGATATTTAGAGAGGCCCCAACAAGCTGTTCAGTGAAATGGTTCTTCTTACAGCAAATTTTGTTAGGACACAGCAGGGAGGAGACTGGAAATGGGCCCATGGAGCATGTGTTATAAAGCATAGACTGAGTTTAACCAAAAAAGCCCAACATATTTGTAATTAAACTTACCTAAACATCACTTAGCCTGGTAGTGACCGGATGACAAAGGTGTTACCACCAAGAGACACAGAAAGCAACCTACTGGAAATATATGCAAGAATACATGACAGATTACTTTTTTTTTCTTTTTAAGGCATTTAATTCCTCTAAAAGTGAATAGTTCTGGGTGAGCATGGTGATTCCTATGCATGGCTGTGCTCTTGGATCCTGGAGGCTGCAGCAGAAGTATTCTGAGTTCGAGGCCAACCTAGGCTGTACAGTGGAGGGGTTATAATAAACAGGAGTAAAATGTCCACAGCACAGCTCTAAAGCACTAAATCACAGCAAAGACTCTAGCCAAGGGAGTTCTGAGACCCACCCACATGCCCAGCAGGAGCTAGGCAAGCACGTGTGGTCATGAATGGTGAGGGTGGGTGCTGGCCAAAATGAGATGAAGGGACAAGCTGGATGGGGAAAATTTATAGATATGGGAGCAACATTTTACATTTTGGCAGAGATCCCAAAAGATGGAGCCAGTATCCTGAGATGTTAGCCAAAGGCACCAGAGAGGTCAGAAGACCAGGAGGAGGAAGTAGTTGAATTGTTCATGGTTTTATTTGTTGAGCCATATGAATTCATTGCTCTGAATATAAAAATTCATATCAGACATGGGACGGGCAAACGTGCTTTTCTTCCTGAGAGTTGTCTATTAATTTTTCTCAGACGATTGTTTGATGCAACATCTAACTTGTTGTTGTTGTTGGTGGTGGTGGTGGTGGTGGTGGTGTGTGTGTGTGTGTGTGTGTGTGTGTGTGTGTGTGTGTGTTGTTGTTGTTGTTGTTTATGTATCAGGTGTCACAGGTAGGAGATAGTTGCCTGATCTAAGATCACAAGAAATTATTTAGATTTCCTTCTCAAAGCTGTAGCCTGTCTGATCTTTAAAAGAAACAAAACAAACAGAAAATCTCATTTTAAGTTAATTTCATGTCAGCTAGAGACCTAGCTTCTTTTTTTTGCTTGTGAATGTACCCTCTTTTCAGCAATACTTGTTAAAATGGCTTTTCTTCCTCAGTCAGGGGTCCTGGAATCTTTGTTGAAAGTCAGTGGTCTATAGGTACACAGGCTTGGGCTTGGGTTTGCACTCTCAGTTCTGCTGTGCTGGTTGGTCTATCCTGTGTCAATACCACACTGTTTCACTGCAGTAACTCTGTAGGAAGTTTAAAACTTGAAAAGAATGAGTTTCCCAACTGCCTTCTTCAAGATTGTTTTGGCTTTTCTGGGTCCCTTACAGTTTCATATAAACTCTGTAACAAGCTTCTTAGTTAAACACACACACACACACACACACACACACACACACACACAGTAGTTGGGGGTTCAGTGGAAAGTTGTGTTTAATCCACAGATCACTTAGCACAATGCTGCCTTAGCACAATGCTGCCTTTTTTTGTTTGCTTTGTTCTTGTTTTCATGAAACAAAATTACACTATGTAACTACTTAGCCCAGACTGGCCTTGAACTGGTGATCCTCCTGCCTCTGCCTCCCAACTGCTAGGACTACAGGCCTGTGCCACTATAACCAGTCAAGAGTATTGCCTTCTTAAAGACATCCTGTCTTCTAATCCATGATAACAAGTCACATTTCAATGAATTTAACCCCACTAAAGTCTTTGATGATGTTCTATAGTTTGCACGTCTGTACCTTGCATCCGTTTGTTTAATTTATTTTAAACATTTTATTCTTTGGAATCTTCATAAGTAGGATTATAGTGATTTTCAGATTGCTAGTATGTAGACAACTTGCTTTATATCTTCTGTAGCTTTGCTGAGCACATCATTACCTTCTTTAGAGTACTACTTGAGATTTCTCATACACTAGAGCAGTGGTTTTCAACCTTCCCAATGCTGGAACCCTTTAATAGAGTTTCTCATGTGTGGTGACTCCCAACCATAAAATTATTTTCGTTGCTACAGCATAGTTGTACTCTTGCTACTGTTATGAATCATAATGTAAATATTTCCAGAGACAGAGTTTTGCCAAAGGGGTCTCAATTCACCAGTTGAGAACCGCTGTACTAGGTCATGTCCTCTGCAGTGACAGGTAGATTATGTCTCTAATAAACATGGCTTTTAATTCTTCTGGCCAGCTTTTCTGAGTTGACCTCTTTGGGCAGAGCCTCCATTCTGTGAGCATGTTGTGTGCTGTGGTGGCCACCCGGCATTCTGCAGTATGTCTAGGTTTCTGTGACAAAACACCCTAAACCTGGGCGGGGGATGGTGTTATGAGCAACGAGAATTTACTTGCTGCAGTTCTGGCAGTGGGATGCCAAAGATCAGGGTCAGCACCTGAGGAAGGACCATGCTAAAGGACAAGGGAACTCTCTGAATGCTCCTTTATTCTCTAGTCCCAATCGTGAGAGCTATGACCTCGTGACCTATGCCCTTGGCCCCTAATTCCATTGCCTTTGTGGGGTCCTGATTTCGACACACACATTTTGGGAATATGCAAACACTGGGACAACAGGACCATTTATCTGGCTGAGGACATTCCTACTGTTCCTAGTTTTAAAATGTTCCCTAGTCATTTTCTTAAGAAAACAATAAAATATGCCTAGAGTTGTTTGGACTTTGTACATTCCAGAAGGACTTGTCACAGCTAATACACACAAGGACACCCCCCAGACCAAAAGGAAGAAAGAATAATTCTGTCATATGCCAAGTGGTAAGAGGCACAGCACTATATAAAACAATAAACGATTTCCATCCAAAGCAATACCAATACATTAGAAAGTATCACTGTTTCTGGAAGATGCTGTCCCCACCAACCCCCAGGTCTGAGCCTCTGCTTGGTCTTGTCTTCCTATTGCCAGGTAAGCTCAGAGCTTCCATTCCCTAGCTTTGCCTTGCAGAGGAAGCAGGAAAATCTCAAACCTGCACCTGGCTTTCCTCCAAACCATTTATTTAGTCTGTCTTCCTTCTCCCACCATCTGTGGGCCTCCCTCCTTATCTTCTCATTCCTCTATTTGTATTCCAGGGGAGGACAACAGCTGGCCCATGGAGAAAGCAGGAAAAGGGTTAAGGAAAATCTCTTCCCAGCAAGAGATAGATGGCAGGCTGATAGACCATCCTCTACTGCTGTGTCCCTACTGGACTAAAGGAGCTCCCACAGGGAAGGCTGGGAGCCGATGGACCAGGCAGAAATAGGCCATCATTTCACCCTTTGGTGTGTGGGCAAAGCTACATATACAAAGGAGACAGAAGAGGATGTCCTTGTTTCTTGAGGCAGGGACTCTGGCTGGAACTGGAGCTAGTACCCAGTGATCTCCTATCTCAGTCCCCACAGTTTAGCAATGCATAGCCACACACAGATTTTTACTAGAGTATTGGGATCTGAACTCAGGCCTCTCCAATCTCAAGAAATAGGACTTCTTGTTTCAAGCCATCCAGGAGAATCCGATTTTTCGGGGACTAGAGAGCGCCTCTTCACTGGGCACCAGTCTCAAGGGCCTCCAGGACAGTGGGCAGTAAGATCCCTATTCACTTCCTGGCTGACTCAACAATAGGCAGAAACTCCTTGCAGACACCTACTGAGGCTCCTGTACCCTTCATCTCTAGATGACAAATCACATTAGTCACCCCCTGCCTCTGAGCTTGGATCTGCACACAGAGCCCACAAAGCAGGCATCTGTTCATCAGAGGACTCCAGGCACCCTGGGGCAGAAATGGGTGGGACCTCCTGAATCCCTTCCAGAGCACCTGGAGTACCACGGGCTCCAGAGTGATGGAGGTAGGCTCCCTCCACTTAATTCCCCCATTGTGCATGTCTGCGCCCCGTTCAGCAGGCCCCTACAGGTAGGCGATACAAAAACCTCACTGCTTACCCTCTCTGTGGTGGCCCTGCCCTGCAGGTGTCCCATAGACTTCTGTGCACCTCTCTTCAGCTATCACACCTTCACATCTCCTCTGAACAGCAACTGTTCCCCTTCTCTCTGAGCGGGTGACTCAGGCTGTTCGATTTAACATAGTTCCAGTCTGTATTGACAATTATTGTTTCAGGAGTATACCCATGTTTGTTCCCATCAGAGGAAATCCTAGAACATGTTGAGAGGCTAACAAGGTGAGATGTGTTCTCCCCCCTGCCACACAAACACACACACACACACAGAGAGAGAGAGAGAGAGAGAGAGAGAGAGAGAGAGAGAGAGAGAGAGAGAGAGAGAGAGAGAGAGAGAGTGAGACTCTAACCCAAAAGACTGTGAGCCTTGGGTCTGTTGGTCATATCTTGATTTCCCACATGGAGTCTGAGAGCAATGTCACATGAGGGAGCATGAAGGGGCTAAGAAATGAAGATGTTTTATGATCTCTTGGATTAAGCTATGCTCAAACTCAAGATATCCCTTCACATGTTCTGTTAGAGGATTATATTGTTTTTTTTTTTCCTCAAACTAGTGAGAGTTGGTTTCCTGTCATCCCCATCTAGATGATTGCTAGCAGACACACCTCCATGCTTTTAGACATGGGAGAGACTATGGCCTACTCCTCATATGTCCTGTCTGGCCTAATCTTCCTTCTCCATGGTTTAAGCCTCCACAGCCTTCATCACACTGCCAGATAGTCCTCCTTCACCATGGAGTAAGCCTCCTACATCCTTTATCACATCTCTCAGATGTCAGGTACCCTGGCTCTGTTTTCTCTTAGTCCCCTTCTTAAACTAGTGTGTTTATGACTTACAGCTTCGAGTCTATGTATTCACCTAGCACTTTTCCCAAAGACCTCTTCTTCTTGAGTCCTAAAAGTGGGGTTCAGGATTTGTCTGACCTATGACTGTCCTGCCTGTACCCTGTCCATTTTCCTTATACTAAATTTCGAGAGTCTATGCTTTTCAAAGGCAGGTACCATGTTTTCCACACCTAATTCCATCTGGCAGATGCCACTGGAAGAGATTCCGAATCAATAACAAGCAAGGCCTCTCTCTGTCCTTTGCTTTGCTACTGCTGTCTTTGATAATATGGCTGTCTATATGAAGTGTGTACCTTCTTCATTCCCAACCCCTGCCCCCAAGTGCATGGTGAGGCTGGTAGAGGACCAGTTGGATCTTCTGTGCGTCTTGTAAAGCTTCTTGTGCCATTACCATGTGGAAATCCCACATTTGCTGCTTCCAGCAGAGACCAAGCCTAGTTCCAGGCCTTGACCTTGGGTAGGAAAGAACTATGAGTGAGGTACAGGCATAGACCAACTGCTTCCCAGAATACTTTACCCTCTGAAAATCCCCAGCATTAACATCCTGGGCTCTGCCCAGACTCTTCAAATACAAGAGCAAATAAAATAAATACAAGTAAATATTGTACTCATAAGCAAGAGAATGCCTAGCAACCAAGAACAAAGAAGACTGCAGGGGCTGGTGTCTCCACAGGCCCTGTGTGCAGGATTCAAGAAAGACCTTTTGTGTCAGCATCATGCTTTAAGTGTTCAGTTACAGGGGAGGTAGGGGTTTTGAGGCTGAGAACTGGTAAGGAGGAGAGGAGCAGTCAGAGGTCCCCTGGCCTTTGTCCCACTTCAACACACATTATGTTGTGCTCATTACAGGTTTTGACTATGAGACGCTTAGGCATACTCAAAGAAGGGGCAGCAGTGTCATTTTTGAGTTGTCCCCCAGGCTCTTCGTGAGTAAGATCCTGCCATGTTTGCCTCGTGGAGCTTTTCTCTTTCTTAGCTAAATGATTCAAAAGCAGATCCTAGGCCCCCTGAATTTTCCGGTGTGGGTATCAGAGTACATGCCTACAGAAAGGTCTTCAAGTAGCACAAGTCCATCCCCCTGCTTCAATGATTGGGGTCATTTTAGGTTTGGCAATCCTTCAGGATTTTATCCCACAATCAAGTGCTTCTTTTTCTCCAAAGGGTTCTTCTGTTGTCTCGTTTTTAAAGATGTTTGTGGCACATGCACCTGCTTGGGTTGGCTTTAAAAAATCTAGGGTTATTTGGGGGTATACTGAAAACAGGGGACAAGAAAAGAAGGGAAAGGGAGAGGAAGAAGAAGAAAAGAAGAAGAAATGATGAGGAGAGAAAAGAAGGGAAAGAAGAAGGAAGGAGAAGGGAGGGGAGATAGCATGAAGTACAGAAAGGGAATAGCGAAGAAGACGAAGTACACAAATGGGGTCTTGATAAAAGCCACGTGGATTCTTGCTGGTCCTTCATAAGATGCCCAGAAGGATGGGAATAAACTGGACCAAACCCCAGACCTTAAGCAGACATCCCCTCCCCCTAGCATCTTCTGAGGATTTGGAATAAAAGTGGAAAAAAAGATTTCTGCAAGTGTCTGTCACTATGGCAACTGCAGCCAGGAGTGGCCATATTGGGGTTTCCCAGCAATTTTGAAGACAGATGACCCTAGGTCCACTCCACACACAGGAATGTGATTGTGTAGAAAGAAAGCAGAGCCCTGGCCTGGCTTCTCCAGAGATCAAGGAAAGGGAATCTTGAGGGCAAAGGTCAGAGGCAACCATGAAGGAAAAGCTGATTCACATAAAGTCCCATGGAGCCAGGAGGAATTCCATTGCCTCGGAGAGGAGTACCTCCAGTTCCCTAGACCCAACATCCAAGAACAGGAGAAATTCCCAAGCAAGCATTCTGCAGCTCCACAACCCCTCCAGAACTCCATCCAGAGAAACAGGATTTTGTAATGAGCTCTGGTTCACATGACAATGTTCTTTTGAGCCTTTAAAAGTAATTTAATTTATTATTAGTGTGGCTTTGAGGATTCAGTTTACTCTGTCCCCTTTAGGTGAGATCCAACTCTGTCCCAACCTGATGCTCTCTTAGAAAATTCTTCCTTCCAGACTCAACCACACAGAAGTGCAGTTCATGACCCCAAGGGAACAGAAGACAGCAGCTCGGTGACCTGAGGATGTGTCCACAGGTATAGAGGGCAGTTATAATGCTATGAGGTCCATTTTAATCTCAGAGAAGGAGGGGAGGAGAAACCCTATATCTATATGGAAGCTGGAGAACCGGCTCGGTGGTTAAGAGCTGTAGCTGCACTTCCAGAGGACTGGAGTTTGGTTCCAGCCCCCACCATGGTGGCTCACAACCTTGTATAACCCCAATTCAAGGAGCCACACTGGCTTCTTCTGACCTCTGTGTCTGCTGTGCACACATGGTGCACAGACATACAGGAAGATAATATCTATAATAATAATTTAAGATATGTAATGTGTGTGTGTGTGTGTTTAATACTGATGGACTTTTTTGTCATTTTTCAAATGTCTTTTGTGGTGAATACCTACCAAGATGACATCAAAATTTGTATAATAAGATAGTAAATGTTACAAAAGAGGCCAAGGAAAGGTGAGAGAGAAGAGCACAGGAGTGTAGGATTGACAGGTGAAAGGAGCAGGAAGAAGGGGAAGGTGATCAGATGGGTGGGGTTTGAGAACTGCTTTAGAAAGTCCATTTTGTCCCGGTTTGGAAGGGTCTTTGGCAGGGAAGAGACCACACGGCACAGCGCTGACTCGCAGGCCGCAATGGGATGTCAGGCTTATGTTCTGTTCTCAGAGCTTGTGACTGTCTTTCCTCAGGACTACCTCAACAAGGAACTGCCTCTGGAGGCTAAGAGGGAGTAATGCCATTGCTGAGATGTGTCAGTAGGTTTTCCACCTATGGGCCCCCTGGGGTAGAGCCTCATAGAAGTTGACTGGCTGACAAACCCTGCCGAGGGGACTCTTGCTCATTAAGAAAGTGATGATGAGGTTTCCTGTGACAGACTGTGCAAGTGTCCTCCTTCTGTATTAAATGCAAATCCAGTTCTTTGTGGGGGGTGCTGGCAGGATGGAAAACTGGGTGTCATGGGAAAGGAGCCCCTTTCGCCCTTTATCTGCTTCAAACTACTTCCATTGGAAAGTACAAAATTCCCCACAATGGGCATCATTTCCTGGTAAGGTTGTTTACAGAAAATTTTCCTTGTGTATAAAGAGATCTTCAAAATAGCAATAAATCACCCTTAAGGCCTAAGCATGTGGGGCTCAACTCCTTTCCTAGACACAATCCTGAAATTTTCTGGGAATCTCACATACAAGTCTGTAAACTTTTCTTTTTGCACCCAAACTCTCCTACCTTCCCCCCTCCCCAAACTTTACAGCTCAGGGTTTTAAGTCAGCAGCCCTAAACCTACTCCACAAGACAGCAGCCACCCTATAGCTCAGGGACACTCCTTAGCAAGCCTTTGAGATGTAGCTTGAGAACCCACCAAAGTCAAACACGTGGTTATAGTGAAGACTTCCAAGAGCAACTCTCCCTTGAGAAGCCCGTGTTCACACTTGGGCGTGTCTTATCTTTTCCCTGGGTGCTTCTCTTTCTATTAACCCAGTGCTTACACTTATGCTCAACCCTCTTCCAGATATGCTCTGGCTCGGCTTGGTGCTGAATCCTACTGGACTTCTTTTCTTCAGTGAATTATCTCATCTGTGCCAATCGAGGCCTCTGAAAACTTCTCCACAGGCTGCTGTAAGCCAAAGCTTAGAGCTGTGTCAGCTTTAGTGACACTGACAGGTGGGACTTCTAGGAACATGTTTTCTGGGGACAGCAGTTGTGTGATCTCTATGAACTGTGAACTGGTATCCTTCTGCCTGTTAGCCTGATCCTTGGTTTTGTGGCTTTTAGTGGGGCATGAAGCATGGCTCTGCCAATGATGAAGTAATATTGGGACATCCTTGAGCGTGAAGGATCCTTCTCAGAGAGCTAGGGTTCTGGAAACTCATGGCCGCCAAGCTGCCCTGAGCCAGCGGCTTCTGGAGTGTTGTCTCAAGGATTCAAGAAAGAAATTTACAAGAGGGCGAGTTTCAAAAAGAAGTTTATTACAGGTTCATAGGTCAGAGCTTAAGAAAGAGGGTGTGGGGGGGAGAGAAAGAAACAGAACACTCCTTACAGCAGGAGGAATCTCAGTAGACAGGTGACATTGTGATGGTGGGGATGGGGTGTAAAAGACTCCTGCCTTAAAGTGGGATGAGGGTGGGGAAGAGAAATGGGTTGGACCATCCAGCTGGTTCAACTAGATATTCAGGAGCATCTCTCTGTCTTCATCCTGAGTCACACCCACCTCTAAGCAGAGGAGCTCATTTGGAAAACAACAAAGAGACAGGAAAGGGAGCTTTCTCCTGTAGTTCCTGGGCTCCAGCAAGGACATTCTCAAATCTGCTGCTTTGGAGTCCTTGCCTTACTTGACCTGTTCTTATCACCTGATCTAATCAGTAGAGGATCCCGGTCAGGCCCAGGAAGGTCTCCATAATCCTCCCCTCCCAGGTTTCTTCCTGTCCTTCCAAATAAAATAGCACACAGGAGCATCCTAGGCAGTCAGAACATCACACATCTCTCTTAGCTGACAGGTCGCACTGACCCTTTCTCAGCTGTCCAGAGCTGACTGGAGTTAAGGGACACAGAATGGTCATCTCCCTCTCCTTAGGTCAGCCACCCTTCTTCCTTGAAACTGCACACAGCTCAGATGAGATAGGGGTACTTGAAACTCCCACTAAAGGCAGGAGATAGCCACTGCTAGTGTTTCTCAGGGACTGCTACCCTAAGCACCATGACACACTATCTCCATCCTGAGTGTTCACCTGACAGTTGTTAACTAAGCTTCTCTATGCACCAGAGTTGTGCACGGGTCCTAAAGATGCATGCTGTAAATGCCAGGTAAGTGTGCCTTGCCATGGTCAATTAATAGAATGACAACAATCAAGAACAGAGAGGAAACCCTGGCATGTCACACCAGTGAGGGCTCAGGGGAGAGAGTGAAGGACAGATTAGGAGTAAGAAGCATGTCAGGTTTTTACTCGGACAGGATGGGCACGGAAGGCTGCGGTGTGAAAGCAAGAGTGAAAGGGATGGGGTGAGCCAGGCAAGCAGTCTGGAGTAGGAGAATTCTAACAAGGAAAAGGCTGGTGCAAAGGCCCTGGGGCAAAGGCTCCTGATGTGTCTGAAAGTCACAGTGGAGGAGAGAGAAGGGATTCTCTTGTTTCCTTTTTCTCCTGCTCATCTCCTTCTTGGATCCACAATGCTGAGTGGTAAGGTGGATGCACCCAGTACATTGCCAGGGCATGCAGGCACAGACAAAGCATCTCCTACTCGGGGATAGAGGAGAGGCTGAGGATAACACTCACAAGGCTTCTTGGGGACGGAGGTGTTATGTCAAGCAGGCACAGGTTAGAGGAGAGAGAGAAGTGGCACTTCCTGTGTGGGGCTGGTGGGGTGGGAGGTTCGAGCCACTGTGCTCTGCTGATAGACAGAAGACTAAATCTTCTCTTAGTTGGCAGCCCTCACTGCCCACTGGTGACAGTCAGTCGGTTGCTCTCCTCCATCTCCCAGGCCTCATGGTCTCCATTCAACCAGGCATGTATTCTCCGGAGTCCCTGGCTCTGCTTGTGAGGAACTCCACCGCAGAAAAAAACACACCACGACAAGAACCACCATGTTCCTGATGCCCTGCCAGCTCCTTGAGAGAAGGGACTATGTCCTTTTGCTCCTCTGTCCCTAGAAGCAGGCAAAAGGGAGCCACTCACATCCCCTGCAGGTGTCAGAAGTTGATGTTATTCACGAACTTTCTGCACATGTCAGACCTTGTGCTATACCATGTCTGATATCAAGTCACGTGAAAAGAAACATGTTCTAAAAAAAGAAAAAAAAAACCTATATGCTCTAACGCTTGCATAGTCCTCTTGTTGCCCTTCAAGGTATCCACACCTTCCTTCTAGTAGAGTTTTCTGGAACTTGCACATAGCCGACTAATCCCCCACCCCGACTCCATGAGTATTTCTGGGCTTAGATCCAGGGTGCCTGGGTCTTCCTCATTCCAGAGGCAAAGACTTAATCTGACTCGTCTGCCGGTGCTCTCTGCACACCTTGCCCACCTCTCCATCATTTGCCTTCCCTTCCCTGGCCCTGCCCCAGACCCTTCAAGGTTTCCTGAGCTGATTCCAGCCTGTCAATTCAGGTGGGGTGCTTCATGCCCTGCAGGGGAGGGCATGGGTTCTGTTGGGGCTCAGCTTCCCTGGGCAGCATGTTGCTGTTTCTTGCTGCCCACTCAGGCCTAACAACACATGAGACCGGAGTTGGATGCTAACAGTGATTTCCAAGAACCATCTCTGCCAGAGGCCGCCTCCGAGTGCCGCTGACCATCCCTGAGTGAGCACAAATGGGGCGTTAAACTAAGCAGTGCTGCTAATCTCAACGTCATCTAAGGAATGGGAAACTGGAGTTGGGGGTCTGGGGGCTGGCTTGGGTGGGAGATGGTTTCAGTGAGTGGGCTGGGAGTGATCAGGTTCACACCAGGTAGTCACCGCAGTTGGGATCCCATTTGCTGTTTACCAACTCGGTTCTCACATTTGAGATTCTCTCCAGACAGAGCATCCCTCTGCCTCAGCTGCTCAGAGCCTCCAAGGTGAGCGCAAACCCAGAGCAAGAGAGCCAGTGCCATCCGGAAAGAAAAATGGGCATACACACACACACACACACACACACATACACACACACACACACACACACACACACACACACACACACTATCTAGCTTGTGCACTTCTTACAAGCTAGGCACTCCGAACTGTTCCTTCCTTCTCTTTCCCATTTACTTAAAATTATTTATGATTTGGGGCTGGTAGTAATGGGAATTGAACCCAGGGCTTCTGGTGTGTTGGCAAGTGCTTTACCACTGGGCTGTGTCTCTGACCCTACTTAAATTTTTTTGAGGCAGAGTTTTATTAAATTTATCAAGCTAGCTTTAAGCCTCTCATGTTCCTGTTGCTGTCTCTGAGTAGCTAGTTCTTCTAAACCCGACCCTTACCTCTCTGTTACTACAGGATAATTCACCCTCTCTGCATCAAGAGCAATGACTTGCACTTCAAAATGTTTGAAATAACATGTTAGTACTTTCCAGATATTGCCCAAAAATTTGAAAGTGAAAAGACCTTTAAGGCTAGTTCAGGAAAACAAGGTGGCACCAGCAGCTCACGAATGATGTACTACCACACCCTTGCTGGTTCTATAGACTGCGCAGGGGAGACAAGGCAACATCCACTTCTTAAGACTGTCTCCAGTAGCTAATGTTCCTGCCTGCAGTCTGCTAAATACCATCTGAAGGGACTTGTTTAGACCAGGAGTTGCTTTGAAGAGCAAGGCAGTGAATGTGAGCACCGACCTGAGCTTAGGGAATCTTTCCTAAAATCCCACGTGGCTGCAGCAGAGCAATGCTGCCCATAAAACGGGGAGGGGGGGGAGGGTCAAAGAAGGGAAGGGATCTATGCTTCATGCAATAAGAAAGTGGTTAAGAAAAGCAAAGCTAGGACCCGGACCGCCTAACATGCTGAGTTCAGCAGTGCCCAAGACTCTGGGAGCTGGGGAGTTAACAGACAGAAATCAAAGCACCAGCCTGGCTTCTCTCAGACTGCAGAGATAATGAAGTAATAAAGCAGGCAAGGCGGCAAACGAGCTCTCTTCCGTGGGACTCTTTGGGCTCTCAGCTGCCACTCATGGTCTACCCAAGGACTCCAGAAGCTCAGGCGACTCAGAGAAGTGAGCTGGCAGGCCTCAGCGGCCCAAGGACTAATTCGCTCCTTTGGAGACACCAGAACCTCAGCTCCCCAACCTGTCACAGAGCCCAGCCCATAGTGGGGCAGCCCATATGGCTAAGCTGTTGAGTTTCCAGAGAGCCTGAGGGTAAACAAACCCTGGGAGTCCAGATGGGAGGCCGGCCAGGCTGGCTCCTCTCCTTGATCTCCTCATCAGGGTGGGGCGAGGGTCCATGTAGAAACCCCAGGAGGCACCTTAGCGATTTTCCAGGCCAGTGGCTTCATTTGTCAGATGAGAAAAGGGCCCTTCCCCTCCTGCAGGTTAGGGTGACTGGCCAAAAGTGACACGGTTAATCAAAAAGCTGTGGCTGAAGTCATGGCTCAGCTCGAGTACAGACTGTAGCCTGAGAAAGTCATGGTCACTTCTTCCTTGAATAGTTAGAGGGGACAGGGACCTTCCACTCTGAGGTCCTCTACAGGAGCCTGGAGGGTGCTGTGGTCACCTCTAAAGTGCTGGTTTTACAGGCATCTGCCACTACACCTGGTGTATGAACTGCTGAGGATCGAACCCGAGGCCTCATGCATATTGACCAAACATATTGATCATTTGGGCTGTGCCCCCAGTCCTTTGAGTTTGGGACACTAGTAAGGTATTTGGCCTTTTTGAACATCACTCTTCTCATCTATAAAATGGGAACTGTTCTGCCCATCCAACAGCTTTACCAGGGGGCAGGGAGATAGATGGTGGAGTGCTCCAGGCTGTATGTGGCTCTTAGCCCACCACAGCTGTCAGCACCACCATCAGCTAATCCAAAGTTTCTTCCCCCAGCAAGGCAACTGCTTTCAGTCGACAGATAATAAGTTGGTGCATCGAGAAGATGCTGGATACTTGAGCTCCAGGACGGCAGGAACGGCACAGCCGGCTGGTGGATGGCACACGCTGAAATGTACCATATGTTTAAAATTATGATCCCAGATGTTAGGTCTTGGCACCTAAGGCTCACACTATTAGACTTGATCCTTTATGTGTCTCTAACAGTCATTGAGGTGCCAGGAAGTTTGTATTAAAATGCAAATTAGCTTCCCAAGAAGGGAAACAAACAGTAAGCTATCCTCTTTGCCAATTTCCAGTGGGGGCTGGTTTGGGGGGAGGAAGGTAAGGAGAATCTAAGGGGTTAATCTTTGTATAGAACAGGTGCTAAGTGAGATAGGTACAGGCTGATGGGGTAACAAGCTGCTCCTGGAAGAGCCAAGGGGCAGAAAAGTTGGTTTTTTTCTTACAGCATTGTCAGCCTTTCCCAGTCAATAGTATAGGCATATAAATGGTACCCAGTCCCTGCGGTGCAAGGCCACAGGGTTATGGAAGCTGGTCCAGGCAATGATACTTGCTCTAATCTACACACACACACACACACACACACACACACACACACAACTGTGAACATGAGATAGAGATAGAGACGGAGGAAAGGAGGGAGGGAGGGGAGAAGGGAGGGAGGGAGGGAGAGAGAGAAGAGAGAGAGAAGAGTAGGTCTGCTTCTTCTGTTTGATATTTCCTTTGGAACATGCACTTTACCTGTGTTGACTAAACCTCACGATTCCTCAAAGAGAAAGAAAGAAATTCCAGTGCCTGAGGATGTTTATTTAGGTTTATGAGTATTTTGCATGTATGTAAGTCCATGGGCCATACCCGTGCCTGGTGCCCACAGAGGCCAGAAGAAGGCATTAGATCATCTTGAAGTGGCTTTACAGTCACTTGTAAGCCACGGGGGGGGGGGGGGTGCTGGGAATTGAGCCTGTGCCCTCTGGAAGAGAGGCAAGAGGTCTTAACCACTCAGTTTCTCTCTCTCCCTAGATTGGTTCCTTTCTAGCCCAGGATGGCTCAAACTTTCCACGTAGCCAAGGATAGTCTCAGAATCCCAGTCCTCTTACCTCAGTGGCCTGAGTGCTAGAATTACAGCCACTCAGGCCATGTCTGGCTTTATTTTTCTCTAAGATTGTTATCCGAAGTTCTTCATTAGAATTCATAACATAGTGTCTTTGGGGCATAGGACTCACCTTCTGTGTACAGAAGCACTCCTACCATGGACACAGGTATGAGATATTTACCCTAGAGGCTAGGACTGTTTTGAAGATCGCTAAAAATTAACGAATATATGTGCCATTAGACAAGAGTCGTTCAACGCCCCCCCTGCCATGTAGACCAAGTATGCCTCTGCTGAACCCTCAGTGAGGACCCAGTGTCATCTGTCTACTCTATAACCTGTCAGAGCCTCTGTTCCTAAGGGGCTGTCCTTTCACTCTACCCATGAACTCATACTTCATTCATAGTAGCTCAGACCCTTTATCCTCCCCACTTCACAGATTAGAAACTGAGACTTAAAAAGCCCCAGTCATACAATAAGTATTAGACCTAAGGCCTAAGTGGCTCCTAAGGCTGAGTAGTAGGAATTTAATCACTCTTGTCTCCATCTTTAAAAGGAAGGCATACAGTTTCCCTCTTTTCAAATTGCTTTGCCTTGATGTTAAGCAGAGGACCTGAAGCGGGCAAGGGGGCCATGTTGGAATACCTGGTGGAGTGAGAAGCAGATGTAGAGAGAGATTTACATGTATGAAATTGTCAATCAAGGAATAAGCGATATTCTATTAAAATATTAATCAAAGAGAAAAGGCACTATTAAAGAAAAAGCCTGTAACTAAAAACCATTCAAGTGAGAAAGATGTCCAGGGAAATAATGGAATGGAGAATCAGAAGTGTAGTGATCCAGTCAAACACTAAGCATTTCAGCTTCTCATTATAAAGTACGGCCAAGGCTGGGATGTCATTCAGTGGGTAGAATGATTGCCTAGCATATACAAAGCCACAGTTTGATCCCCAGCACCCCATATGTCAGGCATATGGTGGTAATCACAACACTTGGGGGGGAAGTAGGGGAAGGTGAACCAAAAGCCAGCTACATCAAAGCCAACCTGGAATCCATGGGATCCTGCACCAATTAAAAAAAAATGTATATCTGAGCATTTTCTAAGAAACTACCATGAAGATGTAACAAATATATATTTTTTTCAGACCCGCTCCCTTCCAAGTTATTCACTAGTGACAAGCATTTTCCAAGAGACTACGGTGCTGGGACCCTGTAACGACCGCAGGTTTCTGCAGATGCAGGAACGTAGCTGAAGCATTGTCACAAAAATTCTGAGTCAAGCTGTGGAGTCCAGATTTTGGTTCCAGGTTCAATAGCTGTATAACCTCAGGCAATATGCTGACCCATCCCTGTCTAGAAAACAAGGGCACATTTGTTGTACCCAGACATAACGAGAGGCAAGCTCCATGGCTCAGCACTCCTGATAAGTGGCTTGCACCGTGAAGTCTGGTTCCTCAAAAGTGTCATACTTCGGTACTTAAGGGAGCCTTGGCAAGGGCGAACCTGGTCCTCCTCAGCACAGATGCAGCCCCATAAGCTTTGGGGACATACTGTACTCAGGTGGAACAAAACACAAGATGACATTAGCAAGGCTTGGTCCTAACCATTCTTTGGTCCTCTTACAGCTAAGACAGGGACTCAGAATGAAGAGTTGGGAATATGGCTCAGTTGGCAGAGTGCTTACCCAGCATAGACTGAGCCCTGGGTTCAACCCCCAGTACCACATAAACCAGGCATGCTGGCTCACTGCTGTAATTTCAGCATCTTGGGATTGAAGGTTGGTGGATGGGAAAGTCAAGGTTATCCTGGGCTGCATACTGAGTTAAAGACCAGCCTGAGATTTAGGAGAGACCCTGTCCCAAGCATAAAATAGGGCGGGGTGGCTTCCATCCCATCGGTAACTGTTAAACCTTCGCCTCTACCCCGGCTCCTGTATGAGTGATCCATTAGGTCCTTCTGAGGAAGAGCTAAGCAGAATCCTGACACCTTCACCCTCTCCAGAATTGTGTGGTGTTATCTAACAAAGTCAGGAAGGATGTTCAAAACAGGCTTTTGTTCTGTTTCTTCCCTTCTGCACGTGGCTACAGCAAGCTGCAGTTCACAATGCTGCCAAGTTTAATACGTGTCTGGGTACACCCACAGGTGCACCCAAGTGTGCTCATGCACACATGTACACACACACACACACACACACACACACACACACACACACACAGACTCACTCGCTGATTGATCCTCAGCCTGGCTGTCTCTAAAACAATCCATCTTCAGCCTTCACTGTTAATTATGACCGGGTGCACCGATCACCAAATGGCACTGATGCTGAGCTCTTGGTGGCTGTCCCTGTCAGTCTGCATCACCATGACGCAGGTTGATGAAATCATCTGGGCAAGGGTGAGGCAGGCCTTCACTTGTACAAGGTTCTGCATAAAACAAACAACTGCTTGCTTTTGAGACCTGGCAAGGAAATGAAAAAGAAATCCAAGATGCTCTCAGCTTCTGTCCTGGTTTCCAGGCAACTGGATGCTGGATGCAGGAAGGGAGAGGGGCTTTCTTCTGGTGCCAGACAGTATTGATAGACAGTGGACTGCCACTCAGTGCCAAGGACCTGGGGAGGGACAGAGGAAGCCAGAGCAAGCCTCATTGCCCTAATCAACCATAGCTTGGCCTACTGGCAGAGAGAGGTTGGAAAATGAGCAGATCCGTAGGGGGGCTGGGCAGAGGAGAGATGCTTTTCCATCCTTTATAACAACAAGAGGCTGCATCACAAGGACTGTTGTCCTGGCAGCCAGAGATGAGTATGTTATCTAGGTTATGAAGGAACCTGACAAATGCCTTTGTAAGGATCCCTGGGGATGGCTTGGCTGAGTCCTGGTTGTGGCAAAAGGGCATAGGAATGGTCAGTGGGGTGGGGCATTATTGCAGTTAATACTATCTCACAGGATCATCCCAGGCCCTCTGTGTGCCAAGCACTTTGTTAGCCAGGAGGATCTAAGAGGGGAGAAGAAACCAAGCATCAGCCTTCAGCTCCCCTCTGCTGCTACTTTGGTTCCTGTTGAGAGGTTCAGGGGATCTTATGGTATAGTGAGTGGCCAGGGACTCCTCAGTCAGATTAGGGTTCAGACCTGAACCCTGCCACTTACAGACAGAGAGAGTGACCCTCGGAGTAGCACCTAAACTCTCCGAATGTGCCTTTCCTATCCACCCTAAGACTGGCTAGGAACCAACACCAGGAACAGGCACAGCATTTCCAGTACAAATGGGTTTCATGAGCAAGGAGATCCCCATTTTCTATCTTACTGAATTCCTTAGGGCACTACAGGGCACTACAAGTGTGTATTACCATGCCTATACATTACAAAACCATAGGTCATACCCTGAGTGCAGTCACCAAGGACTGCGTGGCATGACCTAGTATTCTGGGAACTAGCAGTTCTTTTATGAAGAAGAGAAAATCAAATGATAGAGAGGGAAAAAAGGTTACAGGTTCAGAACCAACAGGGTATGCATGACTACATCCCTGTGGGGCTCCATAAAAGTAGGCTGAAGACAGAATCATCTTGTCCCTGTCCAGTATTTTTGTGGCCTTCTCTCAGCTAAGGAGACTCTGTCAGGGGTTCCTGGGGTACTTTGTGTGTATGGTCAAGCTTCTGCCTTCCATCCTGTATTCCTGTTGGTCCATGGCTGTCCTGATACCTTATAGTCAGCTTAGACCTCCAATGTTCAGCAATAGCCACTGTTCTCCCAATGTCTATCTCTCCTGCTTCTGCAAAAATGGACCATGAGACAAACAAGCAGGAAAGAAAAACCAGCAAGCAAACCAGGAGAGGAATCAGGTGTCCTGGTGTCAGCCCTGCCTACTGAGTAGCTGTGTGAACAACTTCCTAACGTTCCTTGAGCCTTAGCTTCCAGATTCCGAACAAAGAGTTCTAAGTCTCACTGGAGAGCCAGTGTGAGATTTAATGGCTAAATGTAGATCAAGGGAGACCTGGGAAGAGCTGAGATTTCAACGTCCACAGTGAGACATTAGGATAACAGTGTCTATTCGGGATATCTTGGGCTACACTGTGCACTATTCTGAGTGCCGTGTAGAGTTTGTCTTCCTTGCCTGTTCTTCACATTATCATGGAGTGACCTTTGACAAATGAGAACGCTAAGACCCAGAGACATTGAGAAACTGACTGAGACATGCAGATGAGCCACCCCAGTTTGTCACCCCCATCCCACAGGGCCTTTCAGCCCAGTATCCTTTCCTCCAATCCATTTCTCTTGCATTGACACCTGGGACCAAACTACTTCCAAGAGTAAATTAATCCAAGATCCAACCCTGATTATTCTGGGTTGAGGCTGCCTCTGTAGTGACACTGGCTCTCCATCCATGACACTCAGTGAGACTAGAAGGCCAGGCATGCTCCTTGTGCTGGGGGCGAACCTGTGACTCTTGGATGGCCCACAGCAAGCTCATCATTTGCTTTACAGACACTCTAGTGAGATTCGCTCGGTGAAATGAAAATGGTGAAAGCCATAACACACAGTGGAACGTCCAAGAATGATATATCACGTGATGTGCTCCTGGCGCCTGCGTGCATAGCCACGTGGTTAGGATGCAGCTACGTTCTAACTCAGATACTCCTGTGTCCCAGGTCATCCCCCTCCCATGGTACCTACTTAATTCTACCACTGGATTTTTTTGTTTGTTTGTTTGTTTTGCAGGAGTGACAGCAATCACCTGTTTTCTACAAGCATGCCTGGGACTCAAGGCTCAGGCTCCCCCACCTTAGCCCTCCTGTCACAGGACAGGTTTGAAGTGGCTACAAGCTGATGCTTTCTGCACTGGTTGTCAGAAAGAGCCCTGTTTATTTAAAGGGTCTACCAGAAGCTCATTCTGGAGAGAAGGGGACTCTAGGTCCCTGATGGACCTGTTTTACGGTTTAGAAATCTGCGTGAATATTCTGACAAAACCATATTATGTAATTGAATAATTAAATATATAAATCAATTAAACAGAGCCACGGTATCATGCAGTCTTTCTGGTTAGGATGTGGTGTGAGAGCCCTGCTCATGTGATCTGCAGTGTTCACTGGGACGCACATCACTATGTAGAAATAGGCGCCAGCTCTGGCACGCTAGTGTTTTCAAAGGACAGGAACATAAACAAGACCAAAGATGAGGAAAGCCAGTCAAGTCTGGCATGCAGACAAATGAAAAACGAAAAAACACACAGCCTGGTGGCTGAGGCCAGGGTCTGTAAAGGGGCTGAGTCTGGCCCAGCCACTGTTCCTAGGAATACCAGAACCCTGCACAGCCTGGCTTTGAGTCCCAGGGATTCTTGACTCTACTTCCCATGGAGGGCACGTATAATGCCATGAGCAGGTGGGTGACAGGAGCCAGGGCTCCATTATAAAATATGGCCACAGAAAAACCTCTGCTAATGAAAAGAAACACTACACACTTGTACATATAGCACCAACACACACATATACACACACACTTGGGGATAGGCACACGTGTGCATAGTACACACACACACATGTAGATCCATTTGAGAAAAATCATGCCTTACTCTTTTTCTAACGTGCTTTTAAATCAGTACAAACCATAATTTTCCTGTTCCCACTCACCTTTCTCAATCATACTGCCTGACTTCCTCTTAGGATAGAGACCCCTATTGTCACAGGGACAAACATCTGAGATCATTGGGCAGTCTAAGGAGGCAACAAAGGTGAGATCCCAGAGCCGTAGGGGACTTGGCAGTGCTTGCTGGTCTTGAGTCTCAGTTTGTATTTTCTTTGTGCAGATAGAAGCCAGGCCCTTCTACGTGATGGTCTGAGTGTCACATCCCTCCTCTCAGTGTTTGCTTTCATGGCATTTATTCCTTCTCTAAACACCATTGCTCCTCGTGCTTCCCCAAAGTAGAGAGGAATTTGGTAAGAGCAAGACCCTCATCTGTCTTATTCCTCAGCTCAGGATAGTACCTGGTATGTGGCAGACCCTAGACAAATGCAAACCTAAGAAATGAAGGTATGAACAAATACCAGCATAAATTTTCCTTCACATTCAACTATTAATGCATACCTGGGGCAAGGGAGAAACTCGTGATCTTGGAATTCCCCTCCACTATTTACTCTGGAAACTTTATAAAAATCCTGAATATGAACCATCCACGTGCCCACCTTCAAAAATAGGCAACACATCCCCAGGACTGTGGTCGAGAATGAGTCTAGATCATGTATGTGGTTGTTCCTATGTGTTCTGGGACATCAGTCTGAGTGCTGTTGACTCCAGGATGCCTTTTACTATGTCCACTTTAGGGTGATGAAATCCAAGGGGTAGAGGGTCCATACAGCGGAAAGGTAGCTTCACACTCCTGTCTTCTAATGTCTGATGCTCAGAGCACCCAGTCCTTTCTGATATGGTCCCTGCACCCTGCTTTCCAGACAGCTTTTTCTTCTCTTTTACCCCCCTTTTCTTTTCTTTCATGTTGAAAATGAAGGTCTACTATAGTCTAGGTACTTCTACCTGCTTCTCATTTCTACAGGAAAGGGCTGTGCCTATGCCCCACTGACATGGAGTTGAGGATAGGTGGCCTGGGCCTTGCTAGGCATTGGTGTAGACCACCCAGATACCTGTGCCACTGCCTACCCCAAGTGTGTGTGTGTGTGTGTGTGTGTGTGTGTGTGTGTGTGTGTGCGTGCGTGCGCGCACGCCCTCGAGACCGAGCATATCTCCTCACTCTAATCTCTTCATCCCATTAGTCTGTGTTTTATTTTGTTTTAGAAAGTGCTGGTCACAGTGGGTGATTGATGTCACTAATCAAGAGGCATTTTGGAATCCCTGGAATAGATTGTGAATTTCTTGAGATCCCTTTGATTTATCAAAGGACAGTCAGCAGCTCCCAGAATCAATCTTTTAACTAAAGCCAAGTGACATTAGGGCTCTTGATAAAGGGTCACGTGTCTTCACCATCCCTGGGAAACTGTAAACAGTTTCAGGGCCAGAGTAAGCCTGCAATAGCTGTGCCATGTGGCTAGAGATTCCCAGCACAAGGAGAGATGATTGCTCACGAGCCTTTCGGTTCGATACTTCACAGGCTGTCTCACCAACAAGACCCACAGAAAAAGCCAGGCAGTGCTCTGTGCTTATCTGTAACCCCAGTACTTTGGGGGTAGAGGATCACTGGGACTTACTGACTACCAGCCTAGTTCAAGATTCAGTGAGAAACCTGTCTCAGTGGAACAAAGCAGGAAGTGATAGAGAAGGACACCCAGTGTCTTACTGTTTTACCGGTGGGAATACCTACCCATCAACACACACATTTGAGTATACACCGTAAATTCACACACACACACACACAGAGAGAGAGACGCCATGCAGGGTGACTTGTGGGGACGACCTCAGCAGTTGGGAGGTGGGAGCAGAAAGACTGCACAGACGTAGAGCTTGGGCTCTTTACAAACTCTGTCTCGAGAAACAAAAGCATCAAACCAGGTTCTTAATCCTGTGTTTCATGCCTACAGCTGGAGATTAACTCCTGAAGTCTGTTGTCTGTCCTTTGTAACACAGCCCAGATTTATTTTTTCCCTTATCCAACAAACTCCTACCAAATGTCAGGCAGAGTTCTAAGAATTCTATGAACATTCCTTGCTTAAAAAACAAAAACCTGTACGAGAGGCAGTATTACACATCCTGGCACTTGAGACAACCTGCCCACACCATGGCTAGCCTTATATCATCCACCCTCCCAGGAGCAAGGATGCCTCTCTTGTTCACAGATAGGACACTGGGATTCAGAGAGATGCTAGAACGTGCTCTGAATCTCTCAAGCAGGCTGCTGAGTTGCACTCTGAACCCGATGAAGGAGCTCACAGAAGCAGACAGTCTGAAATGGCATTTAATCCCAGAGTTGTCCCTCGGGGTACGCACGCCGGAAGCACCCGTTGGTTAGGATGTACTAAGCCCTCACAGCAGTGTGGGGTGGGGGCGGGGTGACAAACATATCTTCATGCACACAGGTGTGAGCTTCAAACCAGAATGCTGCTTGTAAGCTCCAACTCGGGCATACGTGCCAGTAAACAGAAGAAATCCCAGTGACCAGCTAAACATCCCTGTAACATCTATGTGGCCTCATTCTGCTAAAACATAGTGACAAGGTCATTTATCATTGCTTATATGAATGTTTCTCAGTGAGAGAAAGGAACTCTCTTATTCATTCAGGAACATTTTTCCTCCAGCTCTGGGCTCCACTTTAATTTATAGAAGCAAGACTGCTGTCCGCTCCTCCTTCAGATGAGGACCCTGTCCGGCTTCCCTGTGGCCTCTGAGGTGGAAATGCTCTTGTGGCTGACAGATGCTTTTTCTCAGGTAGAGTGACTGGCCAAAGGCTTCTGAGTTAAACTTATCTTTCCAGTTGATCCCAGGTAATTATATGATGGACATTCTTGTTTCTTATTAGGAAGCTCTCATGGTCATTTTTACAATAAATATGCATGTCTATATCTATTAATTAAAACTAAATGGTATGATTTGCAATGTGAATGCTGCTGTTGGGCTGTTGTGTCCCAAAATGCATTGGTGATCTTGAATTTAGATTTAGATTTGTTCAGAACTTGGGATGATAGTAGATTTTAACAGAAAGAACAGAGTTATATTGCAATCGGGTTGGAGCAGTTACTTTCTCATAGGGGTCTAGAATGTGCACAATGTGATGTCTGAATTTCTTTCAAGTCAAAATAATTAATTATAAAGTTATCATATATTTATTCCTACCTCACAAACTGTTCAAAATACAGTTGCCCAAAACTAGAATACCTTGCTTCTTATGGCTGTGTAGGTTACTGGGCTGTTGTCTAGTTTTCTCCAGGATTATTCATGTGACTTGGAGCATCTGGCTCTTCAGCTTGGTCGGTCCAGGGACATTGATTGTTGTCTGGGTTTTTTTTTTTTCTCTCTCTCTCCACATGCTCTTGCTGCATAGTTTCCAACTGAGCTCTCTTTCATGGGAGTGACAGCATTCCAAGGTAGCAAACATCGGCATTGGGAGGTCTCCTGAGGCCCAAGCTCTGAAACTTCTTTACCTTGGGCCTCGTTCAGCTGCTGAAGGAAAATTCCAAGGCAGGGCTCATAGGTTTAAGGGTGGCAAGATAAATTCCCTCTCTGAGTATGAGGGGCTGGAAAGTTCTCCTCACTGGCTTTGTGTGTAGCCTATAACCCCTTGCTCAGAAGTCCCAGCCTATGACACACTGGTCTCATGGCCAGAGTCTTGGTATTTTAAATACAGATAGAGCTAGGGTACCTTGGATGTTATTCCTCAGGTACACACAGCTCCCCTGGAAGCACATCCAAAACTACAAACTTCCAATAGGCACAGCGACCTTGGTGACCCATTCCCATCAACTGGGGAGGAATCAGATACCTGTGCAGTTTCTGATTTATTTCATGCTGAAATCTAGCCATACACACATCCAGTTTCCCTACTTTCGGAATATGCAATAGCTCTCAGCTTGGGCAACCCCTTCCACGGAGGTGCCATGACCGGAAGTTTCCCTGGGCTCTTTGACCACCATGCTCTGGGATGTTGGCTCTGCTCCTGAGTTGTTCTTTCTTTTCTACAAAAAGGCAGTGCTTCTGTGGCTGCCTGCCTCCTGCCCAGTGAAACCGAGGGTTCAAAGATCTGCTCTCATTTTGGACTATCTTTGAACCCCTTCTAATCCAAATTGAGATGTATTAAACCATATGATGACCTTATACGTGTGTAGGTTTCTCTGGACTCTGTTTTCTCAGACAGATATCCCGCCCCCTGCTTGGATTGTATGGTAAATACCTCATAAGACACTCAGGAGCCTTTCAGTCTGTGATCTTACTGAAATTTTCCCCAGGGACCTAACAGTCACAGTCTCAGCCTCTGTCATACCCTGGTCTCACTTGGCGAGTTTCCTGTTAGCTGGCTTAGGGAGTGTATGTCCTTGGAGTGAGAGACAGTCTCATTCCTAAGCACACATGTCCTGGATCTTTTATATTTCCTCAGAGTTCTGTTTCTGACCCCCTGATAGCCTCTCTAGCTCCCTTTCTCTCTTCACAAATGTATCACATGCACCTAGAAGTTAGATGGCACCTTTAATATTCTGTTCAGAGAATTCCTTGGCAGGATCTGTGTATTCAGAAAGTAAGACTTCGTATTGACAGCTCACTACACAGACGATAGTGTGTGGCCTATTGTTTTACTGTTGCCTGGCCTGGATGGCTTCCATTGACAGGGTTTGTTTTGTTTTTGTTTTTTACAGTCCTCTCTCTACCTCTTATAAATGGTGATAGTCACATCTCTACCCTGCTCCTAATCCAGTGCCAGTGTCATCAATGCCTGGCTTTTGTCTTGTCACACTTTATTTTTAGATGCCACTGCTGATGGTAAGTTTTATGTCAACTTGACTGTGATTCCTACATATTTGGCTCAGTGGCTGGGTGAGACATATTGAATTTCCCAATGTGGGTGGGCTCCCTGTAATCAGCTTTGAGGCAGTAGAAACAACAAAAACAATAACAACAACAGAAACAACAAACAACAACAACAATAATAAACAATTCACTTTTCTAGAGAGGCTTCCTCCTGCTTGACTGTGCTGAGACATTTTCCTATCTCAGTCTTGACAGCTTTAGGACTGAACCCATCCCACTGATTCAGCATTTTCAGGCCTGGCCTTTCAACCCAACTTAAACACTACCACCAGCTCTTTTGTGTCTGCATCTTGTGTGCTACAGAGTTTGGATTCCTCACCCCCATAAGCATGTGGCTAAATGTCTAACAATCTTTATGATAAATCTCTCTCTTCATATATACATACATGTGTAATATATATGTGTGTGTGTGTGTGTGTGTGTGTGTGTATGCAGTCACCTATTTATCTCTATATACCATCTCTCTATAAAATATCAAATTAACAAAAATTATTACTTTTCTCTCCCAGAGTCATACAGATACAGATGAGGGTGCTTGCAGGTAAACATCAGACTGAACACGGGGACCCCAAAGTAAAAGCTAGAGAAAGGACTGAAATAGCTGAAGGATTTACACCCTCATGGGAAGAACAACATCATCATCAGCCAAGGCACTGAGGTGGAGAGAGTGATTTGGAGAGGGAGCACCTTCATGGAAGCAAGTTGAAATGTAAATACAGAGAATATCCAATAAAATTTTTTAATTGTCTTTATTTCTCTAGAAAACCCCAATAGCCAACTTCTATATAGTATGTATTAGTCATAGAAAAATGTGCCCGAAGCTTGAAACATAGACAGACGGCCTTTTGGAAGGAACCAGGTTGTAATGTTCCAGCTTTGTGGCCCTGTGACAACCATGGAACCCTGAAGCAGCATGGGAACAGCCACAGGGAATATGCAAATGAACAGGAGTGGTGATGGCAGGAGGAGGGCAGTGTCCCAGTAGAACTGTCAACAAAACATGAGCCAGACTGGACATTGTGTATCATTCCCTCTAGTGACTCTGGGTTGGTTGGGAGTTCTGTCCATCTCTTTGGGCTCACAGCTATAGCATCTGCCTCAGCCATTGGCTCCATTGGGATTGGGGTGTCTAATGTGACCTGGCTGACATGTCTGAGGCTTTGGTCCTCTTGTCAGCTTGGTCTTTCCCTCCATGTAGACTCTCATTCTTTGCTGATCTCTGTGGCGTTGCTTTATACAGTAGCATCACACTCCAATAGGTTACAGCTAGTGGGAAGCCCCCAGGGGTCTGGACCTCAGAACTTACACTCATCTACCACATTCTACGGGCAAACTCTGCAGCCACGCCAGGCTTAAGGACCAGTTAGTAGACTCCATCTTTGAGACTCCATGGTTTTTCAGTCTCCTCCAGAAATGAGTGGGGTACCTTAGCTGTTCTGAATCTTCATAGCAATCCACAAGGTCACTGCTATGAGCATGAGCCAATGGTGGACAGATGACCAGGTGATTCATGAATCCAGATGCCCTTATCATTGATCTCCTGAGCTTTGAATGCTTAGCACTTGCTCTGCTTGTGAAGGGGCCCAATGTAAGAAGTAATTCATTGGCTGTTGGAAAGTAAGAGGTAAAAAAACAGTGGGAAGTCATCTTTGGGTTCAGGAAGACAATGGTGCCCAGCATCTTTCTTTATTCCTGTACTTTCTACCTGCATGCCACATGGAAGGCAATGCATTGTGATCCCAAGAGAGCCATTAAAACTTCAACCAGATTAAACACACTACCTGGAGGTGTTTGGAACTCTTTTGACTTTCCCTTGGAAGACTCCTCCAGAGTGTTCATGCCTCTAAAGTTGAGATCTGAATAATCTTTTATATTCTTATTGTCACAAAAGCTTCGAGTTCCTTGCTGACCCTGTCTATCAGCTACTTCCTGGGGGATACCTATCTTGTTATTTTTAAATAAAATGATTTAGGAAACATCTGCTCACAGATGCATGTGTGACCACAGCACATACATTTTTTTTTTTGATTCATCGGCCCAAAACACAAAACATTTACTCACATCCTATGTAACACAAGTTTATTTTTAAAATAAAATCTCATATAAAATATAAATGAATTAAATATATGCCTCCAGAGAACAAAAATGTGGTGAAAATATCTTTCTCTGCTTTGACATGCCCTTTTCTAAAGTAGCCACATTGGGAGGGTCTAATTAAAATGCATGATGCTAACTTCCCTAAAGAAAGGCAAATGTGATTATTTGCTTTTTAAAGGTGTTGGTTTCTTATGACTCTTTGTTTAACACTCTTTGTCATTGCAGGCCCGACACAGAATTCATTTCCAAAGTTAACCTATTAGACAGGGGCTGCAGCTTGCTATTATCTGCCATGTGGACCTAAGAACTCTCTTTCTCTGAGTGGGTTTTAAATCAAAGGCATCAAGTAGAGTTCAAGCCCTATGTCTTTTCAATCCCATGCTTTAAATTCGTGGACTTTACAACAAAAAACAACTAGCCCTTGTGTGTAACAGACCCAGCAAACTGACTGTGTGGCTCTCCCAGAAACTCTGTGTGGATCTTACAGCAGACTACATATGACCTGGAAGAGGTCTGTAAGATCAGCAGCCAACAGCTGGCTGGCTCCCGAGGGTTTCCAATCATCCTTCAGGAACCCAGCTCTGATTCTGCCTGCCTCTCTCCACAGACTTCCTTGCTCATCTGCCTGACTTTCAGCAAACTCCTTGCAACACATTTTCTTTTTTTTCTTTGAATTTACACAATCCCCATACAGTAATGATTTACTCTGTACTTTCTGTGAGTCACACACCAGACTACTCACTTTAATCAATGCCATAGAGCATTTGGTCTTCTAAAAAAAAATCCCTGTGAGGGGCAGCTCAGCAACCTTTCCAAAGAGTCACAGGTATCAATGAGCAAAGCTTGGAATCAAACATAGATATGCTTTAGGGCCTTAGCTCTTGTCTACTGCACTAGACCGACAATTGTTTACCTTCCTTGAACCTCTCTCTTTTAAATCACCTTTAGGGAAGAGAGGTACCAAATATGTCTTCCAGTGTAATTGGCACAAGCATTCAATAAAAGAAATGTAACTGCTAGTTCCAGAAAAATGCATCATCATTCACTGGATTAAAACATCTTTCTGAAAAGCCCATGTCTGTCAGAGTAAATTTTAGTGTCTTGGTACAAAGATACAAATGACTTTCCTCTTTTCTTTTCAGCACACACTTTCGATGAGATCAACTCAAAACTTGCAAACCAGCAGGCCATGTTTGGAAGGTGATTCCAAGAAGTATGAAGAAGGGGCAGGTCTCCCAGAGAGAGAGAGAGAGAGCAAAGGAATTTGCTGAGATACACTCATCATTTGAGGCATTAGACTATTAACGTCTCCTTCCATGTGCCACAGAGCTCTGGATATAAGAGCAGTGTTAGCACCGGAGCCTGATAAAGTCACCCTCATCTGAAAAAACCCACTGTTACTTCATTAGGCTTGAAAAATAGAAGGTCCTAGAACACTTGGAGATATTTTTGGCTTAAAAAATGTAGCATTTTTTTTCTTTCTAAGGGAATCTAAAACAGTTGTCTAATTGTGTGGTGAGTCTTCCTGACTGGCTGCCCAGTGGGGTCAGAGCCAGGGGTTGAGGAGTATAAACTACCCTCCAGCCTATGGGAATTTCCTCCCTTAAGAGAAACTGTCATCAAAAGCCTAATTGAGAGGTCAGTGGTCTTAGGCCAGGCAGGAGATAAGCCACTAGCCATATGCAGTTAGGTTGGCTTTGATCTGCCAGGCCTTTGGGTGCAGAAAGAAAGCCATCCATGGGCTGGAGGCTGGCTAATCTCCTTAAAGATAAACTGGAGCTATTTGGCTAGGATAGGGGGCTCCAGGACAGAGAGGGGATGTCTCCCTGTGTGCTAGGGCCAGACTAGCTAATGAGTTAGTTGGGGCTTGCCAGATCATCTCATGCTCCCTGACCATGATTCTGACCACAGCCCTGTACCACCATCTCTCACCACACTGCCTAATGACTGGTCCCTGGTCCTGATGATGCGTGTTTACCTCTCCAGAGCTGCCAGCATTTCTTCCCGGGGGGCTGCTTTGGAAGATGTCCAGTGGGTGGCTAAAGCATGAAGAAATTAAGAAGCAATAGAGAGCTGGTCTAGAGGTCATCGGAGAAGATGAATAACAGGGAAAGAAAGAGAAAAGAAGAGAAGAGGGACAGAACTGGGGAACCTCGTTCCTCTGAGTTGCAGAGGGATAGAGTGTATGTGATAAAATCCAATATAAACATCACACTGATTCTTTCTCTTCTTTCCTCTTTATGTTCTCCTTCTTTCTCTACAGCAAATGGCTGATTTAATGGAAATTAGCTGGGATACATCCAGGGAGGGGAATCTGTCTGCCAGGAAAGACAGGTTTTCAGAAGCTAGTCAGTGCTGCTTGGCTTCCTGCTGCCTAGGAAGCAGCCAACATGGTTGATTCCCAGTACAGGAATCTCCACAGGCAGAAAACACCAGGCCAGCTGGATGAAGAAAGCCATGAGCATTTCAGAGAAGAGATGATCCCTGCCACCACCAGGAGCAGGAGCTGGCTTAGGACATCACAAAGTATTGCTTTATAAATCTTCAAATAGCTGGATTAGGTATTTGTGGAACTTTGCAATGTCTAAGTCAACCTCCATGAGTCATGTTTGGGTCACAGGCTCTACTGAAGTTGGCAGAATTCAGAATACACCTGGGACCTTTAGTTGCAAAGTTCAGACATAATGACTGTACTTACCCAGCCTGAAGACTAGAGCCACCCACCCTTAGTCCACCAGTGCCAGCACCCAGGCACCGGTGGACACAAGGGCATCTTTGCACTAGAAATGACAATAATGCAGTTGTGCTGCACTGTATGTGTACAATGTGAGGCTGAACTGCTTGCTACCTTCTTGCTTCGGCCTTAAGATTTTATAAAATATCATGAAATAGGTTAAACTATTTGCTGTTTTCCCTTTAAGGCTTTTAGAGTGGGATTCAAGAAGGTTCTCTGATTTAGCTAACAAAGATTGCCTTGCGGATAAAATATAAAGACTACTTGGCACCTAGATCTTTGGGTATAAGTCAGAACGCATAGCAGAGTCACCATTCTGGAGAGTACCAATATTGGTTTCCACCTTAAAATTTCATTATAGTTGGGAGCATGGAAAGGAAAGGAACTTCAGAAGATGGCTCTCATCCAGTTCATGAAGTCTTCACAGATGGACATCTAGCCCTAGACTCTTCAACATCTGATACCTGTATCTCTATGCACATGACCTTCTCAGATGAGCAGGTTCATGCTTGACTGAGGGAATCTTCACTTTTGAAAATATTGCCAGTTATCATGACAGAGGAAAAGAGAATGTGTTTATCCTACTCCATCTCTTTTTGGTCAAATCAAGTCGCATGATCACACTTAACTTCAAAAGGGGTCAGGACATTCCACCCTACTATGGATCAGAGAAAAATAAGGGGGAAAGAATGAGTAAGATGTCTAAGTGGCCTTCCCAGTGCTCCTCTTGTGGAAGTTAATCTTCATTGTTAACTTCACGAGATATAGAACGACCTGGGAGATGGTCCCATGTAAGAATTATTTCAATCAGGTTAATTTAATTGACAAGACTTGCCCATTGTGGGTGGCATCATTCCCTAGGCTAGGATCCTGAACTGTATAAAAAGTTAAAAGCAAGCTAGGCACAAGCACTCACCATTCTTACTTCCTGACCATGAATATAATATGACCAGAGCTGCATTAAATTCCTACCACCTTGTTGACCTATCATTATGGACTGTATCCTCAAACTGTGAGTCAGAATAAACCTGTTCTTTATTAAGTTGCTTTTTTCAGGTTATTTTATTATATCAATGGGGAAAAATTACTAATACCAAAAGGTTTTAGGAATCGATGGTCAGTGTGCTCCAACAACCATTTGGATTTGTTGGTGTCTTCCTTGATCTATTTAACTAAATACATAATTATCTATCCACTGAGAAAAGGTCTTAGCTTAATGTAGTTGGATAATAAGCTGTAATGGCATAGGGGTTGCTTCTGGAAGAGGCACTTTTGAAGATTTTAACAACAGATGACAAGTGGGAATGCAGCTTGCTTAGGAGCAGTGGAGGTGTGGCCAGCTATACTATCCTCATAGCTAATAGTCTCACTTTTCTCCCCTGCCTCCTTACCTACCTGTTACTCATAGTTAGGAGAGAGAGAAGGAAAAAAAACAACAGAAACAGCAAGGAAGGAATCTGCAAGTGGTTGTAGCAAGAATCCTTAGAAGTACAGCACAGTACTTTAGAAAAAAACAAAGAACTTCCCTCAAAAAAAGTCTTTGAGCTCCGTTCCCCCCAGAAGACAAAGAATTTACAAATAAACCACAAAACCTCATGGCTGGTCCCTTTTCATCCATCTCAAATTCCTCCACTCACTCTTGTGGTGTACTCTAAAAAGAAGACTCCTTAACACATGGAATTTTAATGATGATTTCTAAACACCCAGAATTCCTGAGGAAGACCAAATACTTTAATAGCATTTATCTCTAAGATATGCATTGTCTCATCATTATCATCAATGGGAAATTTTCCCAAAGGAAAAAAAAATTAATTGCCTACCAGACATGTTTGGAAATGTTTATATGTCGCTTTGTATAAGCACAAAAGTAAGTCTTTGGGAGGCTGTTTATAAGTTACCAAAGTGTTAGTAAACTATGGTTTAGGGCTGATAAGGTTCATCTGACAGTCATCACTGAAACTGTTGCCTCAATAATAAACAGGCCCTTTTAGCCTCCCTCTTTCAAGCATGCCTTCCTGGATTAAAAAGCATTTCTAGTCACTAGAGGAAATGAAATGCTGCAGTGGTGTTTGTTGTAATGTTTAAGAGAAACGATCCTTCTGTGACCCAGTATCTCATGCTGTAGAGTGTCTGCCAGGTCAGGGATAGGCATGCCACTGGGCTTCATTTCTCCTCATTTGCAGAATGGTGATGGTAATTTTCTTCTCTCTGTGGGGTTCCTATAAAGACTAAGAGCTATAATTCAAAAGGCATCATGAACAGCCCTGGCAAGAGTCAAAGATCTCTGTGTAGATCACGACCTTACTCCTGAGACGATCCCATTGTTGTAATACCTCATATGGGTCCTTGTCAGGAAGCAAACAAACAATTCAGTGCTTATAATGGAATTCAGGAGATCTTGGTCCTTTACTCATAATCTTGGGGCTAGATTTGGCACTAACCTGGCTAATTTCAGATGAGCTGTTGGACCTACTGGACCTAGGCCTCCACATTCAAGTTGAAGAAGGCTGATAAGATTTTGCATTCCAGCATCTGCCCTTCAAATATTGCTTTATCATAAAATGAAATGATGGTGGAGCGATGGGACCTGAAGGGAGACTGTTCTTCCATGTCTGTGACACCACCTGGATGGTAAATGGAATGCCTGGGCTTTCACAGTGATGGAGGACCCTCTTGCATGGAGGGTCCCAGTGTGGTACTTCTCTGCACAGAACATCAATGAACACGGACATCTCATGTAAGGATTCTAGTTTTTCCCATTCTCGTGGTCTCAGCCCTCTCTCTATATTCTTGGCATATCATGACAAGTATAAGCACAACTCGTTGCTCAGCTATGACCATTAATGAAGAACTAACTCTGAGATACACACAGAGGTAACAATGAAAACAGCCAACATGGCTGCTGACCCTGGAGGATCAGTCCAGAAGGGAGCAAATGGGGTTGCTCTAGCAAGTTAGTATTTAGATCCTGATTCTGCTACTGTGCTTACGAATTTAATTACTTCAAGCAACTTTCTTAACCTCTCTGTATGTTTCAGTCAAGGTGAGAATAACAGTGCCTTACTTTTAACACTGTTAAAGACCCAGACCATGTAACTCACTGGAAGCCTCTAATAAACTGTCATTATACTCAGTATTGAAACAATGCAAATCCATTTCCCTTAGTGACTGACTGTTTAACTGCTTGCTTTGATTTGTCCCAGCATTATGACAATGTCTATCCACCTTTGGGGCTGCTTTGCCCTGACCCAGTTTCAAGACCAAGACTATCCAATTGTGCCCATGTTGACTCATTAATCACTCTGTTTCTGAACAAAAAAAAAAAGCTGCACGCTGTGATTTCCTCCAGACCAGTGGCTGGCAACCATTGCTGTCTGTGAATTGATGCTCTCAAGCCCACTGCTACCCAGGACTCCTTTAGCTTCCAATGCAGCACACTGAACATCCTTACAGGACAAAAGACAGGAGTCCATTAGCATCATCTCCTTGACAAAGCAAAACCCCAGGCTTGCTTTTGGGTTCAGGTCATGAACCAAGCACAGCCCATTCTTAGTTGGGTGAGCAGCACCAGGGAGGGGCGGCCCTTGTGCACTAGATGCATTGTTCATTATGTGAGGAGGGAAAGGATTTAGTTCTTTAAGTCAGAGCCAACCTTGTGAAAGGAAGGGAGGAAGGTTTGCCGACTCTCACTCCACAAACCCCCTCCGCTGTCTATACTGCTGCCTACAACTTGGTAGAGGCTTTGTGCAACTAAGATAGAAGGGGTTAGACCTAGTCAGGGGACAGATGCATTTGACAGAAACTCACATCTGGATTTCTTGATCATCATATGGATGTGGATCCTGCCTGCTTGAGCAAACTTGGGGAATCTTCACATAAAGAATTTCACTATTGCTGAATGCAATCAAGATCTGCATGGCAGGGGTGGAAAACTGTAAAAGTGGGGGCAGTTAGAGATCATTGCATAGCAGTGCATACCTATGTAATGTGTGTGTGTGTGTGTGTGTGTGTGTGTGTGTGTGTGTGTGTGTGCATCCCTTGCAAGGCACCAAGAAATGGCTGTGTGTCCCAAGAAACAACTGACCTTGGTTTTAAAACAAGAATCTTTTTCACACCCTAAGAGTGATTAGTAAAGTAGAAGGGTGTTTGCTTTTCTGGGTCCTGAGAAGGACAACAGATTTCATCTTGTCTGGGGCAAGCATGAGCCAATGATCCTTAACTGCCTCCACCTCCACACAGTTCTCCATCCCTGCCCTGCAGCTCTTGGCTGCATTCAGCAATAGTCAAATTCTTCATGTGACAATTCCCTGAGTTTCCCCAGGAAGGCAGGATGCACAGTATACACTTGGTGCCCAATTGATGACATGGCCATTGTTGAAGTTAGGAAACTCTTTTCAGTTTCACAAGATAAGATGAGCTTTTCCATTTACCAGATACAAGCTTTTGTTTAATGTCTCAGACACTAGTATTTTCCCCATTTTTATGGAAGGAAGTAGGGGCTCACTTTGAATTCCTAGAACCCTTGGATCTCTTAAGGGAGTATCTTTCCAGCTAGTTTTAGATCCTGTGGTTGAATACTTACCACAGTATCCTGGTCCCCTCCTGCTGTGGGAGTTCTGATCTGCTAAAAGATAAACAAGCAGCCAAACCACTCCCACCACCCTAGACCTACCTGCCATCATGACTTTCCTACACAATTGACTTGACTGTGGCACTTCAAACCATGAGCCAAAATAAACCCTTCCCCTCTTGAGGTGTTTTTGTTAAATATTTGGTCATACTAACGAGATAAATAAATGGCACATACCTTAAGCTTTCTCAGTAAGAGTTCAAGCTGCTATGTTGTTCAAGTTTAAAAGACAAGAAGTTACATCAGTGATAGACTGGCTATAGTGGCCTACATTTAGTCCTTAGCATCCATATCTGCTTTTTGAGGGATAAGGTGGTGTGGGGTGATGAGTAAGGCTTTCTATATTCTTCACCTTAGGTTGTAGCTACGTCCCAGGCAAGAGGGAGCTACCATAGCTGATGCCCTATTTCTAATTGTAGCAATACATTCATGGAAGGCTCTGCTTCCCAGATAGTTGCTGGTAAAAAAGCTTTTATGGATCTGATTGTCTCCATGGGTTGTGCTGGTCATTTATGTTGGAGTCAGAAAAGATGGGAAACCGCTGACTCCATTAGTATCCTCAAAAGGCTTAAACAAATTTCTAAGTTACTGTGGCTTTAAAAGCTACTTGCCATTCAACCCCATTAGGACCTTACAGCTCAAAAAGCAAAAAAAAAAAAAAAAAAAAAAAAAAAAAAAAAAAAAAAAAAAAACAAAACAAAAAACAAAACAAAAACAAACAAACAAAAAACAAAACAAAACAAAACAAAAAGAGGCAAAACTAATAAAAGAACAAAAAAATTTAAATCTAATAAATAACAATTGCTTTTAAAAGATTTTAATGCACTTTTTCATGCCTCTCACAGCAGCTTATTTTTAATTCTTCCCTCAAAAAGTAGATTAAGAAATTACCAATTATCCCATATGGGAATAAGAGAATCGGAGGTGTTGCCTGTCTAAAGGCATCTGCATAACTTTGCAAGGCCAGTTGGCTTTAGCCTTTGTATGTTCTTGATGATGCATCATTTGGGTCAGACAGGTGAGCTATGTAGACACTGGTATAACCAGCAGACTGCATTGCATGAACAACCATTAGTAAGGAGTCAGCTTTTTGTACCACAAAGCGAGGCCTTTGGACAGGAAAAAGGTATATTGTTTCATGATGAGATGGACCCCAAAGCAATTTCTTATGAAGGGGATTTACTCTTATTTTTAGCAATAAGCACTTTCACATGAAGGCAGAGCTATTGCTCAGGGTCAGACACATCTATAGATGCATAAAACACATAGGAAGTCATTAGAATTCACACTGGTTTAGTCCCATTTCTATATCACAAGAGTTCAGTGCCAACAAATTACAGGTAGATTCATGAGCTAGGAAAGCCCCAGGAACCAAGAGGTGCTCAAAACTCAGTTTTTGCTGTCAAGTATACCAAATATTTCAGCAGACAGACTAGGTTTACTTTAAAAATGATAAAGACTATACCATGGGGCTCTTCTGATTATCCAAGTACTGCCAATCAAGATAGACAACAGACATATGTAGAATTTTAAAATCACCCAGATTACACATATACATACACATATACACACACATATATAAAACAGATTATACACACACACATATATATATAAAACAGTACACACATGTGTATACACACACACACACACACACACACACACACACAAAACATTCAATGTCCACAGTATATTCTTACCTTGTTCTATGAAAAGCCAAGAAACAATATATTAGTCCAGTGGTTCTCAACCTCTGGGTTGTGACTCTAAGATGGCTTATATATCAAATATCTTGCATATCAGATATTTATAATTTATAACAATAGCAAAATTAGAGTTATGAAGTAGCAATGAAAGTAATTTTATGGTTGGAGGTAACCACAACATAAGAAACAATATTAAGGGCCCACGGTGTTAGGAAGGTTGAGGACCACTGCATTAGCTGTGATGTTCCTGGCTTTGACCCTATTGCTACACAGGCCTTGGTAGCGGAAATCTCACAGATCTCCATTTCAGGACAGGCTCTGCTCTCCTACATCCACCAGCATCACCAGAGGACTCAGAGTCATTTGATGGCAGGACATTCACATCACTATGAACTCTTCTCTCCTCCCTCCAAAAGGAAAGACTGAAAATAGCAGAGGCAGGATAATGCTGAATCCAGAGGCACCGACCACACAACCCACAGATTGTACTGTATCACTTGGCTCTGCTGTCCTCTGCTGGGATGGCTAATTCTATGTAACAGTTTGACTGGGTCACAGATCACCCACATATCTGATCAAACATTATTATGGATGTATCTGAAAAGTTGTTCTTAGATGGAGTTAACTCTTGCTTTGGAAGATCTGGCAAGGTGCACAGTTCTTCCTTGGAGATTGGGCCTCCTGCGTGAAGGCTTGAGTATATCACACAGCATCCTCCTGAGAGGATTAGAGAACCCCCTGTCTGTTGCCTTGGGCTGAGCCATTAGTTTTGTTTGATTGTCTGTTTTGTTTTGTTTTGTTTTTCTTTATCCCAGTCTTTAGAGTAGTCCACTTGGGTCTTATGCTTTCTTGTTGTGGGACTGAGGCTTTCATTACAGACTCAGACTTCTTTGTTGGAACTGACCTTACAAATTTATCCCGTGAGCCAGAGAAGATACAGAACAAATCATTGCAAAGGACATGGAGATGGTCCACTCTGCTTAGCTTCATTCCTCCCTGAGAAGTGTGAGCAGAGTTTGGATTGAACACAGTGCACGTAAACACCCATCCTAGGGCCTTACACACAATGAAAGTACAAAAATCAGTGGCCAGTTTCATTCTGTGAGACAGGAGCTCTTCAGTTACAAAACATATTCTCAAGATCACACACACGTTCACACAACAATCAGACACACACACACACACACATGCACACACATATACACACATGCATATACATGCATGCACTCACGCAGGCATGCATGCACTCACACATGAAACAAAACACATTGTAATTCCTTAATAGAAATTGCTTGCAATGACAAGGAGAAAGGGAAATTGTACTTTTTCTCAAAAAAATTATACACTGGGATCTCCAAGAAAGGGTATACACTGAAAAGAAACAATTCTTGGTTCTGACATCTGACTCACCCTTCTCCTTCAGATTGGGAAACATGGTAGACTATTGAAGTAGCTTACCAGAACCATGCCACAGAAAAATGATCTTTAGATGATGTCTTCATCCAAAAATAATTGTTAAATAAAAAAAAAGCACCCCGAACAATTACGTGCCCCTCTCTCTGCCCCTGAACAATAGAACAGAGCATCCACAGTTGCACTTGGGTCTCATCGTAACTCGTGATACAGCTGCAATGGTGAAGAGTTTGTCTGCTATTTTAAGACCATAATTATTTTTTAATAGTACTATCCTTTCTTTCCGTTAAGTCAGTGTCAGTGAACTAGAGCTTGGCACAAGGCAGGGGATGGGGAGATATGTGTTGCCAAAAGTTGACTGATAAAAGAAATATGCCTTTATTCATAATCTCTGCAACCAAAATGAAAGGGCCAAGAGAAACCAGGAAATATAACAAATGACAGCTATTAATTTAGTGGGGGCGTGATTTGCATAGTAATTCCGGAAGTGTGTTGTTGATTATGGCATTGGCTCTGTCATTACAAGTCTGGGAAGTGTGCAGAGCCCTGCGGCACCTCCCACCATGAACCCATCTAAGAGCAAAACCGTCTTCAGGGAAGATATTACTCCATCTTCCCAAGTTCACAACCTTAATCAGGATATTTTCCCTTTCAAAAACATATTTTTTCCTTACAAGTGTGTGTCTGGGAGTCAGCATAACAGCTCCGGGGGTAGATGCCGCCAAGCCTGATGATCTGAATTAGACCCCTGGAACCTATCTGGTGAAAGGAGAGAAACGACCTCCACAATTTGACCTCTGATTACCTCACACACCTCAAGACACAAATGTGTGCCCACTCATAGACATATATAATAAATAAATAAAAGCAATGCATTGAAATTAATATATTCGCTTTATTTTTGCTCAAGGCACTATGCTTTAGCATTTACTTATTTCCTGTGGTGGGGAGGTAAGTGGGCACAGGCTGTGGGGTGTGTACAGAGGTCAGAGGACAACCTGCAGGAGTAATTCTCTCTTTCCATCACGCAGGTTCCAGAGAGCAGATTCGGGTTGTCAGGGTTAGCAGCAAGTCCCTTGCTGCCTGAGCACTCTTGCCAGCCCCAGTTTCATATGGGTTGAACTACTGTCCCCACACACATTTGAGTCACACACTGAATAGCCACTAGGGTGCCAGTTTCAGGACCTATGCCATCGGATCTTCCTCAGCTGCTGCCTAGGTTTTCTAACAAGTAGAAATCCTAGAAGAAAAGCCTAAGAAGAAACTATCAAGCCAGAACCAATAGGTCAGGAAACCCCTCCCCCCCAAAAAAATAAAAACAGAATTATAAACAAGGGCTGAATGTTCTAGAAAGTTCTTTTATTTTGGTTTAATTCAATTTGGAGGTAAATTATTTTACAGTGTTTCCATATTAAAAGTGCTTTTCCCAGAAGCTCAGGGGCACACCTGCTAAAGTGTGTGTGTGTGTGTGTGTGTGTGTGTGTGTGTGTGTGTGTGTGATTAGTTTTTGTGGCTGTTTGATTGCAACTTCCATTTAAGGCACCCCCAGCCCCCACCCTCCCAGAAGCTATGTGTGATTGTTCTCAGCTGGGTGGTGCTCCTCCCTACCTCCCTCAGTCCCTAATGCTCGCTCATACATCTGCTGTGGCCGCTCTGCTTTCTCTTGTCATCTCTTCCCAAATATTTTTATTTTATTTGACAAACGTTTATAGAATCTAGCAGACACCCTAGGCACCAGCAATACACAGCACGGGGATGATTGAAACAGGCTCCCCGCCATCCCGAAGCATCCTGGTTGGTTTACACTGGACTGACATCACACATACTTTCAGTTTTTGGCCAGCATTGTAGGTGTCAAGGGTGAAGCTGTGTGGGGTGGGGAAGGCGAATGTACCAGGGACTCATTTTGTTCTAGAGTCAGTGTCTACTGGAAGGCGGTGTACACCAACAATCTGTCTTCGTACCCCTCCCCACCCCTCCCCAACTTCTTAGTGTAAATTTTATAGCGTGATTGGCTCTCAGAAGTAACATGAATTGGCTGACAAAGCCCTTAGAGATAAACAAATAAGCTTGCTTGTTATAGCACAACAGAGTCAACAGTGATCAGTGTACTAAAGAGAGACGCCTGTGTGGAGACTAGTGTGAGAGGAAGATACTCGAACACTAGATGGATGCCAACATGGTACCTTTCTTACACAGTCTCCATTTTTAAGATTATATTTTTCTCTCCACCCTCCTCTGGTTTTCTCCTTCCACCACATGGGCATCCCAGGCATAAACTCGGGTCTTCAGGCTCGGCACTGAGCACCCCTACTATGAAACATCTCCCTGGTCCTCTAGGTTACTTTTGATAAACTAGAAATTCTGCTCTCGGGTGCTGCTGTTCATCTTATGAGGGGTCTACTCCTCTTTCGGCAAGCTCCCTGGTTGCCAAGGCAAGCTCCCTGGTTGCCAAGTAGGAAGGCTTGGCTCTGGGTAGATATTGCAGTGACTCTCCTGGAACTCTATCTGGTCTTCATGAGAGGAACATCAAAGAGGAGCAAAGAGGATTCCTTCCCACCCTCCAGCCCCTTGGCTTTCCACGTGATGACTAAGCTCTTTTATACATATACATTCCACTATGATGCTATCTGTCTGAGAACCTCATCTGAATAAAGCTGAGCTGGCACCATACAGTTTGTATTTTCCACCTCCAAACAACTAAATCTCTCTCTCTCTCTTTTTTAAACATTAGCAAGTCTCAAGTATTTTTGCTATGGCAACAGAAAGTGAACTCATATAGGGACTTTGTTTCTTTCCTTCCAAAAAAAGCTAGATTAACAATGCAGAAGAACCTGGGTCCTCCTAAGGAACAGTCAGCCAGAGAACTATGCTCACAGTGGCCTGAAGATGCTGTAGCTCCGGTGGACTATTTTGCAAGAGAAGAGTAAGAGATTTGCAAGGCCCTGAGCCAACCACCAAGGTCCAACAAACACCCCCTCCCTTTTCTCTACAAAGAGCTTCATTCAATGAGTCTCACAATTGAACTTCACTGGCATACTCTCCCTACTTGATGCAAGGCCAAGGCATTTCCCCAAGGAGCCCTGGTCATGTCAGAGGTGGCTCGGAGTTGGTGAAAAGAGATCTGGGTTTAGTGGCTAGATAGTCATTTTATTACATGTTTTCCATTCAGCTGGCCGGGGGCTTATCTTTCCTTTAACTGTATTCTGCTCCAGTGTTGGCGGAGAAACAGGGTAGCGCGTGGGCCATATGCAAATGTCACACAAGCCTCTGCTTCTGAATCCTAAGATCCTCCCGGGTCTGCTTTTGCACGGGGACAAGTACATTGTGACACAGCCGTTACTGTAGCAGAGTCACGTGCTCACAACCTGACTTAGGTGATTCCACTACAAGGGTCTGAGCTGCTGGGGATGGGGGATGGGCTGATATGCAGCCGACTAGAAAAAGTCTATTGGGATTTTCAGCTCCTTGGCATTTTGTCTTTTATCACCTTATCCATAGGGTCTAAAGGTAATTCTGCTACCTACAAAAATTAAAAAAAAAAAAAAAAAAAAGAAGAAGAAAAGAAAAGAAAAACTCTAAAGGAACTTCTGTTATTGTGAAAAGCTCTTTCAAATCAGATTCCGAAGGTACAACTCAGCCTTTGGCTATGATCAAGACTCCAAAATGACCTCAGCGGAAGAGGGGGGCGGGCAGTTAGCATGCGCTCTGCACACTTCTGTAGCCATGCCAATAATAGTAAAGGTGTAGGTGGGGGCTTCAAAGCCTGCGCTTCTCGTATTAAACTCGCTGTCACACTCTGGCATTGAGATGAGTCACAGAACAAAGCAGTTTGTGTACTTGTGGGAGTCTTCCCTTCAGAGCCGCTTGGACTGGGGTGAAATGCATCCATGTGGGTGCGCACCATACCGCGTCCTCGGGAAACAGGTCTTCTCCGTTAGCGCCGTTCTCAGCCGATGGGTGAAACAGGGGCACTCTTCTGAGTTATGTCTGCACTTCCACGGGCAAGACTGGAAGGAAACACTTCCCAACTGCTGATGAGCAAGTACAGTTAGATCCTGAAGGAAATGGAAAGCTTTTCCCGTGTTCATACCACCCCAAAGCAAAGCAAACCCCTCCCACAGCTCTTTCGAATCTGACGCTGAGCGGTGCGAGTCATCGATGGAGAGAGACCCTTTGTAAAATGACAGATACAGTGGGAGAGTAAAACACCCCTATGTGTGCGTAAATGATAGCATTTCAAAATTAAATATGTGACGTGTCTGTGTCTGCATGCGTGTGCAGGTCACATGTGTGTGCACATGTGTATACACGCATATAGAGGTCAAGGACATCACATATCATTTCTCAGGCACTGTCCACCTTGTTTTCTTCACAAACCTGGAACTTGACAAACTGGCCTAAGGTGGAAACAGAATCACACCTCCATACCATCGTGTGCCTTTTAAAACACGGGGCATGGGGATCTAACGCAGGTCCCCCATGCCTACACCGGAAGTATTCGGACGCAGCTCTCTCCTCAGGCCCACAAAAGAATTTGTTAGGAGAGGAACCTAGACAAACCGCTCTTGGCCATTTGTTTTTCCGTCCTATAGCCCGTGCTGAGGAATGATACTTAGATTCATTCCGCGAATAATTACCTTGCCTGGCATAGGTACATACCCCTGAGATGGTTCTGCATGATAGCTCAGAGGCAAGAAGTGGCTCTGAAGCTCAGGTGTCTGCATGGTGGGGCTAGGGAGACCCTAGAGGGGCTGATATCTGGGTACAGAGATAAGCCGTGGGCAGAGGATGGGAAAGATGCCAGGCACAGAGGCCAGTGGAGCAGCCTGTATCCATACCGACTGCTGTGCCGGGGAGGATGCAGTCATGCGCTCGGCTGTCATGCGCTCGGCAGCACGGAGTCGGGGGGCGGGGGGGGGGAGTTCGGCCCAAGTGTAGGCATAAGGCAGTCAGGACAGGCCATCAAGGCTTTGGGACATACAAAATAACTTGGGCTGCCTCCTGAAGGGAGGGTGGGGGCAGTCACTCATCAGAGGATTAAAATTTGATGTCTGAGTTTTTATCCTTAGGGTAGTGACTGAATTCCTGTCATACTTTCTCCAGATGGCTTGAGATAGGATTCTGAAAGGAGATCTGAGCTGGGGAGATGGCTCAGAGGTGAAACATGCCTGCCACACATGGCGAGGATCTTATCTCCAGAGCCCATGTAAAGCAAGACACGGTAGCATGCTCATCTTTAATCCCAGTGTTCCTGTGGGGAGAGGAGAGGCAGAGGCAGGAGGGGCCCCAGAACTAGCTTAGAATATGAGGCAGAAGAGATACTCTGTCTCAGATAAGGAACAAAATGAAGGCTGACACCTGAAGTTGCCCTGTGACCTACACACACACACACACACACACACACACACACACACACAAACACACACACACACACACATACACACACCATGGCTTTGTATGTGTCCACATTCACACATTCACACACACACACACACACACACACACACACACACACACACATACCATGGCTTTGTATGTGTCCACATTCACACATTCACACACACACACACACACATGTACATGCACCCATGTAGTCTCCACTCTCTCTCAAACACATATGTACTCTCACACATGCTAAGACATGCATATATGCACATTCACAACCAAGTCTGTTGTGGAATGGCTAACACCTGTGGCACTAGCCGTTCAAGTTTTTCATCCAGGCTTGGTCACATGGATGAGCCCCTGTGACTCACTGGACCTGGGCAACTGGCAACACATGATTGTTGCCTTTTTAGACTCTGATTTCCTCATGTCCTACAAATACTGGGTTTCATCTTTAGATCAATATGATAATAGCTAACGTCTGGAAAACAGGATTTCACAGTATTCATTGAGACACCAACATCTTTGCCCCTTAGCCCAGGGGGCAGGATCGAGAAAAACTCCCAGGACTGAGACTTTTTGTCCTAAACACTTGTCAAAGCAAAAAGCGAGTCACAGGTTTTTCTACGTGACCTAAAGGATAGTGTATCATTTAAGATTCTGAGCTGGGAGGAAGGGACAAGGCTGGGATCTCAGTGTCTGAGGCTAAGGAAGGAGAACCATGAGATGGTAACCAGCTTGGGATGCATAGCAGGATGGGGGTGGGAGATCGGGAGAGGGAGTTGGAGGTGGTAGAGGAGGGGAAAAGGAAAAAGAGGAGAAAAAAGGGAAGGGGACAGAAGGAGAGAGAACAGGGAGGGAGGGAGGAGACAGGAAGAAAGGGGAAAGAAAAGGGAAGGAAAAGAAAAAAATGGAAGAGGAAAGAGAAGAAGAGCAGAAAGAGACATACGCCCCAGTAAAGGAACCAACTCCATCCTCTGTCCTGAAAGGATTCAGCTGAACACTGGTCATAGAGTCGGCTGCTATTAGAGATCCATGAAGCATTTCAGAGGTTGGCCTTTTCTTCTTAACTCCCAAAGGTTAGGTGTGAGAACAACACTCTCATGACCCTTCTTGCTACAGGCCTAGGCTTTAGCTGCCGCAATGCTCACTTTGATCAGAGGGGACTAACCTGCCTGCACAGCTGCTGGAAGACTTTACAGATAACTGAAGAAGTGAGGGAAACCAGGGGCCATAAATAAAGCTAAATGCCCCAGAGAAGATGTCTACCCAAGCCGGCTGTGCTCTGCCCCACACAGTAACTCTTGTTTCTTGTGGTGTAGCCGAAAGGCTCAGCTCAGTCTTTCTAGTTTCGTCTGATTTGCTGAAAACACATTCCAGATAGAGGCCCCAGACCCTTGTCTCCTGCAATACTAATCAAAAGATTTAAAGTTCTGCAAAACACAGACCATACCAGAGTCGAGTCTCAATAAAACAAAGTAAAACAAACCAGGCATACATCGGGGGAAATGATCTGACCCAGCTGTTAGCAGACTACATGGGCCCTAGCCTGGTGTCTTCTCTTTGAAATATTTTTTAAATGGATATTTGATAGTAATTCCCATAATAAATGCTTGCCTATTTAACTTGATGAAATTTTAATGAACCCAAGTAAGTTTATCTTAGATAAACCTGTGAGTGTTTCATAAATGGTGTCTGAGCCATCAGGGCCTCTTGGCTTCATGTACATCGTAGCATTTGGCTTAAAGACTCATACAGACTTCTTCAGGGTGGGTCCTACAGGCTCTAAGCTACACCTTGAAGGCCAGCTGATGACCCAAGATGCTGACGGCATTCAAGACCTTTGATTCTTAAAACAATACTAGCAAAGAACCAACCCCCAACCAGTACAGCAGTTCGTGACAGTGAACATTTGTTGTATAGCTTACCACAGTCAAATAACTTTTCTCCTATAGCAATAATTAGAGCAGTTCATTGAGAAACTGCGCTTTCCCTAGCATCATCAATGAACATACACCAGTGGACCCAACTCCAAACCTGCATCTAAGGGACAAGAGTTTCATACCCATCAGAGGGCCATACTCATCTCACACCGTGAGGGATTTAGGGCATGAGAACTGTTGCATTCAAAGCCAATAAAAAATCAAGTTTTAAGGAGCAAAAAAAAAAAAAAAAAAAAAAAAAAAAAAGGGGGGGGGTCATTCATACTGCTACTAGGCTTGATCCTGGACTAAAGTAAGGCTTGGGTAGCCAGCTGGCTTATTGCCCAGGAGATGAGGATCTTCTGAGAATGAAGCTCTCAAACAAAGAGGGAAACCGGGTCCTGAGGTCATTAGATGAGCTCTTGGGTCAAGCACAAGTGACATGACATATTCCTGTACTTTCTAATTGTGAATATCACAAATTGCTCTTTCCATGTGTAAGCCAGTATCACGTGAATTTTGTTTGATATGTGAAAAGGGGAACTGTTTGCTGTATAAAAGTATATACAAGTAAGAAATTCTGCTAACACACCCCTGAGCAATACATCAATAGGAACACAAAATGGGACAGCATCCAAGCACATTGCCATGTAGGACATAGTCTTTCAGCAATAATGTGTCTCAGTGTGGCAGGAGCTCTTTCAGTGTCTACCCTGCTCCTGAATGAATATCAGTTCATCTTTTTAATCAATAACCTTAATGTAAACCGGCAAATAAGATAAAAATGGAAAGTTGATTATCAAGAAGTAGAATAAAGATCCAACAATTTATTACGGAACCAATGGAACAGATAGCACATTATTTGAAATTAAGTCATTATTGGGCTTTAATTTCAATTGTAGTGGAAAAGCTGGATCAAATATATGTAAAACAACTTTCTAAAAATAGTTGTAAATTAAATAGAGTTAGGAGAGCAACACATTCAGCAGATATGGAGGGAATTCAACCCACGAAAATAGAAAGCATGCTGGATGGTTTCTGTTTAAAAGGTTTTTCCTTGACGAAATGAACCAATAACTAAGTGTTACATGTTTCGTGCAAAGTTGAATAGTAACAAATTAACTGTCTAAAATTAATTGACTTCAAAGGTGTGATTGTGAGCAGGCTGGGCATCAGAAAATTGAGAGATGAAATCACAGAAAGACTGAAGGGGAGCTCAGAGGTGCAAATGCATGTCTGCTGAATGCTTCACTGACATTTGATCTGGAGGAAGTAGAGAACAGGCTACTGATCCTGACAGAAAGAGATAGCCCAGAGCAGAATTTCCAGCTGCCCACAGCTTGTGAACTGGCACTTTGAATCCAAGTCCTGCTATATTACAATGCCATGGTGACTATTTCAGGTTGTTTATTGGAATTTCAAAAAGGCCATCTTTAGGAATTAAAACCATGCCCAAGAGTGAAGGAGACAACCAAAATGAACCTTACTTAATAAATTATAAAAGCCTCTTTCACAAAGTCCACAGGGACTAGTAACTTAAGAACTATCAGAGAAAAGACTACACTCTACAAAAGAGGGCAACAACATCTAGGATTTATACAGTAGATTATCCCTAGTGTTCAAGATCTAATATTAGAACTCAAAGGTGGGTGGAATATTTGAGGGATTGGTCAATATGACCCAAATAAACTATATGAAATTCTCAAAGAACTAATTAAAATGAGGAAGAAAATGATATAAAAAGAAATGGGAGAAGGGGTCCCATATCCAGAATCCAGAGTAGCCATTTAACTGATCCAGGGGTAATGAAGATATGGCACCTGGACATAAAGACTTCCAAGGACATCAAAAAGCAATGATAATGATTTTCCTTAAACACACAGAAAGACAAAGGGGAAAAGAAAACTGTAAATGCAGAATTCTATGTCCAGGGAAACTACCCTTCCAAATTGAAGACAAAACAACAGTTTTTATAGCAATAAAAGTTGTCTGGGCATGATGGCCTATACCTGTAATTCCAATATTTGGGAAGTTGAGGCAGGAGAATTGCTACAAAGTATAAGATCAATCTGAGCTCTACAGTAAGGTCCAGGCTGACTTGTGCTACCGTGAGATTCCATGTTAAGTGGAGAACCAAACAAAAACAAAAATTGAGAAAATATGGTTGTTCACAACCAATCACTTTAAGAGATGCCGGGGACATTCTTAGACTAACTTGACAAGGTAGACTAAAGGGAAACAGAAGACAGCCAAGCTAGAGACACAGTATATTAGCCAGGGTTCTATCATAGAACAGAACTGATATAATAAATATATATTTATCAGAGTGACTTACAAGCTATAGTCTGGCTAGTCTAGCAATGGCTGTCTATTAATGGAAGGACCAAGAATCCAGTAGCTGTTCAGTCCATGAAATGGGGTGTCTCAGCTGGTCTTCAGTACACACCAGAACCTAGAAGTAGGTGCTCCTGCCAGTGAAGAATGAATATGCCTTTTAGTGAGGGCTGGCATATCAAGCTATGTAACATCCAAATAAGAAACACTACATAGCTATGAAAAAGAATGAGGTAGATGAATATATGCTATTAGAGTAAAATCACCTAGGAGAAAGATAGGGCAAACAACACAGTAGACATGCATTTGGTATGGCCAGGTAGCATGGAAGGGGTGTGTATACAAGCATGCAAGCATGTATAAAAACTGCTCTGGACAGTTTTGTCTTAAAGTAACATGGGGCTGGACAAATAGCTCAGTGGTTAAAAACTGCTCTTGCAGAAGAACCCAGATTCAATTTTCATACGTATATTTAAACAAGTATTACACATATCCATGGCACTAAATATGTACATCTAATAGAGATTTATTATATAAATTAAATATCAATATACAGTGCTGATTTATATATAGTCTACATAGCTAACCTGGGTTAACAACTTCCCCAGTTAGGGCATGTGTATATATAATATGCATTCTACATTTCTATTTATATTGAGAGAATTTATCAGCTCACTTAATTAAAAGTAGACAGCTACAAACTCACTTGGAGCCAAAAAACCAGTTATCTTGCACAATAGAATGTCTAAGATGAAAGGCATGATCCAGTACCCCAACTTCTCATCCATATCCCCACAAAGCTAACACATTTGGCACCCATGTTCAACTGCGGTCCAAAGAGTCATGCACAAAGAAGCTGCCTTGTGGGCCACATGGAAGGCAAATGGCCGAATGCTTAGCCTGATGTATACACAAAACAACCACACATCTCTGATTCGGGTTTGTTGAATGTTCTCAAGTCCCAAGAGGGGGGAAAAGGAATCAAAAATAGCTCAGAGCTTTGGAAGTTGTTAGCATAAGGCCTTCTCCAGCATACTTGTTTTTCCAGCATTCAATGAACAAAAAGGCTCACTGTTTCGACCACCAAGAGAAAGCCAAGTTTTCAGAAATGCAGTCACACTTCTGGCTGACGTCAGGACATTTTCCAACCCTGCTTTCCCAGGCAGACGTCGGGGTGGTCTGCCCGACCTCCCACACACTTCTGCCGACAGTTGTGTTTGTAAACCCGAGAATAATCACAAGTTTGTATACTTGTGAAGAGTGAGAGGTCCAGGGCGCTCTGTGATGGGGAGGACACAAAGGTGCGCTCAGCATCTCCTGCCAAAGAAACACTGAATCTCGGGATGGAACAGTCCATGTAAACAGATCCCTGCGTCCTTACAAAGAAGCAGAGCCAACCCGAGGCTCCTGCCACAGAAATTCAAGATTGATTTATTTCCACTGGGCAGATTAAAATACACAGTGTTTTCATGGGGATGACTGGACTTCATAAATTTATCACTGCCTGGCCATGTGCAGCTTTTGATCCTTTCTGTTGGGCCTGAAGGGAGCTGGGAGTGTTCAGTTGCAGCTGTGACACGTGTCTCTATATCCATCTTCCTACATGTTGAACTTGGCTGTTCTCATCAGAGGCAGGAGGCAGTGCCAGCTCTTAAGGAAGGTGAGCTTTTTCTATTTTAAAGTAGGATTGCTCCAGGGCCCCCAGACCACACAGCTCCAGCATGAAAGGCACGCTGGCTCCCATGTTTGTCTTTTCCTCCATCCTTGAGGTACAGTCTTCTGGCTGGCCTAGTTGGGTCTGGATCCACTTTGTTCCATCCTTGTCCATTCCTGTCTCACTTGAAGAGGATCCTCCCTCAGAAGACTGAAGGACTGCTCCGTCTGACCTATGCAGTTCACCTAAATGCAAGTAATAGTGACTGGGCTGTGAGAATGTTGGGACCAAGAAACCAGGAGAAGAAGACCCCATTTCTACCTTTGAGATGCTTATAAATTAGGAGAGAAGACAGAAAACCCATACACAACATGTATGAATTTGTATATGAATAGAGTTTTGCCCATGAAGTGAATTGTAAGCATTGACTCATGAGATCAACAAAAGCTGGAGGCTGGAGGGAGCAGGATGATCACAGAGTGCATCCCGAGGAGCTGGCTATTGAACTACGTTTAGAAGCTGTATGGAAGTGTGGCCAGGGGAAGATGACAGGCAAGAAGGAAAGAGTAAGTGAAGGTGTAGGGGTCAGGACAAGACAGATAAGTAGAAGGATAAGGTGACAGCAGAGAGCAAAAGGTGAGAGGAAGAGACACTGGGTATATTTGGCTAGTCACACTTTTAAAGAGGACTCGTGATACTGTTCAGAGTCTCACTCTATTTTATAGATGAAGAATCTTGTAGCACACAAACACTGATTGGTGCCAATTGGTGTTATCCTCCAGATAGTTCTCAGCAGCAGCTCAAGTCCAGTCCTATGGATACCCAATGGCCTTGGTCTCCCCCTGGGTGTCAGTTACTAAGAACAGTCAAATGATAAAGACAAAGGTGTCCTGATCATCATAAGAGAGTTGAAGAAGCCAAGCCCTGCTTTCTGTGACCTGTGAAACAATCAGAAATAATCTTGGTGTCAAGGAGTGGTCATAGAGGCTATAGTAGGGACAGCTCCGATGACACTTTATCCCGTACAGACTGGGATGCATGGTGATATCAATGATGGGCAACTGGGGAAGGATTCCAAGATCTGGTGGGAGCCAGCAGAAAGGGTAGCACGGCAACACAAAGGGGTGGAGTCACAATAGAGTCGGGCGGGTAAGGAGTGGGAGAGAGAGGCCACATTGCATCCGGGAAAGAATACTGGTGCTCATATTTAACTAATGTAAAATGTGTTGTCCAGTAATTAATTAGATATTTTCAGCAGGAATTCACTAACTCCCCAACTCAGCAGCTTTTTTATTGATTACTATGTGCTGGACATCCAGGCCCTAGCAATAACGGCACATCGCCTCTGCCACCCTATAGCCCTATTATCACGGCAGAGGTAGAAAGTACATGACAATGTAACGCTGTGCCACGGTGAACATTCTGGCAAACTGAGCCAGGTAAGAGACTGAACGCCAGGGAATGGCTTAGGGCATTTTCTAAGTAGAGTTATTTAGAGAGCATTCTAGAAAATGACATTAGAGAGCTGAACCAAATGAGGAAGGAGCAGTGGAAATGCCAAGTGACAAGCAGAGGTCTTGAGGCAGGAACACACTCGGGCAGCTCATGAATCAGCAGTAAATCAGGCAAGAACAGGAAACAGAACACAGATGACAAAGGGTCAGAGGCTTGGAAACGTCTACATTTTGCTTTGTATTTATGCTCAAATGACAACTTGAAACAAACAAACAAAAAAACTCTAACCTTTGCTACTTTGGAAAAATGAATGGCAGTGTGATCATGCATATACACAGAAACTAACATATAATCTCATCTGTGAACACCTACATACATCATCAGTAAATACCTACAAACATGAGAGAATGGGTAATCTGCTGCTCTGTTCTGTTTATGTCAGAATTGGAATGGTGGCTTAATATTGGAACATGTATAATTACAATCAGGTATATGAATAAATCACATAAATAGCATGGATTGGCAAGGTGGCTCAGCCATGAATCAGTGCTTGCTGTTCATGCTGGATAAATTGAATTCAATCCCCATAATCTACGTGAAGGTGAAAAGAGGGAACCAACTCCACAAAGTTGCCCTCTGACCTTCACACATACACCAGGACAGACACATGCCCACATACGCACATCCAGCAAACACACAACAACAACAGCAACAATAAATAAAAGTTTCAAAACTAAATAACACTATAAAAGCATCTTCAAAAGGTGCTGATCAGCAAATCAACAAAATACTGGTGTCGATTTTAGGAGGAAAAATACTTACAATAAGCATGAGATTTTTTTATAGTAATAAAAATGCCCTGTCTTAAATCAATAGCACACACTTTGTTCTGTGGAAATCCTGAAGCACAGCAATGCAAACAAACAAAAAACAAAGATCGGCGGCCCTTTACAGCCCTTGTTGACCAGTTCATGCTCAAAACCATGTTTTAGAACCAGCAAGGAATAAATGTTATAGTACTTCTACTGTCACAAAGCCAGTATTCAAGGGAAATCCCCAGTGTGGCTGGAATTATGGTCAGCACACCTTGCCCCTGGGAAGCCATTTGCCACTGAATTTCCAGAACTTTAAAAATATTCAGGTCCTGTGTCTGTGCCTTAGTTACATTCCTTGGTGCTGTCATAGGAAGCACAGAAAGAGCAATTTAAGTGAAGGCGTTCTATTTTAGCTCCCAGTTCAAGGGGACAGTCATCATGATGGGGAGTCCTGCTGGCAGGAATTTGAGGCAGCTGGTCACAGTGTATGGACCGTCAGGGAACAGAGAGAGGAATTAAGGCTTGTACACAGTTTGCTTTATGCAGCTCAGGGAATGGTGCCAGATATGGCGGGAAGGCCTTCCCTCGTCAATAAAACTAATCAAGATACAAACTCCGAGCCCTTCACCCTGGCCCCTCTAGATCTCCCCAAGTGGACAACTGATATTTTCTCATGACACCCTGTAATGTTATCTTTAGTCATTAAACTAAGATTTGTAAACAGATATTTGGTATCTTTTCTTTTCTTTTTTTCTTTTTAAAGAAGGCCAGCGATCTAAATGTTAAGTAAGAAGAAGAATGAGACAAACTATGTTGCATTAGAAACCACAACACATTACTTATCAATCTTGTTTTTAATTATTATAATAACATAGATGAGTGCTCACAGAACAGTGTGGAAAAAGGTGATATAAAATTAAACACAATGGGTTTTTATACAGTTGATTTTCAAATTTTATCAACTGTGCCAGTACAGAAATAGACTGAATGGTAAACACCCAAATGTTGTCCAAGACAGTCTTATTCTGGTTGGGGAGTGTGATGGTTAGGGTAAACTGTTAATTTCACAGTCTAAAGTCACCTATTAACCTGAGAGTCTCAGTGGAGAATTGGCTAGATTAGGTTGACCTATGGAAATGCTTGTGGGGTGTTACTTTGATTAAGTTTGTTGAGATGGGAAGATTTGCCCACTGTGGGTGGCAACATTTCCTAGACGGGTGAACATGTACTGAGTGAATATAATGAAGGGGCTGAGCAGCCACATGCATACCTTAATGGGTCTCCTGACTTCGGACATAATGTGACCAGCTGTTTCCAGACTCCTGACACCTTGACTTCTGTTGTAACCCAGAACTGTGAGCTACAACAAACACTTTCTCCTATAAGTTGCTTTTGTCAGAGCATTGTACCACAGGAACAGGAAACAAGCCAAAACATGGAAGAAATGAGGGAACAAAGGTAGCTTCTATATTCCACAGTGTATATTTTCTAGGTGCTTCATAATGGACGTCTTCTTTTCTCTTCAGATAATGGTCATTTAGAGGAAAGGAAACATATTTTTTAAAAAAACTAGGAGCCACTCTTAAATGTCAAGACTTTCTTAGAACAGTTAGCAGTGGGTTACTCAGAATATTCCAAAAATTCACTGTGAAATCCACCCAAGGTCAAGGTAAGCAGCCAGGTCTCAAAGCTCTAGAAGCTGTTATTTTGGCTTCTATTCTTGTCAATCAATTTAGACTAGCCATGGAAATGCAAATGCATGGAATGTCATTATATTTTAGACACCCTAAGGTGAGGACAATTGTTTCCTTTCCCCACAATCAAGGTCACTTTTGATTGAGCTTTACTGAGGGCTTCTTGGCAGTGTGTGTGTGTGTGTGTGTGTGTGTGTGTGTGTGTGTGTGTGTATGTTTGTATGTGTGTGTGTATGTGTAGTGTGGGAGGGTGTTAAGTGAGCAAGAACTATTAGGTGGAAAGTGAGTCCTATCACAACTCTATAGCAGATAGAATTGTCATACACACACATACACACACACACACACACACACACACAGCAGCTGCTCTGAAGGATTGCCTTTTTACTTATGTTGGTGAAGGTATATCCACATTTCCACAGTACATTCCTGGGTTTCTCTTTCAATAGCACTTGAATGGACTGGATTAGATCTGCATATGAGAACTGACCCAGCAGCTTATCCTGGGTGCAAGCCCATCTCATCCTCCACCATTTCTACCAGTGAGCCATCAGACCTTCTCTAAGATGCTTTAGCCTCTCCACTAGTTCCATATCTATTTCTATTGATTCACGGTGTATTGAGGAGCCAAAACAATCAGCACAGTGCCCAGCTCCTGCAGAGTACCCCACCTCCCTATCCACTACCGTTTGAACTGCTTTTCACAAGGGAGCATGGCCGGTGGTGGCCCACACCTAGCCCAAGGTTCCTAGAGAGGTGGTGAACATCCCAGCATCCCACTCCTTTTGTTAGCACCAACCTCTCAAGGACTCAGCACATCCAGATACTTAAGAGAGGATAGACACTTTGGCTGGGGATGTAGCTCAATTGGTAGAGGCTGCTTGATTGGTGTGGTGGTTTGAATAAGCTCTGGCATTTGAATGCTTGTTCCCCAGTTGGTGGTCCTTTTTCCAGAAGCTTAGACAAAGTGGCCTTTCTGGAGGAAGTATGTCACTAGGGTGGGTTTAAAGGACTTCAAGAGTTTGTTCTCTTTGACTCCTGTGTACAGTTCAAGATGTGACCTCTTAGCTGTTGCTCCAGCCATTGCTGCTATGCTTCCCACCATGATGGTGATGGACTCTTATCCCTCTGGAACTGTAAGCTTCAAATAACTCTCTGTAACTTGCCTCAGTAATAATATTTTATCATGGCCAGAGAAGTGACTAAGACACATGACATGCACAAAGCCCCCAAGTTCTATTCTTAGCACCAAACAAATTGAGAGAGTACTTCAATCCTGTGCTTAGGAAGTATAGGCAAGGGAGATTCAAAGATCAAGATCATTCTTAGCTACATAAGGAATTCAGGACCAACCTACGCCACACAAGACCTATTCCCCTTCCCCCTCCAAAAGATAGTTATCTAAAGATTGTTAAAACAATTAAAGGGATGATCAAAAGAAAAGATGATGCTTCTACTCATCTAGTGAGCAGGCTGGATGAAAGGCATCTCATGGGGCCATGCACTATTTCCTAGGCTCTATCCAAATATCTTGGTGACCTGGGGCTTTGTTTGGGGCTGATTGTCTTGAACAAAGTCCAAGGCCTCTTTGATGGTCTGGAAGGATGTTCTCCATTTGGAGTCATGGACTCTTGGGCTACATTCTGCCTGCACTATCTCTAACTGGAAATACCCTACAGCTGGACAATGGACTTCAGAGTCTTTGCAGCTGGGCATGGAAAGGCTGTCTGCAAACAGGAGGGTTTTAAAATAAATAGTGACTCCAATGAGCCCCATCTTGATGAGATGTCTGCACAGCATCCGATGTTCTGTGAATGCTCAACACAGCAAAAGCAGCATGATTTAAATATTGCCAGATATTTAAAAGGGGCAAAGGCCCCCAGGCCACTTGCTCTGTAAGTGTTACTCAGAAGTGGTGGCTCAGACTGCCCAGGACCACGGAGCCCAAGAAACAGATGTTTTACTGTAGCCACTACAGAGTCTCGATGGCTGGATGTCCAAGGCTAGGCAATATGCCTTCCTTCCAGATGGTCACTAATTCATCACCAGGGCCACTAGCAATGTTTGTGATCATTATGCATGTGATGTTCTGTTTATTTTTGACTGCTTTCTCATTGCAAGAGGAGGATGTAAAACTATGGACCATTCCAGGCTGTTCCTTCTCCCATACCTGTTCTGCTTTTATTATTCTCCCTCTCTCTCCCTCCCTCCCTCCCTCCCTCCCTCCCTCCCTCCCTCCCTCCCTCCCTTCGTATCTCCCCCCCCTCTGTGTGTGTGTGTGTGCGCGCGCGCGAGCGCGTGCACATGCATGCTTGAGCACATGCATGTAGCTCATGTGTAGACGGTAGAGCCCAGAAGTCAACATTGTTGACTGTTTTCCTTCATTTTTCTCTGTCTCTTTTTTGAGGCAGAGTCTCTCACTGAGCCAAAAGCTTGTTTGTTTGTTTGTTTGTTTGTTTGTCTTTTCAGCAAGCTTCCATGCTTTGTTTGCTCAACCCCAACCCAAACACTAATGCTACAGGTGCATGCTGCCATGTGAGGAGTCAAAAGATGCAAATTCAGTACACTTGCTCCCATAGCAAACACTCTACCCCCTGAGCCATCTCTAGAGACCAAGGGCTCTTTTGTTGGGAAAGTTAAAGTTAGGTTTCCCCTGCACTCACCGGAGTTATTGCAACAGAATAGGAGTCTCTGGTGCCCATGAATGCCATCTAGTTAGCCTGCCACAATCTTCATTGGTCATAAGCCTTTGTATCTCAATTAGCAACTAAACATCACTGTGTCCTGGTGAATTGGGTAGATCAGTAAGTCCGATCCTATGGCAACGAAGTATAGCATGATAAGGTCCTGCTTTTTTATGTTCTTGTCTTTGAGAAGTGGAGTTCTCTTCACAGGCAGCCCACATGCTTCATTATCTCTGCACAATACCAACATATTCCTCTATCCTCTCTCTGTGTTTCTCACATGAAGCAGGATCTCCATCTTGGGCTACACAATTCTTCCTGGTGGGGCATATCTCCTGCATCGTGGTATGAGGGTCCTGTTTTTAGGGCTCCACTTTTTCAGTCTTTGTTACCTTTACCCTGCTTGTCTGCATCCATTACATCACAGTGGCAACATTAGAGGACAGAGTTTGGGCTGAGCAATGTGCTTTATGGGAATTACAGACTGGCTCCTGGCTCCTGTGACCTACTTGTACCTTACCTGTTGACCCTTAACATCTTACCTTGGAATTTTGGGTCCATTCTCTCTGTTTCTCCATAAACCAAACCTTGGGCTTCCTAAGGGTGAGAGCTCTGTCTTATCCAAATCATTCTTTCTCAAACTTGGTACAGAACCTGGCTCATATTTTATTTTAATATCAAATAACTAGTATATCTAGTTCTTTTCTGTATCATATATGAAACCCCTCATATGTTAAAAGAAAACTCATTTAAACACCCCCCAATCCTAAGGAAAAGGGGAGTATCAGATTATTCCCATTTTGCAGAAGGGAAAACAAATGTTTTGGGAATTAAATGGCCTTTTCAAATCTCTTGACCTAACAGAGAGAGACTACCAAGTCCTGGGAACCACATTCTTCAGACAAAGCCTCTTAAGCTCTAAATAGCCTCAGGAGCCAGATGCATATCTGGTAATTAAATGGCTGAAGAAGCAGTGACTGCCCCCCAGCATTTTGCCAATCAGGGAGAGCTTGCAGGGCTGTGGTGACCACCAGGTGACCTGGCCAGCTCATCAGAGGAAAATGCGGGTATCCTGATGCTATCACCTTTTCTGCTTCACAGAAAATACTTGGAGGGGAACTGGAAACATTTTCCTTAGCACCTGGTATTTTTTTTTCCCTTTAGGCAGAAAGCAAAAGGCACCGCCTTGACCCGCTTACCCTCGGCTTAGACCTATGACCATGCCAGGTGGAATGTTCGTGACTCAGAGTTAAGGGCAAGTAAAACTGAAATGGAGAAAAAATAAAATCAAAATTCTGACTGGCTTGCTTATCTTCTTTTCATGTGGCTGTAATAAAATGCACAGGTAAAGGCAACTTAAGGGAAAATTGGTTATTGGGCTCACAGTTCTAGGTTACAGTCTGTCTCAGCAGGGAGCTGGAGAGAATTGGTCCCATTACATCTATAATCAAGAGAAAAGAGCTTGGAATACAAGATAGTGCTCAGCTGGGCTTCAACATTTTATTCAGCCCAGGGAATTGTATTGCCCACAGAAATAGGTTCTTACACATCAACTAACGTAGTCAAGGTTGTTTCGAAGACTCACTCTCAGAGTAGATTCTAAGTGATTCTAGATGGTCAGGCTGACAATTCATTATCATGCCAAATGTTTGTAATCAAACCACATCAAGCTTTGTAGATTGTCTCTGTTCAGAGCCTGGCCATTGTCCTTGTTCCAGGACATAGAGGAAGGACACACACCCAAGCTAAATCTGTACAAGCCAGGAGTTAGTGATCAAGATTCAATAAAATGAGGAATGAGGTGGTCCTACTCAGAGAGACTAAGAACTGCATCCAGGGGAGGCTGAGCATAAATTAAACCCGCAGAAATGCTGGAGGAATAGGTGGCAAACCCAGAGTTGATATCAAGGGTAGGCCACTCGGGAGCCAAATCTTAAAGGAGCATGTCTCTTCCCAAAATTCATCTGGTTATAACCAGATGAATGTCCAGTTCTACACAGGCATAAGGTGGCAAATAAGAAAGTCTCTATAAAAATCCCCTCAGAAGACAGTTTGTGTTAGTGCACATGCACCCCGAACTAGTCTAGGCCAGATTGGCCTCCTTAATTTTCTATTTAAGTATATTGGGCAATGCCTTTGAATAGGAAACTATCTGTGCTTAATTATTGCCAGGGAAGGAGAAACATATTCAACTGCTCAGAATGGACTATTGTAGTTTGTTATAGGTGGGGTCCTAGGTTGCCAGGTGCATTGTTCAGAGAGGGGTGTGTACACAGTACATGCAGATGTGGGTCTTAGGTTACCAAGTGAAGAATAAGGATCACATACAACCCAAACTAAGCAGAGTCCCCAATTTGCTATCCTATTCCCAGTTCTTGCCTGTCTCATTTCTAGCTTGTGCGGTATAGAAACAAATATCTAGGTACACTGTGTTTATTTGGGAGGACCCTGGGATGCTCTGGTAAAGGAATGGAAGAAAGGGTCTGCCAAATGGCATGTTTGTAAGTAGGCAACCAGGGGGCAACTGGGCCTTCTTCTTGCCATCCCAAGAACTAGATCAGTTTGTATATTTCCCCAGCCCTGAACTCAGTGCCGTTTCCCAGTAGCTTGGATTAAAGCACACCAGGACTGTTCTGAGCCTCCAAATAAGCACTGGAAATGAAATAGGGATTGCTTGTACTCATCTCTTGAGAGCTGTTGCCCTTGCCTTACCTGCTACGGACCTCTGAGGTTCCACATTGTCCAGGACATCAAAGGAGCTGCTTATCCCCTGACATCCATCCGTGATTCCTACCTAGCACTGCAGCCTACCTATAACGTTCCCATTGTACACATCCTAACTACAGAACAATTTTGATTGGGAGACTCCATTATTTTTCAATAGAAACCATTAGCAAGAATGTAAGGAAACAAGGGGTTCTGGTCAGGGCCATACCTAATACATGCTTTGAGTGAGTGACTAGACACATATCTGTCCCACCAGCTGCTTCCCATGCCCATACTATACAGGTCTATAATATCTCAGTGTCTCTCAGGAAGGCCATAGACCATCTATAGATATTTTCACTCCACATCTACTCGAGGAAGACAATTAAAGTCTTCAGGATCTCAAGTATTAGAGATGATATTTGTGGAGCAAATACTTTAGGCTACCAAGCCCCTTCTCTCACTTACTCAACTAGTAACTAGAGTCTACCCCCTTGTTTCTGAAAATAAAGTGTAGGAGCCTTTTTACCTTCCCAATGGCAGATGTACAAATGAGGCTTTCCTGCCAGACTTAGCCTATCTGTGCCTAGTATTGCTTTTCAAGGAGATGCGTAAGTGTGAGTTTGACAGTGGAAAAGCCTTGGACATGACTCCCATTTTCATTTGACAAAGCCTGATATGGTCTGCCCTACAGCTCATGGGCTTGGGCAAATGAGATATTCTAAGTGCTGAGAGGTTCTTGGAAGCAAAGCCTCGGGTGGAGATAAGGGAAGTCTCCCAGCCTGTTTCTGGGCTATGGACAGGCCCGTGTGATGTAAGCCTGAGTTGTTGGACAGTAATGGGAGGAGAGCCAGTATATGTTCATTGATGAGGGCTGGAGCAGAAAAGATGAAACAAGGTTGGGAAAGATGGGGAGGGGAGAATAACACGAGAGCCTGCTGTTTCCTTGCTAGCTAGCCTGTCTCAAAGAAATGGGCAGTCATGTTCTCTAAGCCGTAAAATCACTCGTTCCCAGCTTGTGGTCACAATTACTGAAAAAACAATAGCTCCTTTACTCAGCCCTCCAAAAAGCAAGCCTTCCATTTCACAATTTGCAACAACAATTTCTTCATTGTAAACAAGTCCCCAGACTCCACAATGTTCCCTGATCCAGGAAAACACGGGAACATATTTTCTAAGCGCTGCCTATTTCCAAACAAGGGACATTGTTTCATCCCAGAAACACTATTTTTAAGGTTCCTGCTGCGGAGCAACCAAGGCGGTGCTCTGGGGTGTAAGGATGGAGCAGCTGAGGCGTGGGCTGGGAAGGAAGTGCTGCAGGACGGGAAGGAAGTATGTAGCCTATTTGCCCATCTGCTCAGTTTGTCACCCAAGCAAGGGTCTTGCAGTGTGACTTTCAACACTTACTGTCCAGTTACACAGGTGTGCTGGAGCCAGGATGCCCTCTCTGGACAAATGTAGAGCCAGCCTAGAGAGGCAGACAGGAGGCATGGTGCTGGCACTCACGGATCCCTGAAGACCAGGGCCACCAGGGCACAAAGAGCTGGAGTTCAGAGTGCTGGTTCTTGGAGCATCAACCTGTGTGGAATACAGTGGCCTTAGAGTGGGCCACACTCAGTGGCTGTCAGGACAGGTAGGGATTTGTTTGTATAATTGGAAATCTTTACTAGCACACCACTACCCAATAGGGACCTCTGAGAAACAGTGTTTAACCTTCTGAGTGCAGAGAGGTATTTTCCAGTACCTGGCACCATCAGTACCCCCAGCATTCTGACCTAACATACAGTGAGAAAACCACACCCCACCAAAGAGCAATTTCAGACGAGGTAGGTGTCTGTGAATGGACTGGAGATATAAGCCATGATTGAATGTAGACTTCGCATGAGGTAAGGTGGGGAACATAGCCAACATCTGCTATGAGCCTCAACCACCCATGGGCTAGATCACATCATCTGCTGGACAAGGTATGTATAAACTCTACAGCCCCATAGTAGGGGCACCAATGGCCTGCATCTCAAGTGTAAGAGGTGTAGATTTATGTTAAGGCGATACATGATTGGACAGTGAAGAGGTAGGCAGAGGAAAGGTGGAAACCAGACGAGGAACAGAAATTGATAAAGAGAAATCAAGATGGAGCTGGGGAAAGCAGACTTAGATCCTGGTGGCTGTAATCAGACATAGGTAGATGTAATATTTTAAGGGTTTCTGTAGGTCATTTTTCTCATATAGAAGGGCAGTTTGCATCTTTGTCTATTGCATATAATCTTATTGTCTAGAGGGTTTGTGAATTGAGAATCTATTATATAAACCCGTTTGAAAAGTTACCAGGCTTTGACATGATTTTTGTGATGAGCAGTGAAGGAAAAAAGACACCAGGGCGGTAATTTCACTCGGGATAGAGGCAGTATGGCAGAAAGAGTGAACCACCTGGGAAGGGAATCTAGTGGAGGGGGTGGCTTGCAGGCTGAGTGACAGAGTCCGTGCGCACGGTCCATACTAAAAGCAGCACCCATGGAGTGAAACCACAAGGGCTGATAAAGAGATAAGGGATTCCTTTTTAATATTTACTGCAACAAAGGGGGGAGATGCTGAGGGAGAAAGCAACCTCAGCTGCAGGAACCATGCTCTTTAAGGAAACATAAAGAAGCTACACACTCCATGATTCTTTCAATCTTCCCCTTCCACCATGCCCTCAACATTTTCTGTTGCCCCCAAAATCAGCTGCTATAAAATGCTCATGGATGATTCCTAAGCAGCCATTCTGCCACTGCCATTTCTCCCAACCACTCAGTGGAGTAACAGTCGGAGAGTGCTACTCTTGGCACACTTCTGTTGTGACTCAGTAGAGTATGTAGAGATTGGGAATGTTTGGAAACGTATTCAGTGTCTGCCCTTCCTATTCCCAGCAGTAGCTCTGGCTTCTGTTTGGGGATATTGCCTGCTATTCTCTCCCAACTACACTGAACAAGTGGAGTTTCTGGCATGAGCCATCTCAGGACATCAACAGGAGCAGAGATGGTGCCTATCTGGTTCAGTCAGAAGGGATTGCCACAGATATACTGAGCATTCTTAGCCCCAAAGCACATAGAGTTACTGAAGAGTCCCACAAAGGAGTTAAGTCTTTTATACAAACCTAGTTGTATGGTGTGAGCCTTACATAAGTTGAATGTATTCTTAAAAGTAAACATAAATTCTCATTGGACTTAAGACACCTTAGATAGGTTTTTCTGTCACTATACCATCAGAGATCCCCAGCCTTGTCACCATTAGCTTCTGAAGTGCCCATAGTTTTTTCAAATCAGTGTTATGGGGTAAGCAGGGCTTCCTGTATAGCCTGGATAGGGTGGACTTTGCTGACAGTCTTGTAACCTTGAAACCCCTTGGGTCAAGCACTGGAAACCTGGAATCCACCACTGACTACACATGTCCCTTGTCCCCTACCTATACTCATCAGTCCTATGGGATCCATCCCACCTCCTCACAGCTCTCCGATCCTTCCCCTGAACTTGTCTCTGTCTACTTCCTAAGCCAAACTCCTTTTCTCTTTCATGAGGGCTCCAACATAGTCTACCAGACTCCCGTTCCATGCTTGCTTCTTCCACTCCAAGGCAGGCTCCTTCTGCCCCACTTAACTGGCTCTATAATTTAAAACTACCAGGGTTTGTCCCAATATTCTGGCCCTGGACATCACCTTTGGGTTTCTGAAACTGTACCAAGCTTTCTTCTTCTTTAGTTAAGTCTTAGTTGGATTTACAAATTACTACAAACCTAATAGCTTAGAATAATGCAAATGTTATCTAAGCCTATAGATCTGTGGTTCTTAACCTGTGGGTCATGACCCCTTTGGGGGTCAAATGGCCTTTTCACAGGCATCATCTAAGTCCATTGAAAAATATTATGATTCACAAGAGTAGCAAATTTACAGTTATGAAGTAGCAAGAAAAATAATTTTATGGTTGGGGGAATACCACAACATGAGAAACTGTATTAAAGGGTCACAGCATTAGGAAAGCTGAGAGCCACTGCCCTAGATCCAAAGCCCATGTGAGCCTCATCAGGTAAAATCCAGGTGCCAGCAGGGCTGAGATCCTTTCTGAACTCTATAGGAGAAATTTGTCTCCTCATCTTTCAGTGACCCAGAAGTTCATGCTACACCAAGGACTCCGAGGGTCTCCAAGCACAGACATCACACACCTGACACGTCCTCTGTCATTACGTCTTTCTCTGATGGTAGCTGGGAAGGTTGTCTACTTTTAATGGTTCCTGTGATCATCTTAACCTTAGTAAAGATTTTACAACTCTAACCCGAAAAGTCCCTTTTGTCATAGTAAAAATGGTATTCATGAAGTCTAAGGACACCGTATTACAGGCCATTGCAAGGGCTGCTTTCCCTAGCAGTTTAGTCTACCAACAAAACTCATGTAGGTCAGCTGTGGAAATATCAGAGAGACTTTGTTAAAAGTCTCCTTAAATTTAGACTTTCTTGTTGAGGTTTGGTCTGTTATGTGTTGTGGTAATAATTCTGCACCAAAAGGTCTAAGCCTACAAGTGAATTCTCAGATTTTATGGGCTTTTGATGTACAAACTTTGTACCTGGATTTAAAACTACTGGTTAAATAAAATTGGCTTTGACAATTACTGGGGGTCACCCCTAACCTACTCTTCTAACTTCTCTAGTGGCACGCCCCAGATACTTGCTCTTTCTCCTGGCCATGTGCTCACGGTTCCCCATGGCAGCTTCCTCCTCTCTCCTGTTCTTCCTCTCCTCTTCTCCTCTCTTCCCCAGTGAGGTCACTTCAATACCTCTAATCCCCAAAGCCTGTAAGCTGGAGAATTCACTTGTATGTTCAGACCTTACAGTACGGAATGATCATTGTAAAGCATAGCAACAGACCAAACCTCAACATGTCCTGAACATGCCACACCTGTCTCCTCCAGGATAGCATTTTCTATGGCTTACACAGACTGTCTGGGACAAGGGGAAACTTATACAACCAGGAAGGAGCATAGGGGCTCCTGGATCTCTGCCCTGCAGTCTTTTCCTCAGATGTTGTGACACTTAACATTGACTGTCACCTTGAGGTTCTGAATTGGGTTAATTGAGTTGGGATTACCCACCCTGAATGCAGATGTCACCACTCCAGTGGCCAGGGTTCCAGATTGAATAAAAAATTCACAGTGAGCTGGCACTTCATTCATCCTTCCTGCCTCCTGACTGCAGGCAGTATGACCAGCTGCCTCAAGCCCCTGGTACCTTCAGCACTATAGTAGAGTACTCTCAAAATGCATGCTCAGATAAACCCTTCCTGGAGCTGTTTTGGTCAAGGAAAGCAATGCAGAAGCCAGAGCACCAAGCAGAAAAAAAATGAAAATCTGAAGGAAAAGGAGTAAGTGGCAACCTGGAGCTAAAGGATCTGTGCTAGCAAGGCCATCATGCTCTGGTTATTTGCCAGAGGAGCTGAAGAGAGCCTGGGACAGCCAAGGACCGGCAAGCAAATGACATCAGCAGGTCAGTGGAGAGCCATTTGCACGGGGAGTACTTATCTGCACCGTCCTTGCAAGGTGGTGTTAGTCCTTAACTAGAGGCCTTGCTCACAGTTGATAACAAATTTTTTCATTAATAGAATGTGATCTGCCAACCCATTTTAACTATGTTTGCTGAAAGCCAGGAAGAAGACAAAGAACACTACCAAAGGGGGGGGGGAGCAACCTAAAATGCCCGGCAGGTCTCTCTTAGGTGACACCAGCAATTTTCCCATGGAAATAAAGAGACAGAGGAATAATGGAGAGCTGGGGTCATAGATGCCCATTTGTTTAAAAGGAGCAATTTCAATGACTCTTTTAAGTAGTAAAGAACAATTATTGTATTATTCTGAAGTGATCCAATTTCTCAAAAATTGAGAGAACATTAAAGAGAATTCATGTTTTCAGCACTCTGAAATGTGACGGAGAGTCTCAGAGTGAGCTGGAAGGACCTCACCACTGGTCTCCCAGCTGACGGGAGGGGAGCTCAGAGGTGCTTCTATCCCAGCTCTGGCAAGTAAGGAATGGTTAAGGCCATCATTTTTCAGTAGCTTAAAAAAGAACCACAAAGACACAAGTGCTACCAGTTACATCTCAACACCCACAGTATCTCCTTAAGCCTTGTTGTGGAGAAGGCAAACAAGTTCATTGTCAACCAGGGTGTTCTCACATAGAAAGCTTTGGAACGTGTTGCGTGCATTAAAGGGAGATATCTCGCATGTGCAATTACTCAACACATCTTTAAAACTGTAAACACTCATTCACATGTGGAGAAGGTTAAAGCTGCAGGCTTGGAAAACCCCACCTGGCAGGCGAGTTGCCTCCGTTTCTCTCCAATTGAATAATGGTCTTCGGCGGCCTGCCGCTGCTCTTCTGAGCAGCAAACCGGAGTCAGCAGAGAGATCATTAGGGATGAGGGGCAGCAGCCTTGCTGCTATTTTTATACAGGGCACTCCCTTTCCTGCTCTCTGCATTGATGTGCTCCCAGAAACCGGGCCTGCATCTTTCCAGGACCCCACCTCACACATCTGGGCGCTTACCCACAGGGAAGCGACAGCTGGCTTTAGGCTTTGCTGCCTTCTCCAGCCACAATGGGTGAGAAGCAACGAGGACTTGGTTGTTTCCAAATAAACCCAGAGAAGGAAGGTTGGCCAGACTCACCTTCTAAAGAGTAGAAAGTGTGTCCCCAGAGAGAAAACCTACAGAGTGTAAAACACACACACACACACACACACACACACACACACACACACACACACACACACACATCCCCAGATGCATCCTGCTAAAGAATGACCAGATCCAGAGGCCATGGGTCACATGATGGGAAGATGGAAAGACTCAACCTGCTCCATCTGCCTGAGCTTCTGGCTCAGAGAGCCATACTCACAGATCTCCATATTACATATTCTTTGTGGAAGGATCCATCAGACTATTCTGCCCAGCTCACTGCAAGCCAGGTCACATTGTCCCCTCCTTTCCCAGGGCTGGTGTAGCCTGACTGTCTCTAAGGAACTATAGTGCAGCTCTTCTGGTTTCATCAGCCTGTAGGGAGGAGCAAGTCCAGTTCCCTGGCCTCTGTGCTCCACAAGAATTCTGGAGCCATAGAGATGGTTAAAAACAAAAAACAAACAAACAAAAAACAGGCTCTAAATTCAGGGGAGAAAACACCTGGCCATGGAAAGATGGCAAGAATTTCATGAAAATTAAAATTTCACTTAAAGTAAAAAAAACAAAAAAAAAAAAAAAATTACCATCACCAAATGTTGGATTGGGAGACACTGGTCATGAAGTTTCCAAGATGAAATGATGTCTAAAATTTGTTTGTATTTAAGGACGTAATACATAGTAAAAATGAGATAATCCTCTCGCTCGAATAAGAGTTATTTCTTTCCCAGCAGACCCCTCTCAGGCTCCAGTAATTTCTCTGTTAACTGGCAGAGGAACAATAATCAGCTAGGTAATGGGAACCCTTGACGATGACGTCATGTAATTAGCACAGGTAATGAGAACAGCCCAGGTGCTCAGGCATCATTAGCTGCACCCCAAAACACCTCCCACGTTGGTCAGCAATTAGAGCCAAAGATGGGGAGCCGACTACCCTCAGAAATGAATCCACACCAGCCAAGGACATGATGAAATCCAAGAGCCAACTCTTTAATAGCTTGAGTGGCAGACACTCTGAAGCCTTGAACTCAAAGGGAGGGCCAGGACCCCGGGTATACAACCATATAACATGGTTCCCTCCAATAATAATATAGTCCCCACAAGTGATAAGAGATAGCACCTGGGCTCTGAATACACCTTGCCCAGCTCTAAGCCCTAGCCAGATAGATATTTGGGACAAATTACTAACATCTCTTTAGTCTTTGTTCGGTGACAATAGGATAGCCCTCAAGTGCCTGAGGAGCTTAAAGGAGTGTGTGTAAGCAAAGAGCCTGCTAGAGCACACAGCATACCAGAAGCCTCTCTTAGGCATTCACTTTCCTAGCTCTATTACCTTTTGTTAGTTTTGTCCTTATACATTCATCTATGTACTTCATCTTACTTTCACCCCATCAATCAACATTGCCCATTCTCATAAATGGCACAATGGTACAGTAGCAATGTCACAGTAATGACCACAATTGACAGCAACAACAAATCACTTCCCCTTAGTGCTTACCATGTGTGAGATTTCAATCTAGAAACTCTAGATTTGGGGTATGTTCTCACATACCTACCATTGGTGTTTTAGTCAATAATGTTTTTTATTAGAACCTGACATGTGCATCATTTACACATATGTCATCTCTGGATGCTTTCGGCTATAGAGTTCAGTAGTCAGGACAGAGATAAGACTCTCCTTGATCTCCCACACCCAAAATGCCCCCAAATACTTATTTTTTTACTATTTACAGAAAAATTGTTTCCAACATCTGCTTTGCATATTTAGCTTAAATTAATTCACATAGTGACCTCAGAAGTCAGGCAGATGGCAAACATCTCTCAGATGGGAGCCAGATCTCACTTATCAGCACCACGAACCCCTTTTCTGACTGTAGGATGTTTCTGGTGTTGTGATCACTGTCCCTAGGTGGGATATGTGTCATCAGATGTATCCTGGTTATGAACAACCTAAGGTGGCTCACTCTCCCCCACGAAGAGAAGGACCACAGGAAAAGCCACATTGTCCTGGTAGGAATGAGCTCAGTCAAAAACCTGACTGCCCCATACAATGCTTTGAGTATAGTTACTGCTGCTACCATTGTTTGTGTGAAGCATGGCGGTGGCAGAAACAGACGCCCTCCCAAGGCTTAGATGGAGAACGTTTCTGAGCCTTGACAAGGAATCGGCATGGAATAACACCTCATTTATGGTAGTAATGTAGGCTTACCAAATAGACAGCTAATTACTCAGAGACCTGTCACATTTCAGACATGTCGAGAAAGCAATGACTGTTGTTCCAAGATATCGAGGGTGCTAGGAAACATCTTTCTCACTGGAAAAAGTTACCCAGACCTAATTCTTTGAAGATAGAAGGCTCAACCTCAATTCACTTAGATGGTTGCTTCGGCAAGGGACATTCTGCCATGACAGATTGTAAGTACGATGGGGACACTTAGGCTTGGAAGTAAGGACACTGTCATAGCTGTCCTGGCTTAGGCTTGTCACCAAGTTTCTCCTCTAGATTACTCTGGGGTCACCATGCTTTACAGGTCTGCTCTCCTTGTTGCATACAAGGCCATTATAGGCAATGTGACAATTCAGTGAGCAAGTGGCCTTTGAGTTGGTGACATAAGAGTTTAAATCTTTGTTTTGCTGTTGACCTCAACCAAGTCACTTCTCTAGTCTCTGCTTCCTTCTCCTTATTTACAAAATGCAAAATCAGCAGCTTCCACCTCGCTCTTCTGATCCCGCTTTGGGAATTTAAAGAGCCAGGCCATACAAATCATTTAGCCTGCTGTCTGTCCCATGATGCACCCTCCATGAGCACATCATACATATACATACATCATTATCCTTGTCATGGCAACCATCATTTTCCCACTGTACAGTAAGCCTGATTCTGACAGCATGAGATAGAAAATGCTGTCCTCATAAGATGATTGCCCATAGATTTTCTCACTTAATCTGAGTTACGAAGCTCTCTTTGTTGATGATTCCCAGGCTTCTCGGGGGGGGGGGGGGGGGGGAGAAGGGATGGGAAGTTTGGATGGTTTTCTCCTCCCTCCTTTTCCCTTCACTTTTGCTACCATGCTCTGTGACCTATTTTTTGGTGTCTGGGCTTCTGGCCATTGAGTTAACCTCAAAGGCAACAGTCCACAGAAGCCACTTAGGTGGATGGAGCAACTGGTGCAATTCACACCTGCTCTGTGACGGGGAGAACCCTTTATCACAAGATGTTTGTGGCCGTATAAAGGGGGGATGGTGGTGTCTAGTTAGCTGTCAACTTGACAGAGCTTAGGTTTGTCTGAGAGGAAAGCCTCATTAGGGATTGTCTAGATCAAGATGGCCCGTGGGTGTGTCTGTTGGCCCGGGGGTGGGGAGAAGGGTGTCTTGACTGTTATTTGATGTAGGAAGGTCAAGCCCCTTGTGTGAAGCATGCATACTCTATGTAAGTGATCCTGTGTAAGAAGCTAGCTGAGTATAAACTATCCCAGAAGCCAGCTAGCAAGCAGCACCCCCCACCCATGGTTCCTGCTACAGTTGTTTGGCTGTGAAATGAGTTCCCTAGTTGGAGGTAATTCTGCGTGGAACAGCAAGCAGACCTGACTTGAAGTTCATGCTTGAGTGCCTGCCCTGACTTCCCTCAGTAACAGACTGTGACTTGGAAGTGTAAGTTAAAAAACTCCTTTCCTCCCCTGAGTTGCTTTTGGTCAGAGTGTTTGACCACAGCAACAGGAATTAAACTAAAACAGATGGTATATACCCAAAATGGGGGGAAATAAGGAAAGAATAAAGATAAATCAATATTGTACATACCAATAAGCCACTTGTAGAAAATTAAATACTGAGAACAAAATGAGTATTGTGGATATTCCCTGTCTACTTAAGGCACCTAGACTGGGCCTCTCTGATTACCAGAGATTGGTAGAAACCCAAAACAAACAAACCCATTTGCCCAGCAAATATTTTGGGGAAGGGAATTTTGGGTAACTGTGCAAACACAGCAACATGCATGGGGACTGGGGAAATACTGAGGAGCACATGCTGAGGCTCGAGAGGTGATGGGGAGTTGGTGGCAAATGATGAGGTTGGAGAGCTCAAGATGGGCCAGGACTGGTGAAGCAACAGCCAGGCTGAGATCAGTCATGTGCTTCTGGGAAGAGGGACACCTCCAGAGAGTGGTGGCCAGAACTCTAGCAGTTGAGTCCAAAGAGCCTAAAATCTAGCTAGAGCCAAAACCTAGTTCTTCACTACTGATTGCTCAGCCATTTTTACCAATGACCTCAGGCCACCAACTAACTGCTATGATCCTAGGGCTCAAGACTTCTCATCTCCAATAAAGTTTCTTCCTTTGCAGCGCAGGAGTTCACAGATCCTGTTTGTTCCTCCAGGATGCTTTGTCTTTTCCAGATGAAGTGCCACATTTATGCATTGCCGAACCACATACTATGTGTCTAATTTCGAAACCTTTCATTAGGTTGCCTTTTCTTCAAAACATCTCACACATGTGGTTTTCATGTGTGTTGTACCTTCTTCCCCCCAAACCATGCAGCTGCCTTTGCTATGTAATTTTTTTTTCTTTGACTGTGCTGGTTTTGAGAAGTTCTGCCATGGGATGGCAGAGCTGCACACAGGACCGTTGTAAAAATGCCATCGGTGTTCAGAAACAGTTCCTGTGCAGCTAGCATGGGGCAAGTGCGTAAGAAGGTACTGGCCATTTTTACTGTTGCTTCTTGCTTTAGTTTAGACAGCCTCTCCAAAGGCGATGTTGAGCATGACTGTTAGTGGTTGAAGGTGAAAGCCCAGAGCTGTGGAGTCTAGGGGAGTAGGGCTTGGACCAGCACAGTAGCAGGAGATAAGGTTGGAGTCCACATGGAAGGCTCATTCAACCATATCTGCTGATAGAGTCTATAAAGGCCTTAGGGAGAAATGATGAGTCCAGACTTAGCTCTGAGCAACGAGGCACTGTGACAGCCTCAGAGGGGAACGCATGGATGCGGGAGTTCCTTTATATCTTGCCAGGATAAAAGATGGCCCAGAGGGCAGGAGCACTTGCTATACAAGCATGAGAATGAGAATTGGAAAACAAATTGCCAGCACCCACATGAAAAGCAGGGTGTGGTTTCCTGGATTCTTGTAACCCCAGAACTGTAGGAGGCAGAGACAGGAAGATCGCTAGGGGCTGCTGGCTACCAGCCTAGCACTAGGTTCAGTGAGAGACCTTGTTTCACAGGAATAAGGAGAGAATTATGTAGTATTTAGTGTTCTTCTCGGCCTCTGCATTATCATGCATGTGTACACATACACCGCACATATACATCACACAGTCACACAGACCAACATAACAAAACCCAAATTAATGATGCCTGAAGACGACAAGGAAAGAAGGGTTTATTGGCTTACAGTTTGAGAATGCAACCTATCTCACAGGGACAGCATGGTGGCAGAGTCTGAGGCAGCTGGCTGCAGTGCCTCTGCAGTCGGGAACAGAGGGGGCAGAGAGGGAGGGGGAGACCCATGACTCTTCCCAGTTCACTGGCAAAATCATCCTATGAAAACAGTCTCCCATGGCTAAGCCCCACCCAAAGCAGAACTGCCAGTCATCTAATTAGGTGGTAACATCAGTTTCCTTCAGAAGTTGTCACCCTTTGCTCTGCCCTGAACCGAGTTCTGACTACTGGCAGAGCTAAGAGGACATCAGACTCTAAGAACTGAGCAATGAGAGTGTATTTAAAGATCCCAGGGTATTCACCCCATGGTATGTGGTATTGTGAAAGAGGTTATGGGCACGACCCAGAAAATCTGGAAAAAAAATTATCTGAGCCAATGACTACAGTTTCAACAGTTTTAGTTTCTTTCCAACTGAGAAATAAATTTAATTGATTCCTAAATTGCATAGTGGGGAAATTAGGAAAACAAGGTAAATTGAGGAACTTGCATGATTTTCATTTTTTTTTTAATATAGGGCCACAGGTACATGAGGCTGAATCTCATGCCCCGGCATCTCTGCTTATCAAGTTACCTTTAACTTGGCTATTGCAGCGTGAAGGGAGCTCCTGGGCTCAGCCACATGAAAAACAGGTTGGAGGCAATCTCACAGTTGGCTGAGCTGCAGAACAAGGCGAGCCTTTCATGGAGGGGTGCGGGGCGCAGGGAGAGCAGCGGGGAGGCTTGGGGTACTCAGTGTTCCAAAGCGGGGCTTCATATCACAGGCACTCAGGTGGAAAGAGAGCGCTGGCCTGTAGCTCCTTGGCTCCCACCCGGGGTCACAGATGAGTAAGGCTGATGAAGGAGTGGAGAGCGCCTCACAAGCCAGGCAGTGATGTGGGGAGGTGGGTGTCTAGTTCAGAGATAAGACTGGAGTCGGGGAGACTGCAGGGTTCTGGGGGTGGTCAGCTGATATGAACAGAGACAACATAGCATTGTGTGAGAGTGGGCCACTCCCTTGAGGACAAGAGGAAGCCAGGGGACCAAGGACTCAAATGGTGATGATGGGAATGATGTCTCCGGTGGCTTCGTGTGGCTGACTTCCAGGAATGTTCCACTCAGCTCCAGTCGACTCACACACACTGGTTTGGTAGCTTCAGCCTCTCACATTCTCTCCCGCTCCTCGGCATGTGCGTGTGTGCATGTGTGTGTGTGCGTGTGTGGGGGATGCATGAGCATGCATGTGTGAGTGTGTGTGTTCATGCTTGCATACTTATGGACATATACATCACATGTGTGTTAAAGTATGTGTAGAGGCCAAGAGTCCACCTTGGGCATTGTTCTTCAGGAGTCAAGAGTCCGCCTTGGGCATTGCTCTTCAGGAGTCATCCACGTTGTTTATGAGAACAGCTCTTTTCATTGACCTTGTGCTCTCTGATTAGATTAGGCAGCAGCTCCGTATGCTGCTCATCCCCAGTACTGAGACTATAGGTGACCTCTACAATACCAAAGATTTTTTGGGTGGCTTCTGGGGATTGAACTCAGGACCTTACTTTACCTCTGAGCTGGGACCCCAACCCTGACCCAGATTCCCATGTTTTACAACCTGGGATGGAAAGGTCAGCACTTGTAGAGCATCTCTGACAGGCAAGGATGAGGACCCTGGGTGTACAGAGCTCAGGTTCTTGAAGCAGATGTTAGTCCTGCACATAGTAAGTGCTAACTTAACAGCTGTGTTCTTTCTATGGGCAGTTGGGCAGGAACAGGCCATAAATACAGGACATGGACTCGGTCCCTTCATCTGTGTCTGCTTTGATTTCTTTCATCCCTGTATTTTTCTGCACAGAAGACCATGCTGTTTGTAATCAGTCATGATTTTATTGCTTTCTTTCCAGTTGGGATGCATTTTGTTTTATTTTGTTATTTTCAGACAGGGTCTTACGTAGCCCAGGCTGATGGTAAACTTCTCCTGGGGTTACAGGCACGTGCCACCCTTCCAAGCATTCTACCTACTGCCCTACACTATCCGCCCATTCTCATCCTCTGATGCTTTCCTTCATCTTTTTTCTACCACTGGGCTTCGAACATCAGAGTGACTAAACGGGAGAGCTGGATTATGGGTCTTGTTCTGCATCCAGCAGAAAAGCTTTCCACCTTGGATCACAGGATATGACATCAGCTGTAGGTATGGTGGGTATGACGTCATCACGGACATGGTCAGTATGACGTCATCTGTGCTGTGGGGAATATGCCATCACCATGGGCGTGGTGTCTTCACTTTTATCAAGCTGAGCTTCTCTCCTGCTAGACCTATGTTGTTAAGGGTTTTTGTGATTAAAGGCTGAATTTTGTCAAATGCTTTTGTGCGTCTTGTGATTTGGTGATGCAATTTTTACCTTTTATTCTGTTTTTGTGGTAAGTCTTTTTATTGACTTGTATGTATTGTAGAACTTTTTATTCTGTTTATTTATTTATTTTGGGACTTATATGGTGGTCACAAGATACCTCAGGTTGTCATGCGTGGCAGCAGGCTCCTTTGCCTCCTGAGCCAGCTCACTGGTCCTTATTTGTACGTATTAAAACATTTCTTCAGGTCAGAGCCGGCATAGCGAGCAGTCATCACTCGAGTTACGGTGCTCCGCAGAGGCTGCAGGGTCCTGAGAAGCGTTTCTTCTCATTTAGACTGTTGAGCACAACCCACAAAAGCCCTTCTCAAGCAGGAGCCCGGATTAGGGTTTAATTTCGAGTTGACGGAACAGCAGAAAGTTTCAAGCAATCGCTCGGAAGTTTGCCAGAGAGGAAATAATCCCAGTCGCTCCAGAATACGATAAAAGTGGTGAATACCCATCCCCTCTCGTCAAAAGAGCCTGGGAACTTGGGTTGAGCAACGCGCACGTTCCAGAGTTGCGGTGCTCTTGGCCTGGGAACTTTCAAAGCGTGTTTAATTACCGAAATGCTGGCGTATGGCTGTACAGGGATGCAAACGGCGACTGAAGCAAATTCTTTGGGGCAAATGCCTCTGATTCTTGCTGAGAATGATCAACAACAAAAGTATTTGGAGAAGATGACTGAGCAGCCAGTGATGTGTACCTACTGGGCGACAGAGCCCTCAGCAGGCTCTGATGTGGCGAGCATTAAGACCAAAGCAGAGAAGGGGGAGGAGTATGTTATCAATGGCCAGATGATGTGGATAACCAAAGTGGGGTGGGGAGCGGCACTGGCATTTTTTTATTGGTGCATTCTAATCCAGATCCTAAAGTACCCGATAGTAAAGCCTTTACTGGATTCATTGTGGAAGCCGACACAGGAATACATATTGGAAAAAAGAGAATTAAACATGGGCTAGCGACGCTCCGACATCAGAGGAATTGCCTTCGAAGATGTCAGAGTGCCTAAAGGAAAATGTGTTAACTGGTGAAGGAGCAGGTTTCAAGATCGTAATGGGGGCTTTTGATAGAACCAGACCCACGGTCGCAGAGGGCGCTGTCGGGCTAGCCCGGAGAGCTCTGGACAAAGCTACCAAGTATGCTCTGGGTAGGAAGACATTTGGAAAGCTGCTAGTGGAGCACTAAGGAGTTTGATTTCTGCTCGCAGAAAGTTGAAGGTTGAACTGGCTAGCCTCAGATACCAGCGAGCAGCTTCGGAGGTTGACTCCGGCCGCTGGAACACACACTATGCCTCTATCGCAAAGGCCTTTGCTGGAGATGTTGCCAATCAGTTAGACACGGATGCTGTGCAGATTTTAGGAGGCTGTGGATTCAGCGCAGAACACTCTGTGGAAAAGCAGATGAGGCACGTCAGGTTCTATCAGATTTATGAAGGCATTGTACAAATTCAGAAGCTGATCATGGCTCGTGAGCACATTGCAAATGATAAGAATTAACAAAAATTGAACAATGCTCCACCTTCGTGTAATTAAGCTCAAAGCACTGTTGCTGCTTCAGGGAAAGGGGACTTTACTGTCTTCCCAAGGAAATGAGATGGACTCCCACGGCAGAGATTACCTCTGTTGAGCTCCATGGTGAACCTTTCTAGGCAGGTTTAGTTTTTGGAACAATGGGTGATCCTTAGCCTGGAATTGTGCCAATTTGCTCTTTGATCACTTAAGATGGAGAAATACCCTGGAGTTTCAATGTTCATTCAAGTGACAGGAAAGGTGGCTTGTCAAGAAAGAGCTCAGGGTTCTAACATACACACTGAGAAATGTGGTAGGCTTAGACCCACCACACTGAAGTAACAGCTTTTCTGTGCTGAATTGCTAATTTTATAATTTAGATTATATTTGCTTTGTTTTGCACAAAAGAATAAAAAGGTTTATGTGCATTTTCTCCCATTATAAAACTAAAAATCTTCAGGAAAATCTTTTAAAAATTTCTCCATCTTAAAGGAAAAACCTTATTTGGTCATGGTGAGATCTTTTAATACATGGTTGGATTTGGTTTGGCTACTTTTTTAATCGTCCCCCCCCCCCCACTTTGAGACATGATTTCATGTGGCCCACACTGGCCTAGAACTTGCTATGCCACTAATTCTGACCTTAAATTCTTGATCCCCCTGCCTCTGCCTCTGCCTCTCAAGGGCTGGCATGACAGGTGTGCTCCACCAAGCACAGCTTGTTTGCTCAAAATTTACTGAGGATTTCTGCCTCTGGGTTCCCCAGAGTTATGGCTTTCGTTTTATGGAGAGCTCTTACCTGACTTTGGTCAGGATTATGCTGAAGAGACATCCTTGCCCCATGCACCCTATCTGTACTCACAACATACAAGGAAGAGAATTAGCCTACATGTCCATAAAAATGAACAGATAAAGAAAATGTGTTATAAGTACATAATAATCCTATCTATTCAGTCTTCAAAAAGAATGGAACCCAGTCATTTAGAACAGGGCAGACCAGTGGTTCTCAACCTTCCTAATGCCGTGACCCTTTAAGACAGTTCCTCATGTGGTGTTGAGCCCTAACCATTATTTTATTGCTACTTCACAACTTTAATTTTGCTAGTTATAAATCACAATGTAAATATCTAATGTGCAGGATATTTGATATGTGACCTGAAAGGGGTCGTGACCCACAGGTTGAGAACCTCTGGCATAGATGACCCTGGAGGACACTGAGTGAAACAAAATAAGGACAGAGACCAACCCTGTGTGGCTTCACTTGATGTGGAGTATCTAATCCAGCTAAGAGCAGAGAAACACAAAGGTCATTACCAGGGATGGGCTGGGGAGAGGCAGATGGAGAAATATTGGCCTAAGTAAGAATCGAGTACTTCAGGGCTGAGGAAGTGGCTCAGGGGGTAAAGTGCTTTTTGGCGAGGATGAGAACTTTAGTTTGGATCTCTAGCACTTACCTACAAGCCAGACATGGTGGAAAATGCCCATAACCCCACTGCTAGGGGTGCAGACAGGTAGATCCCAGGACTCGTGACACACCCAATCCGTCTGAAAAAACAAGCTCCACCAGGTTCAGTGAGAGATCCTCTCATCGAGGAGATAACTGGAGGCAAGCTCTGGTCCTGATGTGTGTGCTCAAATACACACACATGCATACACTAATAGAATAAAATCAAAATTTAAGAAGAATACACGACTTCAGGTCTTAGAATTAATAACTCTGGGAATGTATCTACAGTATGGCCACCACAGTTCATAATGTGTTGTTTATTTGAAAACACGGACATTGGAGCTTAATGTTCTCATATAAAAATAACAAGTACAGGACTAGCACCCACATGGCAACTAACAACTGTCTGGAATTCCAGTTCTTTCTCACCCTCTCCCTCTCCCTCTCCCTCTCCCTCTCCCTCTCCCTCTTCCTTCCACCCCCCTTAGCCCTAGCTTGGAAATTCCAGTTCTAAGGGAACCTGATTCCTCTCCTGAACTCCATGGCACATGCATATGATATGTAGACACACATGCGGGCAAAACACCCATACATGTAAAATAAAAAATACAACTAAAACAATTTACAAAACAAACAAAATGACAAATATATGAGGTGGCAGATGTTAATTAGCCTGATACATATGTTAATTAGCCTGATTTATTCACGTCACAATATGTACGTGTAAGAAAACACATTTCATACCATAATATATTACCTTATTAGAGCTGAGAAAAAAATAAGACATAAAGAAAAATCAGTTGTCAGTGTCCTGAACGAGGGCTTAGCTGGCTGTGAAGTGTGGCTTCTATGACTCACAATACTTTTCCCAGAGCACTTATTGTCGGTGGAAGGGGACAATTCACAGAGAGCCACTGGCTGCTCGAAATTGCCATACTCCTGCATTCCATGTTATCTCTGTGAGCTACCTAGCTTCTTTGAATAGAATTATGTTCCCTTGCCCAAATTATAAGGGGTAGAAGGCCAACTTTTATGTTTCTTCCAGATCAAAATTTGTGAGCAAAGTAATTAAAAGCCAAGAAGTTCATTTTCTTACTAGGAATAGTAAGTAGATGTGGGCTGTATTTGACCGTGGTTACGAAAGACCACCACCAATACATGTACATTTATGTTAACACCGTGTCTTCTGTATTTATTTGAACATGTGTTATTTACAGAGGTAGATGGCTCATTTAATACATTCAACTGTGGACTTTGAGTAAGTGGCCTATAATTGCAGTTCATAGTTCATCTGAAATGTCACATAAAACCATAGGTTATTTACATTGTGTGGTTTAAAAAACACTCTGCCTGTCCACCTTAGTCACCATTTTTATTATGAGAGCCACTGGTTGAGCCACAGGACACTCTTCTTAGGCACAGCCACTTTGATTACAGCTCAAGCCATTTCAAATATGGACCTCCCCTAGATCCAAGGTTTTTAGCTTGGCCTGGAAGGCTCCAAATGACAGGATCGTATCTGCCTTTATCTCTTGATATGCTCCCCAAGCATTATGGCCTCTTGGTACCCTCCATCGGATAGAGCACATTCTTTCTTCCTCCCTCCCTCACTGTGGGAGTGTACACATGTGTACAGGGTTCACGTCTTCACATCGTCCTTCAACTGTTATCTCTTCAAAGAGGATAATCCAGTCCTCTCAATTCTAGATGCTGATTTATTTTTCACTATAAATCAATCAACCAATGTTTAATTGGTAAGTTGAACTCAGGAACATTATATAGGTAAAGGTACTTGGCTTCAGTTTCCATAATTATGAATCACTGAACACAAAAATCTGCATACAGAGGATAAAATACTTGTCAACAGAAAGAGTGGATACAATGACTCCATTCAAAGCTTCTGCAGCCATCTGAGTTTTTCACAAAGAGGCCAAAAGTTCACACTGGGAGAAAAGAGTGTTTCTTTAAAAAAAAAAAAATGGCACTGGCCAAACTGGATAACTACCTGCAGAAAAATTAAACTAAAACCTAATTTCTCACCCTGTTCAAAACTCAGCTCAAATGGGTCAAGACTCTCAACATAAGACCTGATACCCTGAATCTGATAGAGGAGAAAGCAAGGGTACACTTAACAAGGACAAATGGGATTCCCAGAAAAGGACAGCACCACGTGAAAGGAGAAGCAGCCTAAAAAATGAAGGGGGAGTTTATTAACTGTACATCTTACAGAAGGTTGGAATCTCCAATAAGCAAAGTTCTCAAAAACTAAACACCGAGAAAACAACAACCCAATTAAATGTGGCCTGACACAAAATGGAGAGCTATTAAATGAAAGAATAAGTGGTTGAGAAATATTCTTTTAAAGGCTCAACATCTTTATTCATCACCAGAATGCAAATTAAAACTACTTTGAAATTTTATCTTACCCCAGTCTGGATGACTAAGATGAAAAAAGAAAAAAAAAATAAATAAAAACCCTACAAAACCCAAAGCTAACAAATGCTGACTTGTCTGCAGAGAAATGGGGAATATTTATTCACTACAGCCACTATGGAGACCTGTGTGGAGCTTCCTCAAAAGACAAGAAACTCTGTTCCTTTCCACAGAGATACTTGCTCATTCATCCTCATTTCTGCTTTGTCTAGTAATAGGCATGGATAGGAAACAATCTAGATGTCCAATAACGGATGGATGGGTAATAAAAATGCCTTTCGCATACACAATAAAGTAGTATTCATCTGTAAAGAAGAATGAAGTCATGAAATCTGCACATTAATGAAAGGAAGTTAAACCATCACTCTCAGTTAACTCAGATCCAGGAAGGGAATGGTATGGTACATGTTCTCTTTCATATATGGATGCTAGCTTTGAATCTGTAGATATGTGCATTAAACTAGAACACTCAAGGAAAGATGGGATCTAGTAAGGGGCAATGGAGGGTGGAGGAAAGGGGGATAGTTCAAGTGGTATGAAGGAGGTAGGAAAATAATTGAACAAAAAGGACTTGTGGAGTAGGGGTGGTAGGGCAGAGCAGAAGTATAGGGAGAGACAGCTACCACTAAATACCTTTGAAATTTACTGCTGTGAATGCATATAGATGTAGATATAGATATAGAGTTTAAGTATAGTTATCCTAAAACACAGGAAAATGATGCCACCTCCAGCATCATTGGCTATCAAATATAAAGCTCAGCCACACTTACCTTTTTCCCCATGGGTTAGCATTTTTCTAGGCAGCAATCAGCAGAGTCCCATTGACTCTACCAAAACACTAGAAGCTACTGCCAATGCTGTTGGATATCCTCCAAAAGCTGATGTTCATATCCTATAGCTGAAGACACTATACACTTGAGTCTTAGGACATGAGAAATTAAGCTAGAATTGACCTGGAAGCTTTATTCCTACTAGCTAGCTTTCATGATGCTAGAAATTCTGTGCATATTAGTGGGGGAGAAAAGTCTTCATCAGTCTTACCCAGCAATGAACTCTGTGAGCTTTAGTAACGACAAGCTTAGCAAGTTTCACTGGTATAATGCTGATGTAAATGTCATGGGAGTAACCAACCACTCTCTGATTGGATTTAAAACCCGTACCACAGGCGGAAACATACACCTGACACTGCTAACTGAGCCCAAAATATGTGGGTGGCTAGATCATAGGTCCTAAAGGAGGACCTAGTCCTACTGTGCTGCTCAATGGGCATAGTAATCAGCTGCTAAGTTATCTTTATACCCGTGGGTTAATGTCTCTCAACCTCATCAGCGAAGCTTCACCTTGTAGCAGGTGGTAGTTAATGTAGAGCCTAACAACTAACCAACATGCAGCAAATGAGAGACTGTGGGGCACTCAACTGTAAATAGAACATCTATATTTCATACTCTACCTTCTAGACATCCATGTATGAATGCTAAATAAAACATTTAAAAATATTAATGGAAGAAGCATTGGCTTCAACAATCCAATGTCCATGTTATTTACAGTTTTTTTTTTTTTTTTTTTTTTTTTTTTGTTTCATACATTATTTCTTTCCCTCCGGAATCTTAATCCTCTTCTCCCTGAGAAATCAAAAATGTAGGGAAATCATTGGGAATTGTTTTGTGTAATTTTCACTGGCAGCTTCCTCTGAGCAGAAGTGCAAATCAGACAGTAATCCAGGAGGGGCACCCCTAGTAACTACCAAGCTTGGAGTACATAACATCACCTATCAGAATTTCCATGGGGATTAATCTCAGCAGCGGTTAAGATTTAGGAATGTGAGTTCCCTGGTTCTTTACAAGAATGGGTTTTCATTAATCTTACAAGGTGGCATAGGACAGCAGTAGGGGAGGCTAACTTACAAACACTAGGGGTTGTGGTGCTGAGGAGAATCAAGAGGTCAGAAGTCAATAACATTATAGGACTCAAAGTCCATTTATCCAAGGGAAGGGCTAAAAAGAGCCCTGGGAACACAGAAGCTTCCAACTGCAATGGTAGAAACAAAGGAGGCCACAGCATGGGAGGGGAAGAAGCTGATGGAACTGGAGCTGTGATTTTAGGAGTCTGGTTTTCAAATGGTTCTGTACCTTGAGAAAGTTATGACCTGCACCTAGGCTCAGCTGGTGCTGAGGTCAAAAGAAGTTATTCTTCCAGTTGTCAGTCTTCAGGCTTGCTCACACCCCATCATGGGGGATTAAACCCCAGGCTACAATCTACCCTAAGCTGCATTTTATGTGTGTGGGTATTTGGCAAGTATGTATACCTAGGCACCATGTGTGTGCCTGGTTCCCACAGAGGCCAGAAGAGGGCATCAGATCCACATAGGACTGGAGTTACAGATAGTCATGAGCCACCATGTGAGTGCTGGGAATCAAACCCAGGTCCCCTGGAAGAGCAGCCTGTGGTTTTAACCACTGAGCCATCTCTCCAACCCCTAATTTGTTTTAGAGAGGGGGTCTTACTAAGTTACTAAGTCTGTCCTTGAACTCATTCTGCAGCCCAGGTAAGCCTTGGTTTGCCATCCTTCTGCATCAGTCTCCTGGGAGCTGCAATTAGAGGCCTGCACCACCAGGCTCTGTCCATTTGCTTTATTCTAAAGAAGAGAAAGCGACTGTAAAGAAGCCAAGGAAGCAGGAGGTGGGAAGATACATGTAGGTTGATGTCAAGGTGATACATGATTGGACAGTAGAGAGTGGGGCAGGGACAGATTTTGTAAGGCAGAAGAAAAGAAAAAAGTGGGAGATTCAAGATGGAGGGGGCAGAGGAGGATGGTTCAGATCAAGGTGAACTAGATCTAGTTGTCTGGGTGGGTGTTTATATCTTTATTAATTGGCAGTAAATTTATTGTTTGGTTATAGTATGGATTGGAATTTAACGTATAAATCTGTTTGATAAGTTATTGGTTGTTGAGTCATGTTTTTACAGGGCTGTGGAGGGCAGTGTGTAAAATGGCTGAGCAGCAGCTGGGCCCTGCAGTTCCAGCTCTGTTGCCCTCTCAAGGTGAGGACAACACTGGAGCAGCTCCCGCAGAGAGACCTCAGGACCGGTAGCAACAGAACCATTTTTATTTTTACCAAAACAGATACTGGCTGTACATATAAGGAATTGAGGACTTTATAAGGTCCTGGGTGACCTTAGGAGACAGAAGAGCAAAGGACCAGGAAAGAAGGAAGAGAATAGAAAGATGGTGTGTATTGTGATGGCTAATCTTGTGGGGATGTGGTTACAAAACTTGAAGTCAGCCTCCCCATGGTATGCCTGGAGCCCTGTCTTCCAACACTTCCTCAAGCACACTTTCTGGTATATGCCCAGTATAGTAAGTAAGCTCACCCATACACATTTATGGTGGCTGGAATTATTTTTGCTTAACTGTCCCTACAACCACAGGCACCAAGATGAGTGACAGAGACAATCATTCACCTGCCCCTGCCCTCTCCTTTCATGTCTCAGCTTCATCAACAAGCAAGACTTTACTCTTTTCAAGTACCTGAAAAAAAGATTTTTTTTTTTTAAACCACCAAGCATTCTACCTTTGAGCCCAGCCTGTGTCTTCATGGTGAAAAACAAAGGTGCTTTGTTGGGTTAGATAGCTGTAAATAAAGTCATGGGCTAAATCAGCAAACTTTGTCCCTTGTGTGTACAGTGATACCAGAGAGATGACAAACAGATCCTGGGAACAATGGGCCATGGCACACGGGCACCACAATGGTGTGAATGGTTAATTCTCACTTAGCCTCTCGGTAATGAGAGAGAAGCTGAGAAGTGGTAGGCACACACAAAGCAGTTACTGTGGATGCATGCCTTGTTCTGTAATTATTTATGTTCTCCCTTAATCTGTCTGTAATTGCAGCTAGTGAGTTAACACGTAGGCGCCTCGCTCAGAATCTTAGAAGCCCTCATTAGAATCCCAGCCACAAAAGAGTACCACGTGGCCTCGGGAACCGTACCATGTGACTCCAGAGCTGTCTTTGCTGATTTCCCTTTCAGTGCTTCATGATGATTTTATTAAGAGATCCTGCATTGAAATGCAACGGCTCCAAACCCACAGCGCCTTCTCCCTATGGATTACTGTCTTCTAACACATCCCCAAGCATGCGCTGCTGTCGGGATCGATGGGTAAACTGATGACCTACCTAACGCGCTCTCCTGTGAACTGAGCACTGCTCTCAATGTTCTCCACCTAGAAGCTCAGAGCTATGTTTGAGCCGTCTGAGTGTGGCTTCCAGACGACTGAAGTCAGATGCCCTAAAGAGTGCTGGGAAATGGGCATTCTTTCTAAAAGAAGATGTCTTAGACTGAGCTCCAGGAGAAGTCCTCAAGATGCAGGCCGGAAATACGCCAAGGTTTCAAGTGAGAGAAAGTGGCAGATGTGGAAAACAGGACCAGAAAGAAGAGAGGAAACCAACAGAAGAAAAACAACCCCCTAGAGCTAAGTAAAGCTTCAGAACAGATCCATCTTCGGTCTTTATACTTTCATCCTGACGGCCATCAGTCAGGGGATGCCATGGGCTAGAGAGGGCAAAGGTGGATGTCCAGCCATTGTATCTCTGCACACATCAGCAGAGTTATGCTTTGAAGTTTCCCAAGGAAAAGCTGCAGGTGGCCAGCACTAAGATGAAATTATTTGATGTGCAAAGAGAGACACAGGAAAAGGGACCTCTGGGCCAGGAGCTGGCTCAGTAGGTAAAACATTCACCATGCGTGCACTAGGACCTGAGTTCAACTCCCTCACCCCAGAACTCACATTTGAAAAGCCAGGTGATGCAGCTGGGGAGATGCTCAACAGTTCAGAGCACTAACTGTTCCTGCATAGAACCCAAGTTCAGTTCTCAGCACCCATGTTGGGTGTCTCACCACCACCTGTAACTTGAGTTCTAGCACTCTCTTCTGGACTTTGCAGATACCTACATACACGGGACAGGAATGTACACACACACACACACACAGAGACACACTGATAAAAATAAACAAACCTTGTTTTTAAAAGTAGTGTGCAGTGCTGCATGCCTAAAACTCCAGAACTGAGCATATGGAGAGAGAATGCCTGAGGTGTGCAGGCCGGACAGTATAGCTGAGTCAATGAGTTCCATGTGAGACCCAGTGTCAAAAAATAAGATGCAGAATGACTGAGGGGAACACCCAACATCTACCTCTGGCCTCTACATGCACATATGCTTACATGTGTGCATCCATGCACACATGCACACACATATACTCACACACACATACAAAGAGACCTTTGTGAGGTGGTTACAAATTAGCCACAGAACATGATAATGATTGGAGTTACATGGTAAGCAGGGGGAACTGTACCACCCAACTCCTCCAGTGAGAAAGCCTGCTGTGTGTGTATGTGTGAGAGTGTGTGTTGAGTGTGTGTGTGTGTGTGTGTGTGTGTGTGTGTGTGTGTATGCATCTCTCCAGAAACCTGGCCAATTGGACAGAAAAAAGTCTAGAAATTTGGAAGGTGGAGTGTTCCCAAATGGAAAAGCTAGATCAACCTAGAGTGGGTGTACAGACAACACAGACACACAAACACACCCCACACTTAAATGTAAACAATTCAAAGGCACCATAAAATAAGAAAGCACATAAGCCAGAGATCAAAGCCGACAACATTAAAAAGTGAGCGTGTGGGAAATCAAAGCAATGTTTAAAAATAAGAACAGCATAATTGCTATCCTAAAGATGGTGAGAGACATCATTTTATATATAATATAAGAATGAGAGGTTATAAAAAAAAGGGAGTGGCCATAAAATGGGAACAATAAAAACCTTAAAGTTATGAAACAGAAAAAAGAAATGCAAGATATGATTTTCTTAAAAAGCCACTGGAACGTAGACTTGAAGGAATTGAATGGACTATGTAAGTAGACAAACAGAAAAAAAAAGAGCCGATTCCTGCAAATCCAACATCCAGAAGAAAAGATTGTAGGAAGACTAAGGAAGGAATTGTTTTATTAAGCAAAGACTCATATTACTCAGAATAATAGATAGTGCAGCGAAGCTTCCCCTGAAGAAAGGCACCTTCAGTTATAAAGCCAGCTTCTACCAACCACGTGTGAAGGTGGAATAAATGTTTGTTTTCAATCTGTGTGTATGTGTTTTTGATTACACGGCATGTGTGTAGAGGTCAGAGTGTCCTTGGTTGTAGGTCCTTTACCTTGATTGTGAGAGGGTCTCTTCTTTGTGGTTACTTGTGTCAGGCTGGGTGAGCTCCTCAGCCCCAGGGTTCTTCTGATTCTCATTTCCCCATAGGAATGCTGGGATTGCAGACATGGCCCCCTGCCCCAGCTTTTATGTGTATCCTAGGGATCCAGACTCAACTCCTCAAGCTTTCACAGTCAGCCCTCTATCCCCTGAGCCATTTCCCCAGTCTGAAATTAAGACGTTTTTTAGGGGTCAGAGAGATGACTCAGGGCTTAAGAGTGTTTGCTGCTCTTCCAGAGGATCCAGACTCTGTTCTAAGTACCCATGTTGAGCAGTTCGTAACTGCTTAGAACTCTAGCTCCAAGGAGTCCAGCACCCTTCCTTGGCCCTACTGAGCGTCTGTGTACATGTGGAACACACACACAAGACTGAGGTTGAGGATCTGCTGTGATGGTGGGAGCGGGTGTGAAGAGGGAGTTGGTATGGGAAGAGGTCATGTGTAAGGTGAACAGGCACCTCCTGTAATAGCAAGTCTACACTCAATCTCTAGAGCCAAAAGAAATACAATCAAGAGATGGGGTGTGTACTAGGTGTCTACCACTGCCATCCAATGTCCTTCAAATGCAGCTGCTCATAAGAATGTAACACAGCCTAGAAGCTCAGTCAGCTCTCCCTGGGTATCTGCAGGGATGAAGGTTAAGCTGGCAGCAGGGTAGCTGGCTTTCTGGAGACTAGAGAGGAGTCACTTCCTTGCTTTCAGAACAAGAGTTGCCTCACATCCCTTGGTTTATGGTCTCCTTCCATTTGTGTCAAAGTCAGCGAGGATGCATCTAGCCTAACTTCTAACTTCTGATTCCTTCTCTCGCTCTTCACATGGTTACACTCATCCAGCCAGATAACTCTGGGAAATCCTTCCCATTTTGAAGTCTTCAGACTGACACTCTTGATTGTCCTTGCTAAAATAACCTAAGGTCAACGCAGGGTCCGGGAATCTAACATGGACATCTTCATGAGAGAGTACACTGCTGGGTACCAGGTGTAAGAGCACAGTGAGAGCTGAAGGAATGGAAAGGGAGGGAACACCTTCTAAGGAGAGGTGCTGGGGAGGAGGAGGAACAGGAGAGGAGCCTGATATTTTTCCTTATAAACCAGGACTGCTGTTTGCCAGGCTAAAAGACCTTAAGTGATAACTTTAATTAAAACAACAACAAAATCATCAAACTTCCAAAGCCAGAGAGGCATTCTAAACAAGGAGACAACTGATCACATCTACCTTTCTAGAAAGCTCCTACTAGAACAGTGTAGACTTAGAGGTGAGGGTCAAACCAGACTTGCCCATGAATGATACTATCAGGAAGACATCACAGATGTCTGGTTTTACTAATGTCCCCAAGATGGGATCAAAGCCCCTACTGAAAAGTAAAACAAAGTTAGTGTGTTTAACATTTGCATCCAGACGCCAGTATGAGGACTCAGCTTAGCAATGGTGTCTGCATGACTTCCTACTGCAGGTCAGGACTCTCCGAGGAAGGGACCAAGTGTTCCTTACAGTAAGGCACAAGTAAACATTTGGTTGGTGCTTTCCACAGCAACATTCCACATTATGTAACCACGCAGGCACCCATTTCAGGTCTTTCTGGAGCTCTTGTGATGGCATAGGACCAATGAAGAGCTTTTGCTTGTTGGCATTAAGTTCTCGATATTTCCTTAACTTAAAATGTATGCAAAGTTCAGTAATAAGACAAAGAAAAGCTTACCTGAAGACTTAATGATCCATTGAAACAAACACCAATACATGTTAATAATTCGAAGTTAAAATTCTTTCACTTCAGTTCCCAGTGTTAAGGTCTCTCCTCTGGACACTGTGTGTGTGTGTGTGTGTGTGTGTGTGTGTGTGTGTGTGTGTGTGTGTGTGTGTGTGTAAGACAATCCACAGATATAGGAAACACATCTATATTAGATGTTACAATAAACCTCTAATAGGCAGGTGCATGGGAGTTTATGGGGCTGGCAAGGTAAGTCTGCAGGGAAATGGAAATGACACCAGTTTTATAGACTAAGAATCCAAGACCAAGAAAGTGGTCAGAAACTGAGACAGACATACAGCTAGGATGCTAGTGAGCTGTGAGTTAGAACCAGTGTCTTCCTGGCTCAGATTTGTCTCCTTTCTGTGTGTGTGGCTACCTTTGAAAAATAGAGCTCAACCCTTTCAAAACTGAAGTTTCGAGCTCAGAAACACCAATCAGAGAGGGGCTCAACTTACAAAACAGGGTAAAAATTGTTAGCATAAAACCCAAGGCCAATATGCCAATGTCCTGAAAACCACAAGAATCTAGACATGTTGGAAAGAGCCACTCCCAGGAGCCTCGTGTTCCCTTGGCTGCTAGCTACCTTCTTCTGAGCATTCTCCAGCTAAGGAGAGATGCTGAGTCAGGGACTTGGAATACACTTGGGGAGAAAGTCTTGGAGGTGAGTCAAGGGTTGCCTTAGATTAACAGCAATACAGATAGTAAGAACACATCAGAGTCCTGGGTGTATTTTGATGGTTAAGTTAACAAGGTTTCATGACAGAATGAGAGAAAGTAAGTTATCTAGGACAACATAAAAGCTAGTGGCCTCACACAGAATAGAGACCCAAAATTCCTGGTACTGCTTTGTAGTGACAAGCTACCAGGCATTTACTTAAACTACTTCTATTTCCTTAAAAGTTGTAAAAGCTCGAAAGTTAATTGAAACCTTAGTTCTCATTCTGAGCAGCAACAATGAAACAGCTCAAGATATATCAGAGATAGAGACTTGAGGTGTGAAACTCCAAAACTGCCAAAAGAAAACACAGAGCAACACTTCAAGGTGTTGCCATAGGCAATACTTTTATAGATGGAATCCAAAAGGCACAGGGGGAAGGTCAAAATATACGAATAGGATTATATGAAGCTAAAAGCCGCACAGCCAAAGAAACAATCAAGAGAGTAAAGAGACAGATTTCAAAATGGAAGGAAATATTTATTAGCTGTTGGTATGACAGAGGGTCAATATCCAGGACATATAAAGAATTAAAAAAAAATACTGACAATACAAAACAAGTGGTTTGATTTTAAAATGATTTGTCTTCTTCAAAGGAGGAATACAAGTAGTTATAGATAAAAATAGACAGCATCATTAGCCGCCAGGAAAATGCATCTCAAACAAGAAGATACCATCTTATCTCTCTTAGAATGGCTATTATCCAAAGAACCGAACCAAGGGCTAGGAAGATGACTTGGTAGGTGAGTATAAAAACATGAGGACCTGAGTTCCGTTCCCAAGTGGTCATGTAAAATAATTCCAGCATTGCTATGCAACTCCAGTCTAGCCAAAACAGCATGTGGTTCAGTGAGAGATGATCTCTTAAGGCAACAACATGAATAGTGGTAGAGGAAAGAAACCAGTGCCCTGCTCTTCTCTCTTCATGTGCATCTTACACACACACACACACACACACACACACACACAGAAACTACCTGTAGTCCTCATTTTAAAATCGAATTATTGAATTGCTTGTTTCATATTATCCATTCTTTTGGATTCTTTTTCCTGGGGAAATGCAACACGCATGTCTACTCACTCTACATATGAAGCCCAGGCACACATGTGTAACTGGTAGCAGGGGTTTTAGAAAAGGAAGCTCATGCATTGTTAGTAAAAGTACATCAGGACAGCTACCACGGAGTCACCACAAAAGGACTAAGACTAGAAGGACCATTTGTTGCTGCTGTATCGTTTCTAGGGTTCATATCTAAAGGAAATGATATCACCATACAACGAGAATGCCTGTGTACAGGCGTTTATGCAGCACTGTTCACCATAGCTAAGACATGAAGCCAGTGTAGGTAGGAATGGGCCTTAGCATGATCTGTCTTAAGTACCTACAACATTATCTGTCACTTATTCTATTCTTAGTAAGCATTTGCTTGATGAACAGATGGCATGTTTAAGAAACATGGTAAAGTCAAAGTCATGTAGATGATTGATTAGTTAAAGGACCTTAAATGAGTCATGTCTCTTTTCAGAGTCCACAGTGATAACTGAGGGCCCAGGGTGAGGTCTCTTTCTATCTCCAATGTGTCATGTCCAAACTGATCACATCTTCTTCAGTAGCTTCCATTTTCCCTGACCACATACTCCTTATTCAATTTGACCTTAGGGCCTACGGGAGTGTTATGTGACACTTTTATTGTGTGGAGGAAATGCACCATACATACCTACTTACCCCAGATATGAAATTCATGACCGAATATCAAAGTCCAACTTGATGAACTAATGAGTTTTATTTGTGTTATTTACAAGAATATAGGTGAGGAGTTACTTATAGGAGCAGAAATTACTTTAACACAACTTTGTTACCAACATCTATCCAAGCATGGATGACAGCTCACAAAACTTGGGAACCTGCAGCACACAGCTTAGCCTATAGACAGCTTAACAGACTGGAGAATATTCTTTCCAAGTGTCTCAGTTGGTCTGAGGCAATTCCAGGCAGCTCATGAGGTTTCTGCTTCTTCAAGGCAGATGCTCTGGTTTCAAACTCTTTCTTTGTAGCCTGGCTTGTCTGAGTGACTCTCAGCCATCTTAAGTGTTTACAATTGAGAGGGAGGAGCTTAGTGAATCTGGTCAGTTTCAGGTACTTCCTCAAGCTATTTTGAATTGTTTACTTTCTGCCTTAAAATTTCCCTGCAGGATTATATATTTAAGTCTGAGAGGAAACTGCTATACACAAGGGGGAGTTGTCTATATTAATCCTTGGGTGGGTGCAATATAATGTTACATTATTCAGGCCAATACCCATCAGGTCCCTGTGTCTCCCTGAGTACCGGAGCTAGTTAGAGAACAGGGATGGGGAACCTGTGTTTGGTCTCAGTGTTAACTATCAATAAAGGTGCAGGTATGGCCACAGATTCTCTACCACATAGTAAGAAGATGTGAGTCCTAGGCTGTCACCTTGATGGAAGAACAAGGAACATCTGGAGATGACCAAATTGTCTGAAACTCTGCTAACAAGACAGAGTCAAGAATGTGAGGAACCATATTCTCACCCTTCTCAATACACTCCGGACTTTCAGAAATAATTTATGTATGTATTTATTTAGTTAGAGATAAGGTCTAGATATGTAGCCCTGGCTAGCCTGGAACTCACTATGTCAGGCTGTCCCTGAACTTTCAGAGATTCCCCCAAACTCTGTCTCCCATGTTCTTAGAATTAAAGATATGTCTCACCATACACAGCGAAGGGATATAAATTTTGAAACTCCTTTTAGAGCTTAAGACAAGAATAGTGATTTCTGTCATTTTTTTAACATTGATTTCAGAGCTAAAGAATGTTTGTCAGACTGCTTACAGGTATGTGAGCTCTTGAGCTCATGTCTCCCAACTGATAGATTATGTAAGTGACAGACTTGTCCCTTCCCCAAACTCCAGGTCACCACAAAGATGAAAGCTCAAAACACAAGCAACCATATTGTAATAACCTCTACCCATCCTTGCATTCTTTCTCTACCTCTACGTGTGGATACAGAAAATCAGAATTATAATCAAAACACAAAGGAATTTGTAATGACTTTTTCTCATACTTCACAGGCAGCCACCCTTACACATACAACTAGCATGTGTTGAATGATTGTGAAGAGAACATTGCTTGGATACACTAAGTGGGTCTTTTTTTTTTCTTATTAATGCTTCAGAGACAATTGCAAGCAAAATGGGTGATTGATTTTATTGAACCTCAGACCACACCAGGTATGTCTGCAGGATCTTCTTCTGGCTCCTAGACCAGAATGCAAAATATGTGGAGAGGATCCGGGTTACATCAAAGATATGGTGGGAGGGTGGCACATTGATCTAGGGCAAGATAACTGACAATGGCAAAGAGCAGCTAGAGAGACACACACTGGTCCACAAATGCACAGTAGTCGATAGGTTGGAGATAAGCGGATATCCTTATTTACAGAAAGAAAATGAAATTTCCACAGTGAGCTTCCAGAGAAACCTCATCATGTGAGGGTAGCACTCTGGGATGCTAGAATGTAGGCCCAAATGATGGATGGCTCAGCACCTAGTTTTAAGATAAGTAGGTGTGACCCACGCTTCTTTATAATGAACTGAAAGGTCAGAACCCAGTGGAAGGGGGGCTGTCTGAGTGCATTTTCTACCAGAGCAGTCAGCACCCTCATCTTTTGCTCTAGTTTACATGGACATATATCCCAGTACACATAATGTGTGCTAGGCCAGGTTACAAAATGTATCTCAAGGTACAAGCCCAGGTCTCAAACATCTGTAAATCACAGTGGGAGCTAATGAGAGCACCAGCTACTTACCGACTATGTCCAGGGCCCCATACGAAGATAGCTTTGGCCTGTGAGCTCATGGTCGGTGGCAGTGAATATACACCTGGCTCATCTAGGGGAGTTTTGGCTTCACGGAGACATAGATTACTTGGATGGTTCACTTCCAGAGATTCTGTACAACTCTGTACAAATTGTTCGGGAATCACTTATATTTTTAAAAATCATCTTTATTTATTTACTTACTTACTTATCGTGGTGGAGTGAGTATGCGTGTGGATTTCAAAGGACAACTTGCTGGAGTCAGTTCTTTCCATCATGTGAGGTCTTGGGGATCAAACCCAGGCTGTCAATCTTTCGTGGCAAGCACCTTCACCCCACCAACCATGTCACCAGTCCCTATTTATGTAATTTTCTTCCCAGGGAATGTTAATGCACAGACTCCCTGGGGATGAATCTACAAGATGCTTATCTTAGGTTTCTATTGTGATTAAACACCATAAACAAAGCAACTTGGGGAGAGAAGGGTGCATTTCACCTCCAAGGCTGCACTCCATCACTGAGGGAAGTCAGGGCAGGAACTAACTCAAGGCAGGAACCTGCAGGTAGGAACTGAAGCTGAGACCACAAAGGAATGTTGCTTATTACTGTCTTGCTCCTTCTGGGTTGCCAAGTCTGCTTTCTTATATAACCCAGGCATGGCACCACCTACAGTGGTATGAGCCCTCCCCCATCAACCCTCCCCCATCAATCACCAATCAAGAAAAGGTCCGCAGGCCAATCTGATAGTGGTATTTTCTCAACTGAAGTGCTTGTCCCCAGATAACTCTACCTTGTGTCAAATTGGAGAACAAAACAAACCAACAAACAGAAGCCCAGAACACTGCTACTTCAGGGGTGATGAGACAGTGAACTCTCCAGGAGCTGCTTCCACCAGTGCCGTGGTTCCTCAGAAGAAAAATTGCTTGAGGTCAGGACTTACTCTCTCAGCAGAGTCCCCACATCTCTGGTGACAGGGTAAGCATTTGTCCCACCCCCAAACTGTGCCCAGTAAAGACTTGTGGAAGGAAGCCTCTGAGTGTGAGCCAGTGTGCACAGAGCTGATGTCATTTAATACTATACTCAACTGTCACCTTCCTTTGTCTGTGAGATGCAGATTAAAGTTTTGCTATGGAGATATAATTTTAAAAAGCATAACCCAGAATTTACTAACATGCCTGCAGTTTTGAAATCATTAAAGATGGGAATAGCATGGAATTAGAGGGATCCTGCTGTTGCTGCTGGTTTAATTCTGCATGCTACAGATGTTCAATAAATACTATCTAGTTTAGCCAAACACCAAGAAGCGATTGGTTCAAGCACAAATGGAGATAGAATGCTAACTGGACTGGAATCACAATACAACTGTGATTGTTCAGTCCCGAGCCCACAGGGTGAGGGACCCTTTCTTCAGATCTCCTTTACACACTCAGTGATGCTCTGTCCAGCTGCCGCCTGAGGGCAGCCATGACTTCAACCAGGAGGAAGGATAAGGAACATCTAGGGATCCCAGTAGCAATCCCCACATGGTTTCTACTAATCATTTATATGGCTTCAAATAATCAGTGTGGAGAAATGCAAAGGCAGCCTCTGGGAACAGCAGAGGGTTATTCTAGGAGCTTTCCAATCATGGAAGCAAGGGGAGGGGGAGAAGGGGATAACATTTGAAATGTAAATACAGAAAATATCCAATAAAAAAAGAAAAGAAAGAAAAGAAAACTTGAAAAGTCATATCAAATCACCTCTTAGGTCTTTAGAGCCATACAGGCATTGCTCAGTAGCACTGCTGAAAGATAGGACTCCCTAGTGATTCTCTCTCTCTCTCTCTCTCTCTCTCTCTCTCTCTCTCTCTCTCTCTCTCTCTCTCTCTCTCTCTCCCTCCCCACCCTCTCTCTGCTTAGCTGTGAGGAACCCATTTTCTTAGCTACACCTGCAGGCTTTGCTGGCTCTGCAGCCTACACAGGGAATCCACTTCATAGATGGGCTGGTGAGCATTTATTTGCCTGTGTCCCTGAACAGCCATTTCCTTGTGTGTGTTAATGTGGCTCCTACTTGTCACCACCATCCCGTTCCCCACACTCTCTGGGATAAGGATGATAAACATGAGGTGGCAATGGCTCACGTTTGAGCGGCCACTGCCCCTGCTTTCCTCCAGAAGGAAAAATCAGATCACGGGATGCCTGTCTGCACTGCTAGAGACATTGCTCACGCCCTCCCAAGGATGATATTTTGGGGTGGAAACTACTCCATGCCTTTTTCCCCTATAAATCCACGACAGTTTCCCCCATGACAGCACAGCACTGGTTTTATGAAAGATGAAACCATGCTATTGTAGGATATAATGCTCGTTGGATTCTCCAGGGTGAAGTTAAAAAACTTGTTGAACAGGGTTGTCACCTGCTGGTTATCAAGGTTATATAAGAGGAGTATGTGATGACTGGTCCTGATTTACTCAAGCCTGCAGAAGGAACGCAAGGTGTTGTACACACATGCATTTAGGCTGCTTCATTTAAGTGCCTTTTGGATGAATTCCATTGAAAGAAGCAAGAAGAATGGCTTAAATGGCAATGTCATGTTAGCATGTGTCTCAAGACCTGGAGCTTCCCTATCTGAGGATATGCCACAGGACACTGGGCCTCTTCATGGCTGCTCAACAACAGTCTTCTTTTCGCTCCCCTGACTAAAGTACAAGGCTAGTTGAACTTCTGCCTCTGAAACCTTTGCAAGGCTCACACTGGTGACGATGAACCCTCATTCCAACCTTTCTGGGTCCCAGATCTTTCCATTTACTCATCGTTTCCTCTGTGTGTACGTGTGCATGTTCCTGTGTGTTTGGGTGTACAAGCACACATGTGTGCATACGTGTAGAGGCCAGAGGTTGATGCTGGGTGTCTTTCTCAGTTGCTTCTTTTTCTTTGATCTTTGAGACGTTTTCTTACTAAACCTCGAGCTCACCAATTCAGATAGACTGATTGGCCTGTGAGTCTTGCCATCCCCGCCCCCCATCTACCCAATACAGCGCTGTGGTTATATATAAATATCACATGTCCAGCCTATGTCCAACTGTGCTGGGGACTGACACTTGGGTCCTCATGTTTTCATGGAAAACACTTTGCTAATTGAGCCATCTCCCCAGCCTCTTTAATACAGAGAAAGCTTCATCTGAGATCCCCATGAGAGGGTGCTTGTGAGAATTAAATGGGACAAGTGGGCTGTGGGGCCTTGAAAGTCCTGGCAAGGTATTTCCGGTCCTATTCACAGTCTTAGCTAATAGGTTATGTATTTTGTATTCACTACATAAATATAGCAAAACACAATTATCAATTATATTAGCTCTCTCTAATATAAGGATTATCCAGGCAGTTTTCTGTCTCTTTGTCTGTGTACATTTAAGGTCCTGAATTTGGATTCTGCAGCAGGGGATGCTCAGCGCAACAATGAACTGTATATATGGACGTCTTTATAACTCCAGTGGTCCCATGATAGCCCCATTCACTTTAGGAAAGGTAGGCTCTTTAGGAAACAGCACAGGAGCAGTGTCATCCAGCAAGTCAGGATCCTCCTGGCTGTCACCCTAGGGTCTGGTTCTCAGTTCACAATGAGGCTCCAACTCTGCTACTGTGGGACTATGTCTTCGTATATATGCTAGTTCCTCGTGTTGGGCAAAGACTAAGTAACAAATTCTTCTCTACTCACAACAGACAGGATGCAAGTGTGTGGATCTGAAAGGAAAACCAGCTATTCTCACAGGCTGGATGGCTAGGCTATATGAGAAGGTCAATACACCCAGCACTCTGAAGGAAGCATACAGTGCACTCTACCTTAGTAAGAGCTGAAGCAGGAGAGGAACCCGGGTTTCTTAATACACATTGTCACTGCCGACATTTGAAAGCTTTCTTCCCTGTTCCTGGGTAGCCAGAGAACACTGTCAGTCAAACTGTTGGCTTAATCTGGAGAACAAGTTTGGGTACACAGGGAACATGTCCTTAATCTGTTACCCCAAACATGTGCTTGGCCTCTGCCATGCTAGGCATCGGGCCAAGTGTGTATGAGACTGTTCTGTGCAGCCCTTCTGGTAGAGGCATGAGGGAGGGGCTGCTGCTCTCATAAGTCATGAGATGTAAAGCTTAAGGGGAGACAATATACAAGCCCATGGTATCAAATGTGAGGGTCACACTTCCCACACAGAGACTGGGGTTCACCTGAGACGTCTGCAGCTAACTCTGATCACAGAGACCCTTGAGCCCTGAGTATTAATGCCGGTGTTACTGGGATACCCTGGGTACCTATGATGATTGACTAAAAGCTGTCACCGTGCTGATTTCTCTCCCGCCCCCCTCAGCCCCATCATGTGTCTTCCCACAGTGAGAACCATGGTCATAGGCCATTGAAATAAAATAATTTTGGAGAGCAAAGAGTCCACACCTATTCTTTTCAGGAACATGAAATGAGTCCCAGAAGGGTCAGATACTTTGCCCAAGGTTATTCCTGATGCAAGGCTGGCCAGGAACCTGTGCTTCCGGGGCAGGGTACTGCATCCACCCGTCCACCCATGGGCAGTGTCAAGAGTAGCTCTGTAGCTCCTTCTACATCTCCCCTCTATTCTTTGGTACTGAAGTTCCCAGCAAGTTCATTTGTTTTTAAAGCAGGATATAACCCTTTCCCCCTGATAATGCAATGTGAATTGTACCTTGGGTCCAAATCGCTTGTCAGTCCTTGTCATCAAGTTAGGATCCCTGTCCCTTGAGATGCCTAGCCTGTAACTGAATCTCTCTTGCTCAATATTCTTTGCTCCATACATGTATCAAAGGTCACATCCTCATGGACTGTACTGACACCACAGTGCAGGAGGGTCCAGGAGACCATGTCACAATTAATTTCTTTGTATATTTCTTAATCTGTTCAAGGGCTCTGTGAAAATAGCTGTTGGTGGGCTTAAGAAGTTAAAGAATTAATGAAGAAACACTTTATGCCAGTAAGTGTCTATGGATTCTCTGGTAAAGTTCTCTAGGTCAGGGGTGGGACTCTGTGTCTGCTTCTACACCTCTTGCTTGTGTTGTCACAGTCACTGTGAGTGGTAAGTCCTCTTGTGTCTGGAAGGCACTGGCTTATTGGAGTCATCTACCATCTCTGGCTCTTACAATCTCTCCACCTCCTTTTAAGTGTGGATCCCTGAGCCTTGGAGAACATGTTTGATAAATACACAATGACCAGGCAGTTATTTGCATATGACACTCAGTGAGAAAGAGTCAAACCATTTTCTCCAGTTCAGTGGCACTGGGTGTACCAATCACAGCACTCCCTGTGGGCCGTATCCTCTGCGTCCCTTCCCAAAGTCAGAGGGCAGAGAGGGATGATGACAGACAAGGGTGCTAGGACATTCTACTTACCAGGAAGCCGAAGTCCTTGATGCTTCCTGGGGCCTTGGTTTTTAATGCTTTGAGTCAAATAGTGAAACTGTATCCATTGGCAAGTCTATCTTGTGCTCCTCAGGTAAGACTTAGCAAGATGCACCCAAGGATACAGCAGGTTCTAGAGGCAGCATCTGATGGCATTGCTGGCTTGCTGCCATGCCCATGGGTGTGTGAACATTTCCTGGAAGCCAAGACAAAGTCCGAATCCCTAGGTTACCACCCTATGTGGTGCAAGAGAAAGAGAAATGGGGCTCTTTTATTTCCATTGGGTAGATATTTGAGTACCTCTCACGGGTGGTGGTGGTGGCTAGTCAATCTCTCAGCTCATATATTCATATATTCATATGTAATCATATATAAGATTACCAGTCCAGGTTAAGCCCTGAGTGCCCTGAGGAGCCAGACCACCATGTTGGATACTGTTTTCATGCGCTATAGTGAAATACTTCCACAAGAATGTGGGCGTCCTGTAGGGTATAGAATGAGCTAGTTTTATATAAGCTTAGAGTCAGCCCTCTGGGGTTTAGTCCCCAGGCATACAGTTTAGGAACTATGTAAAAATTAACATGTTTATTCTCTAAATGTCTCGTCTTGCTGTCTTAAAGTGGAACTGGTTATGGTACTCTACATCAGCTGCCATGAGTATTCAGTGGGCGTGGACTCTGTAAAGCACACCGCATATGAAATAGTAAGTGCTCAATAAATCTTAGCCCTTATTATCATGTCATAAGTAGCCTTTCATCCCCCCCCCCCCCGAATGAAACATTTTATTAGAGAGAATGAGATATGTTTGTTCTTTTAAATTGGTCCTAAAACTCTAGACGTGCAAAGCAATGAGTTCGTGTTGGAAGAGCACACACCCTGTTCCCAGCTCAGTAGTGTTGCACATGAACACTCCCTCCTACCCTCCCCAGGCCTGTCTTCCTTAGAGCCTCTTGCTTCTGCTCAACAGTGGTCATTTGCATCCCACATGCCAACTTCCCTTTTCATCATCGGCTTCTCTTCTCTAAACAGAAAATGTTTATAAAAATGACAGCCCTTTTACATACTCTGCAGGGCTGTCCAGCCTGGGCCATTGATGCTGAGCTCCCTCATCCAACCAGCCAGACCTCTCCTGAGATGCCAGCCAGGGAGGCCTCTTCAGGGATAATTGATGTCTGTTCCTGGGCAAGTCCAGATTTGGGCACCTTTTAAAGAGGCAAGCGCCTACTACATGTTGGCTTCTCAAAGTGATAGTACCAGTGGCTGAAGCTTTCATCTCACTCCTGTGAAGTGCCTGGGGTGCTCAAATCAGTACCCCAGCCAGTCTGCACCGTACACTGCGGCATGTGATCTCTTTCAATGCACCGCTGATTACATCCCACAAGCTTGTAACTGGTCAGGGAATCTTGTGACCTCATCTTAAAAAGCAGAGTCTTAGGGCTGGGACACTAACGTCGTCATTAAATGCATTCAAGAAGGAAGACCTACATCTGGTCTTGGTACCCACGTTACAAAGCCAGCTCTGGTGGCCTCACTTGTAATCCCAGCACTGAGGAGGTGGAGAAATACTGGCTGGCCAGCCTAGCCAAACTGCTGACCCCCAGGTCTCAGTGACACTCTGTTTAAAAACGGGAGGTGGATATCAGTCATAAGGAGGAACATATGAGGTCAACCTCTGGCTGACAGACAGAGCTGCTAATACCTGTGAACACGTGCGCACACCTATGTACACACATCAGGACACCACACAGTCAGTAACAACAGATGTTCCAGACATAGGATCCGAGGTGCAAGCAAACCAAAACCTCTGTGAGCAGGCAACCCTGGTATATGTGGATTTATATTAGAATTTTATACAACAGGCAGACCATACAGTAAATACCAATAAAATAAACTTTTTTCTTGCAAAAAAAAAAAAAGAAAAAAAACCAAATAAACAAACAAACCAAAAAAACCCACAATTCTCAACATTTCCTTTTCTGAGAACACAACATGTGCACCTAAACACTAAATAAACTTCATGACCATAGACACAGACATGAGCAATGACTGCTTGTGAAGATGTAACATTCACAATGGTGCATTATTTATTTCCATGATGTTGCTGCATGCTTTATATCACACAGAAAGCTTCTTGTAAACCAACTCTGAGCAAAAGAAATCTTACTGTAAACATAATGGGAGAACTTACTGATTTTAGGAATTTTCTCCAAGTATCCCTTAGGGAAAGTAAATACATAGTTCGCAATTAAATGACTTAAATACAAATTCATCTGTGTTCTGAACTTCAACAATGAAATTTCTTATAAAAATCCTACCACTACAACAAGAAAGCTAATAACCAAGAGGCTCAGGGAATAAAATTATGCTTCTTGATTATTTCCAATCTGGGTGCTTTATGATTGTTGCAGAATTGCTCCCGGACACAGCCCCTTTGAAAACACTTTCCCACTATGATAGAAATGACCCCTCTGTTCTTTAAACAAAAGCATACACTGCAGAGCTGGGGACAGCTCCTCCGGAGAGAGCTTACCAGCACATGCAAGGCCGCAGCCTGGCATTCTGTCCCCAACCCTGGAAAACAAGTTATAGATGTGGTGGGCCTCATAGACAAGGACGGTGTCCCAAACATCCGAAGAATGGATCCAGACAGGTCTAAACAGACTTCTCCCTATCTTGCAGACAACAGCCCCAGATTCCATTTCAGGCCTGCGTTGATGCTGTTTGTCTCTTCAGAAAAGCTGGTCCCAGAATCCTGCCCCCATCTCCCAGACAGCTGCAAGTAAGTACACGTCTGTGCGTGCGGGTGTTTATCTGTGATGTTCACATGCACAGACACACACCCCAGCCCTGCCAGCTTGCTAAGCCCGTCTCAAATAGATCCTTCCCGCTGAACGGTCCCTTCAACCCCCCCCCCCCAGACCAGAAACTGGTAAAACCAACTTCAACATCTCAGGTGCTGTCTTTGAAGCAGACATAAAGATGGAAATGCAGGCATGTTCCCCGTTTAGCCCCTCCTACTGAATAAAGCCATGTTGGGGTCCCAAACTTTCACCTGTGTTTCTCACATAATCTGTGGTCCTGTGGAGACAGTCCTTTCCATTCAGTAATCTTCCATCCCCAGTATCAGTCCAAGGGTTTCTGCCATTCCTGAAACTAACTTTAAAGCATGTGACTGGTCAAGTCACTGATGAAAACTAGCCCAGTGTCATACACGGGCCCATGGTTCATGGTGCTTACTTTTTCGATTCTTGCTCTTTAATCATAGTATCTTCTTGTTAGAGCTTAAGGAATTGTCCAGTGCATCTATGAACCCAGCCACGGAGAACAGCATCAGAGCAGAGTCCCGGCCTGGAGCAGCTCAGAGTAGTCTGTCTGTCTGTCTGCCTCTTTCTCTCCTTCCTATGACCCTCTTCTCCCCTGTTACATTCAGGGGCTCATCAGAACCAGTCATGAACTAGCTATTCAGACATCCTAGCAACAGCCAGCTTCAACATGTCAAAATCCTAGCCCATGTTCCTCAAATGATGCAGCATCTATCTTTAGGAAACTGAGAGCCTCAATTTTAATGAGTTCAGCCTAATAAATAGGTCATATCCATTCCAGAGTCACAGTTGTCATTCTGAGCATCCCTCAGAGCTGTTGCAATTGTTATCAATGACAACTTGAAAACAACAAAAAGATACAGTCAGGATGGATAAAAAGTGAGCCCAAGAAACCAAAGGGCAAGATGTCTGCTTACGCCTTCTTCATGCAGCCATGCAGGGAAGAACATAAGAAAAAAAACCCAGAGGTTCCAGTCAATTTTTCGGAGTTTTTCAAGAAGTGCTCCAAGCGGTGGAAGGCAATGTCTAGTGAAGAGAAATCAAAGTTTGATGAAATGGCAAAGGCAGATAAAGTACTTTATGACTGGGAGATGAAAGATTATGGACCAGCTAAAGGAGGCAGGACGAAGAAGGACCCGAATGCCCCCCAAAGACCTCTGTCTGATTTTTTCTTAACCTGTTCCGAATTCTGTCCCAAGATCAAATCCACAAACCCTGGCATCTCCATTGGAGACATAGTAAAGAAGCTGGGTGACATGTGGAGTAACTTAAGTGACCGTGAAAAGCAGCCTTACATCACCAAGGCAGCAAAGCTGAAGAAGATTGAGAAGGATGTTGCTGATTTTAAGTCTAAAGGGAAGTTTGATGGTGCCAAGGGTCCTGCTAAAGTTGCCCGGAAAAAGGTGGAAGAAGAGGAGGAGGAAGAGGAAGAAGAGGAGGAAGAGAGGAAGATGAATAAAAACTCTGTCTCTTTGTGAATACCTTAGAGTAGGAGAGCGTTGTGATTGACACATCTCTTATTTGAGTCGTGTCTATTGCCCCTATCAGGTTTAATTACAAAATTTGATCACAATCCTATTGTAATTTCTCAAAGTGTCAGTGGTTGACATGAAGTGGCCGGAGCACCCTGAAACTGTATCAAAGTTGTACACAGCTCCACATATTTTTAAAGTGAAAGGCACTCTGGCGCCCTCCTCACTCAGTGCACTTCGCTGTCAGTGTGACAAGGCATTTGGAGATGTTTCTGGCATCTTGTTCTCAACTCGGAAGGTAGTGTTAACTATATGGTTATTAACTAGAAATCCTGAGTTGTCAATTGTACATATCTATAGTTTGTAAAGAGAACAATGCAACCCAGACAGATTCCTGATGCTCCTTGTTTGGTGTGGAGGCTGTGAGGGGAAGATGCCTTTTGGAGGGGGTGTAGCTCAGGGCATGCACTGAGGCTGGATCTGTTGATACTGTGGTGGGCATCCATTTAGCTTCAGGTTGTCTTGGTTTTGTATGTAGTGGCATAGCATCCTGCTGACATTCTTAGGAGAGGGGGAGGGGTTAGCTGGCATGAGAAGTGTTTGGAGCTTTTTCTTTAGATAAGCGCAGTAGATTTAAAACTTTTTAAAGAAACTATAGAACTCATTGTCAGCAAAGAGGACATCAATGGAAGTTTAAGACCCCTCTGTACCTAAATGCAATTTGCAACATTCTGTTATTTTTTGTATGTTTAGAGTGCTGAAATGTTTTTGAAGTTAAATAAGCAATATTACATTTTAAAAAGGAAAGCAAAAAAGAAACAAAGAGAAAGGGAAAAGGCTGAGAAAGAAAGAAAGAAAGAAAGAAAGAAAGAAAGAAAGAAAGAAAGGAAGGAAGGAAGGAAGGAAGGAAGGAAGGAAGGAAGGAAGGAAGGAAGGAAGAGAGGCAGGGAGGGAGGCAGGACAAAAGGAAGGAAGGAAGGAAGGAAGGAAGGAAGGAAGGAAGGAAGGAAGGAAGGAAGGAAGGAAGGAAAATGTCCCACATACCACTCTCCTCACCCTCCAATTTATTTTTGGATAAATTTCATATATCTGATCAGTTCATTTATAAATACCTCAACACATCTACTCAGGTGTAATCCACATGCCACAGGCCACTTGCAGCCAAAGAGAGCTATAAATGCAGCCCAACATAAAATCATAAACTATTTAAAATGTTATGAGAATTTTGTGCATTTTTTTGTAGCTAGATTCACAAGGTTCTCAAGTGTGAATGTTCTCTCAAAAGGTTAGACAGCAGGACACTACAAAATCACTCAAATAGTATCATACCTAAAAGGAGCTAACAATGAAACCCGAGCAGCCTCAAGTATCTAATTAATATACCGTGTGCATGTTTTCTCCATTATCTGACACATTTTCACACTGTTCAAAGGCAGATTTAAATCAGGTCCACATGATGATTGACTGATACCCTGCAAGGCTGTTCGTGTGTGCATGCGTGTGTGCATGTGTGTGCATGTTCATGCATGTGCATGCATGAATGCGTGTGTGCTCATGCACATGTACATGTATGTGTAAAACAATTGGTACTTGTGGATGCCATAGTGAGTGTGGAGGTCAGAGGACACAGCAATGGCTTTTTCTGCTGTGCCATCTCAGCAGCCCAAAAGTCTGACACTTTAAATTATTTTTGAAGGGCCTGGGATCAAACTCAGAGCCTTGTGCACTCCAATCTTGGACCTACTTCTTTCTCCTCATGTCTCTTCCATATTTTTGAAACCTTTAGTAAAGAAGCTGTAGATAGCCCTCACTTTGCTGATTGCCGCCCCACCCGCATAGCATCAGCCTGGCTTTCCACCTCTGCTCCCTGTGATGGAGCTGCATCTGGAGTCTCCACTGGATCCAGCTCTGATTTTTTAATAAACACCTCTTTCATCCCCTTTGCCCACTGACTGATCTGTCTCTCTACTTGGGGTATCCTCAGATGTTGATCATCACTGCCTAGACCCATTCATTCAGTGGGGTTACAAAATGTCCTTTTCCCTGGCTGGGTTCCTAGATAGAGGACAGAAGGGGGAGCTTCCTCCTTGTTTGCCCCAACCCTCATAGTCCTCTGCATTCCCAAACTCTTTGATATAGCAAAACCGTGTCTGTTCGAGTCTTCTAAGTTTCCCAGGGCAGCATTCACTACAGAAACTACAGGATAAAGGGCTTCATCTTTCCTTTTCTGAGCTGAGTTCTTCTGTAGCATTCTGTAGAACTGCCCCAGGATTTCTCTGGCAATCTTTGGAGATCACGGACTCAAAGACGCATCATGTGCTCCAATTTGCTGCAGTTATTATCTTATTGATGTTAAAATAGTTACCCTCTGGGAACTTTTGTTAAGTTGACTCCTGAGGTTTTCTGACATGTCCTGTCTTGACTTTGGTAGCTTCCTGGCTTTACATTATGACAAAGTGCCTCAGGCTAAGCCTTGGTTATCTACTCCCAGATGTGGAGACAGTCATCTTGCCAAGGAGATTGGTAGAATCTGCATGGGTCATTTGCTCTCTGAGATCTGAGTGGACAGCTCGACATTCTATCATTTATCCATCTACTATGTATTTATAATCTAACTGGCTATCATCTGTCTGTCTGTCTGTCTTATCTATCTGCCTATCTTTCTATTGTTTATCATTATCTACCTATGGTCAACCTATCTACACAGCAATCTATTTATCTATGATCTATCTACACATCTCATTATGATACTCCAAATTAAAAATATTCTACCAAATATAATGTCATATATAGTGTAAAAACCCATGCTCCATGCTAACTTGACTTTTTTGAAGATTTATTTATTTATTTATTTATTTATTTATTTATTTATTCATTGCATATGAGTACACTGTTGCTGTCTTCAGACACATTAGAAGAGAGCATCCCTAGTACAGATGGTAGTGACCATTACCATGTGGTTGCTGGGAAGTGAACTCAGGACCTCCAGAAGAACAGTAAGTGTTCTTAACCACTGAGCCATCTCTCCAGCCCTTTAACTTGATTTAAAAAAAAAAAAAAGTTTTAGTTTGACATTTTGCCTTCATGACAACAATCACACTTCTCAATGGCTGCAGTGTAATTATCCTATACCGTGTTTATAACACTCTCAGATGAGTCCTTCACGTACCACGATTAAATCATATTTTAAACATGTGGCTCAGTCTTTCTCGTGTTAATACAGACAAACGTATGTTTTGTTCTCTGTTCATTTAGCACAGTCTGGAAGTCACTCCATAGCTGGACACAAGAAGGGCTTTGCTTTCCCATTAGCTGCATAGTATTCCCTCGTGAGGGAGGCACTCAGCTAGTTCCCTGGCAACAGACATGGGCTATTTCCAGCTGCTTGATTTTATAAATGGGCCATCTATTGTCTCATAGTTTTGCCAGGGCTCTTAAAAGTCTAACTGCTGGGATGTGGACCCAGAACTCATGCAAATTTCTCTAGGTAGTGCCAAAGTCTCTCCCTCAGGAGTTTGTCAGTCACATTCCTGCTGTCGCCAAAGGAGAGATCTCATATGCCCACAGCTTAGCCAGTAGAGCATCTTTTGAGCCTTTGCACCTCGGCATCTATGTGAGGAACGGTCCATGGTATCACTTTCTGTTTGTTGTATGAATGAGGTTGAACATCTTTTCATATCCTTAACAGGGACTTGGACTTCTTTTCCCATTCATTATCTGTTTGTCTTTCTCATTTGTTTTTCTACAGAATTACCGGAGTATTTCTCTCTGTCGTTTGAAGCGTTTTGATCTTCCTTACACAATAGGCTAAAACCCATCATCTCTGCTAAAAGCTGAAAAGGAAAACGTACTGTTCGTTTGATGGTTTGTTTGTGGACTTTCTTTTCTTGCTCATGGTGATTTTTATTGGTCTTTGTTCCCTAAGTATATTTTTTTAATTTTGTCAGAATACTTTCTGTTGCAATATAAACAAGACCAAGGATCTTTTCCTTTATTGTGTCTAAATTTGAGTCATGGTTCAGAAATTTTTACTTTCTAACATGTTAGGGAATAATTCACCAATATAATCTTTAATATTTTTATACCTTCAGTTTTTATATTTAAATACTTTATTTATTTTGAATTTAATCCAATTTATGAAGTGAAGAAAAAATCCAAAGTTTGATTTCCCAGGAGCCTTTTTTTTTTTTTTTTTTTTTTTTTTTTAATTTTTGCCACCGGGAGAGAGATTCCACCACCACCCTGCCCCCACTGGGAGATCTCTTTCCTCTCACATACAACATTTTTATGTGCAAGTGGATCTGTTTCTGGATTTTTCTATGCCTCAGCCTACTTAGCTCTGAGCTGTCCAATACCTCCAGCTTCTTTGGACAGCAGATGTTTCTAGTGTGCATCAGGTCAGGTGAGCACTCCCTTGATGTGTCTTCTTCAGCAGAATGTTGACTTCTGCTTCCTCTTCTTTTTTCCTGGCACTGCAGATGGTACCCAGGGCTTCATGCATGCCAGTGCTAGGCAGGCCTTCTCGTGGTTGTATCCTGGGCTCCCTGTTTTCAGGGCTTCCTTTGCTTCTTATCCATCTCTTTTTCCAGATGAACTCTAGTTTCTATTGGATGTTTTTGGACCATCGCCCCATACTCCTCAAACTCAGATGCTTGACTTGGTTCAAACCATGGCTTAGTTGCTCTGTCACCAAGCTCAGAACAGCTCAGTAGGTGGTAACTGAAATAAACTACCCAGAAGTCCTCAGCCTGGAGGCAACCACACAGTCTCAGCACCCACATCAGTGTTAGAAGTGGACATTAGCTAGAAGATTCTACCAAGACTTTAATCCTCTAAGTTTCAGTAAAACTGAAATATTATTATCATTAGTAGTATTTGCACAGAGTAAAATTACGGTTTGGGAATAGTCTCACTGCGGTACTTGGAGGGTTTTGAATGTATATCGCACACACATGTACATTTTCTACTGTCAATCAATCATTCAAAGCTGATGCATTTCAGTCCGTTCAAGTTTTTTTCCCTCGTGTCATCAAAAACGATGTGGATATTTGGCCCGTGGAGGAAAAGAGAACCTTGGGCTTCTGTGTTGAGCATCCTCTGGATGAGGAGGGCTGGCCTTTCGTAGCCTGCTTCTGGTCCTGCTTCACTTGTAAAGAATGAGCTGTGCCAGGAAAGCCAGCAAAGAAAGAGTTCCTTTGCCTACTACACAATTCAAGTGCTAGATGTAGACAAAAGGAAATGTGGCACTGAGGAGCCAATTCCCAAGATCATTAGTGTCTCATTAGAAAAGCCTCGTGAACACTGGCCTTGGTTGAGTGAACCCTGCCCTGGTTTTACCACACTGATCTAGCACATTGACTTGGTCTGGGTCAGAGAGAGCCAAAAGGGCAAATTCAAGCTGGCCAAACTCCTACCACTGAATAGACTTGCAGCTCTGCCCTTACCAACCCCCCAACAAAGAGAACTTCTTAGCCTCCAAGACTCAGAAGACAAAACTGGCCTCACCTTGCCTCCTGTCAATCAATCATCTTTTGTGTTTCTAAGAACCACAGCCATATCCTCACTAGGTGCATCCTTTAAACCACAGGCCTAAAATTCCAGGAGCCAAGCAGCTGAGATGTCTGTGAGGTTCTCTTGTCCTTCTGTTCCTTCCTCCTGTTTGTCCCTTAGCTCAGAAACCATGCTCGTGTCCTAAGCTGTGAAAGGGATGCTCAAGGGAGAGCTCATATTACAGTGAGAGATGTCTCCTGGTCAGACAATCATTCTGCCACATGGGCGGACTAAGCCATCACCTTGGACATTGCCGCATGCTATTATAAAACGCATCCAAACATGGCTCTATCCAAGAGACCTTCTGTGACCATCACTCTGTTACCGTGATGCTAAGCACACATGAGGAAAACCAAGAGCACGCATCCAGATAAACACACATCTCACAGGGACAAGCAAAGTAGAAACAGGGCACAGCCTTGGGCTGAGAGAGCTTCGGGAGACGGCAAACTGTAACTAGAGGTCATACGCTGTGAGTAGGTCCGAGGGGAGGAAGAATCACCGAGAAATCAGATGAAAGTTTTCAGAGCAGAGTCTTGGAAGTGCTGGGACATGGAGAATGTGGCGGGGCCATCAGTATGGCTCAGTAGGTAAGGACATGCCTGGGACTCACATGTTAGAGAGAGCCAATTCCTGTAAGTTGCCCTCTGACCTCTGACCTCACCATGCTGTGATATATGTACCACAGAGTAAATAAATATGGCAGAAAAAAAAAAAAAAAAGAAATCTGCTGTGTATCAGTGAAGATAATTTCAAACACCAAGGTAAACAGCAAGGAAGGTAAGGTGGCACGTATGGGGTGTTTGAAAAGCTGATGGCCTCTGGCCTGCCTGATGCAGGGGCTCACCTGACTCACCCCTATTCTAACCTCATCTCTGTCTGCTGTAACCTTCAGCACCCCCCTCACCAGTATCCCACGATAGCAAAAGCCAGTGCTTCTGTGTTGTGCAACCCCACTGGAAGTTTGCAATGACCCCATGAGCTCGAGAACAGTGACACTCAGGAGGCGTGTGTGCTCCTGAGATTGCCTCTGACAGGTGACAGAGTGAAGTCGAGTAACAAGCTGTAGCAGCCTAACACCCTGTCGGGAAAGATGTCAGCATTTTTAAATCTGTGCACATGTGGTGATATGTGTACGTTATGTGCAATGCGTATGTGTGTGTGTGTGTGTGTGTGTGTGTGAGAGAGAGAGAGAGAGAGAGAGAGAGCACATAAGTGAGGGTAGGTACATGCCACCCATGGTAAGATGATGACCTTGGGTGTTAATCCTCATTTTCTGCCTTATTTGAAACACGGTCATTTAGTTGCTTACCAAGGCACAAATGAAAGTCTGAGAATTCTCCTAGACCTCCTGTCTCACCACAGAAACACTGGGATTATAGACATCCACTCCAAGCCCAGCTTTTCAGAGGTGCTCAGACCCAGGCCCAGCATTGCAGAGATGCTAGGCTTCAAATTCAGATCCAGGCCTAGCATTACAGAGGTGCTGGGGATTCAGACTCAGACCCAGGCCCAGCATTACAGAGGTGCTGGGGATTCAGACTCAGACCCAGGCCCAGCATTACAGAGGTGCTGGGGATTCAGACTCAGACCCAGGCCCAGCATTACAGAGGTGCTGGGGATTCAGACTCAGACCCAGGCTCAGCATTACAGAGGTGCTGGGGATTCAGACTCAGACCCAGGCCCAGCATTACAGAGGTGCTGGGGATTCAGACTCAGACCCAGGCCCAGCATTACAGAGGTGCTGGGATTCAGACTCAGATCCTCATGTTTACTTAGCAAGCACTCTACCCTTGCTGAGTCATCTCTCCGTCCCCGGTTCCAGCATTTTTAATGTCTTCTATGGAAAGTTCTCCTAAGAATCAAGCCTGATTATATACACACACCGTCCCAATGGTATTTAGTATGGAGGCTGTAGACAGCATTCCTAAAACAGCCAGGGTTGTAGAGTCTCCAGGCAACACTTTAGAGACTTGACGCTATCACGTTCATTTATGCACCGTGAGCCCTGAACATCAGAATCAGACACTCGATGCTCTCTGATCTGCATTTCTTTCCGTCTCAACTCCAGTGTGTGTTGAGATTACCCACCCCACTCTGTGTTCTGTTGCCCGTTCACTCATGTGCCGCAGCAGAATGCTGGGCAATGACTCCTCAGCTCAGGGAAGGAGGGCGTGGGCTCCTAACATCGTCCCAGCTAGAGATTTAGAAACTGGTTTTCAGTTTGAGCTCCTGGAACAGCCCTGCATTCCCAACACTGTGCCTCTTTGTGAACAGGTCGATCTTGAAGCCAGCGACTATTTTGCTCGATTTATAAGGGAAAAAATAATCTCCAGTAGAGTAAAATACAAGGGCAGTACATCTGATTCCAATTACAGGCAGATAATCACCATTCATGACCAGTCCAAGCGGGAAGGAAAGCTTGAATTTCTCCTCAGAGACATCTCCCGGTTTAACTTTTAACAAGGGCTACAGTTGAGTGTGGCCTTTCAGTGGAAACAAAGAGGGTTCAAGAGTCATTAAGGCCTTTACTGACTTCTCCAGCCCACTCTGAAATTAGTTCTTTTGGAAGAAGCTCATTTATGAGTTTAATTGAATGTGGTAAAAATAGCCCTTCTAAGGCACAGCGAGGAAGCTTTGGAGCAAGTCTCATGCATAACGGCACTGGCTGCTGTGGTGGTACCTTTCTCTATTTGGGGAACTTATAACGGAAACATTTGTTCCTTAAAGATTTAAAGTTAAAGAGGCTTGTGACCATAAGGAAAGCGGAAGGTCTTTGTGACTTGTGACCATTTTGGCCATTAAGAAAAAGGGGGGACAACGTAAAGAGTAGACCCCTGCAAGCAGGAGCATGCCTCGGCTGGCAGAGGGGCTCAGGGTGCAAGCGGGAGAGCCAGAGTGGAGTAGGGAGAGGAGAGATGACCCCTGGGCTTGGTTAAGCAGCTCAATCCAGCTTAGTAGAAAAGCCCCAGGTCCAAGTGAAGGAAGGTGGACGGAGCCTGAGGAGTGACTCACGAGGCTGACCTTGGGCCTCTGCACACACGGACACATCTGCACCCATTTGCCATATGAATCCTGAGATATGTCACTGTCACAGGCAAAGTGTTCTGGGCTTTGGAGTCACAAACGTCTGGCTCCTAGCTCGTGCTTCCTGCTTTACGGTTTCTGGGCAGTCACGTGACTTCTCTGAGCTTAAATAACCTGTCTCTGAGAAAAAGTACAGAAAGACACTGGCCATCTGAGGTGGTGAACATGCCATACGGTGGGGCTTGGAAACCATGCCAAGCGTGTATGTGGCTCATACACAGCGGTGCCTTAATATTCTGAAGCAGTTATTGTTTTCTCCCAGAATTTCCTTCTTTTCCCCACTCTCAGTTCCTGTCTTTATCTTCCAGAGCCAGAGGACGAGGAGACTAGTAATCTAATAGGGCCGAGAGGGCTTCTCATGAGGGACAACACACCGGGCCTCCATATCCATTTGTACCACCACTGTGGACTCATTCAACAATGAACTCAGAGTATTTGGGGAAAAACACCTCAAAAATGTACTTAGACCCCTATGGAAGCCTTAAAAGAAGGACTGAAAAGATGGAAACCCCACAGGAAGACCAACAGTGAAAACTAACTTGGACCTCTGGGAGCTTCCAGAGACTGGGCCACCAGCCAAAGAGCATATACACAGGCTGGTCTGAGGCCCCACATATGCAGCAGAGGACTGCGTGTCTAACTTCAGTGGAAGGGGATGCGGCTAATCCTGTAGGGACTTGATGCCCCAGAGTGAGAGAATATGGGGCGCTGCCCTCTCAGAGTCAAGGGGAAGGAGGATGGGGGAAGGTGTTTTGAGAGGGGGGACCAGGAGTAGGGACAGCTTTAGGGATATAAATAAGTAAATAAATAAACAAGCTTACTCAGAACATTGAAAGGTTTTTGTTTGATTTGGTTTTATATGTGATTTTTAAAAATAACTTGATGTCATAGTTCTCAAGTGTTAACTTGGTAAGGGAACAACATAGTGTCACAGGGTTACGCAGAATAAATTTATGTATACATTTGAAACTTGTAGGCCCCTTGTGAGATACAACCATGAGTCAGCTATAGGCAAATAGGATATAGAGACTTGAACCCCAACTAGTTTAGGTAATTAGTAGGGAGCCAGAAATTAGCCCCATGGATACCAAAGGATGAATGTCAGTTTTACAAAGCTAGAAATGGATTTCCAGAAGGTTCACAGAGTCCGAAGGAAGGGAAGACATGAGCAGAACTGGCCGGATAAAGAGCCTGACTGACCCAAGGAAAGGAATCAGCCCCACGTGTATGTCCGAGAGTGAGGAACCACTAGGCCTCATTTCCTGGAAATGGGCTCCGAAAAAATAACATTAGCATTCCCAGATAGGTTGGGACTTCGCCCCAGGAAGGCACCTTGTTCAAATGCTGTTGGAGCCGCAGAACAAGTCCCGGGCAGTAAGAAGCAAGCCATGGGACCTGTGATCGTACAGGTGGAAGGATCCAGAAAGGAGTCAGGAAGTTTTGATGATGAGGAGGTCCCTGAGGAATGGGTACACTCCCCAGCCCCCTTGATTGCGTCATTGCTCCCTCCCACCTTCTCAACAAAATCCAAGGCTTAGGGGACAAACATGACCAAAGAAAATGCTGGAGCTGGGTAGTCACTGGGGTTTTTAATCTGAGATCTGAGCACCATACTGGCATTAGCTGATTACTTCTTTGATTTCTCAACCTGTTTTTGAGGGATTGACTCTGTACCGCATAAGAGGTCTCAGACTTCTACAGTCTGTGTTCCAGCCAAGGAAAATACAAGGGACAAGATTCTGAGCGAGAGCATGAGGGAAAGCTTCCTTGAATTCACAGGAGTCGGGCAACAATAACTGGGGTGTAACAGTTTCTACCCCTGAGCTGCCAACCCAGCAGGGTGTCTAGTTAACCAAGGGTACAAAATACCAACCAGGCTTTCTGTTTCTTTTCTCTCCACCAAGATCAGACTAAACCAGATAGCTCTAACCCCTAGCGGAAGGGCTCCTTGCTCAGCCCTACTTCTAGGCCCCATAACACCTCTCTCTATAACATTTAAAATAAAGTTACACACTAAAATCAACAACTTTTGAAACATAGTTACAATTATTATGGGGGAGAGTATGTCATACTGGGTTAGCATGTGGCCCAGAATCCTTTACTATTACAAAGCTCAGCTGTGCCAGGAGATCTAAGGAGTTTCATTTAATACAAAGATTTGGTAATGTTACATACCAGCTCCAGGTTCAAAACATTTACTGGGAGTCAACACTGTGAAGCAGATAAGCAAGTTCCCTAGCTGCTGAATCTCACTTCATATATTTCAACAATCCATAGTAATGGGCATTCTATGACTTGAAAGGGTGTCACATCCAAGGGATGTTCTGAGAAGTTACTCCTGAGGCCACAGCTGCTTCAGACCGCTTGCTTAGAGAGTTCCGCTTTCCTTCTGGATCACTTAATGATCATTATTAGGATGGATGTAAGGCAAGGGCTGCACCCTTACTGAGACAAGGTCTGAAATCAAACACTCACCTAAATTGAGAGGGGGAGGGGAGAGAGATCTGACACACTAGAGAGCGTGCTAGCCAGTCAAAGAATCGGTGCCAATCAGCAAAGGAGAATTTATAATGTGCAATGAATTTCTCACATGACTGGGAGGCCAGGAAAGAACTTTTAAAGCTACATTATTACCTTAAAACGATGGAGGTCATACGTTGAACTTTGTGCAGGGTTTCAAGCTGTTCTGGAATAACAAATCATGGCACACAGCACAGAGCACACTGAAGTGTGTTGAAAGAGCAGGTAACATTCCAGACTCGATGTTGAAAACATTCAGTTGGCTAGAACACAGGACGAAGCCATTTCACGGCCCCGTGCATTTTGTGTGCATTTTGTGCTTCCACAGTCTGCCCATCCCCCCCCCTCCCCACCACACCTCACCCCTCCCTCAGTTCATTCCTTGCTTTGGGACCTTATGTCTCCTGCTTCCTGGTTTTCACATAAGCATTCATCTTGCCAGCATATTTTTGCAAACAAGAGAAGAAAAGCAAATCATCCCTAAAAATTCAGTTATCAGAAACACAGAGTGTTCTTGCTTCGCATTCCTGCTGGTCTTCCAGAACTGGCTCTGTCTTTGGGTGAGCTGAATCTAGTTGGCACCACTGAAGTCTGGCAATATGCTTACCACCAAAAATAAATAAATAAAAACCAAATTCTGCTGTGCTCTGTGGCCCTTCTCTGTAAGCAGATATTTGCAACAGCTATTGTTCACTTGAGATGGCCCTGTCAGCGCCCTCTCCCTAGAAAGCTGGGCCACTTGGGAAGTAACAAAATGAAGGTGGTGTCAATCTATTGGAAAGGAAGGGGCCACCTGCCAAGGAGTCAGCTAATTTGACCAATGTAAACAGTGGGCTGCATAGCTTAGACTAAAAATAACCCAGAAAAACTCCAGGCTGTGGTCAGCCACTGAAACATTATGGAATGCAAGCGTGAGTTCTTGAGGCTGGCTTTTAAGTATGGCAGCTTCTAAAGGGATTGGAAACCCTTCCACCAGGGGTTGGATCTTCGTGTGAGTGAGACTTAAAACTCTGGAGCATTGGCTCTCAATCTTCCTAACTCTGTGACCCTTTAAGACAGTTCTTCATGCTGTGGCGACGCCCCCCATCCATAAAACTGTTTTCATTGCTACTTCATAACTGTAATTTTGCTACTGTTATGAATTAATCATAATGTAAACATACCTGTGTCTTCCAATGGTCTCAGGCAACTCCTGTGAAAGTGTTGTTCAACCCCTTAAGGGAGTCTTGTCCCTAAAGATTTACACCTGGTCAGGGAGTTGGGGAAAAGATTGAGGGACCAGAAGAGGACAGAGACTCCACAGGAAACCAACGGAGTCAGCTAACCTGGACCATTGGGGGTTCCCAGAGACTGGACCACCAATCTGTGCCTGCCAGTGGATCCCGTTAGCCTAACTGGCCTCAGTGGTAGAGGATACACCTAGTCCTGCAGTGACTTGATGTGCTGGGGTAGGGGATGGAGGGGGTGATCGTTGGGGTGTACTGGGGAGTGATACCTAGAGAAGGGGAGGAAAGAGTGAGGGAGTGCTGAGAGGAGAGGGAGACTGATATTGGGATTCGAAGTGAATAAATAAATTTAATAGAAGTAAATAATCAAATGTTTGTTTGTTTGTTCTGGGTCTCCAAAAATCCCAGGTTATGCTAATGCCAAAAACCTTCTATGCATAGCTGTGTTTTTAAAAAGAAAATGAGGCTTTGCCAAAGAGTAGAATGTTGAGGCCAAGTTCTTTGGCAGTATTGTAGTCATGTCTAATTAGCCAATGGCTAAGAGCATTGGGTATCATTGGTTTCCCTGTGAAGCAAAAGTTTATTCTTCCTTTTCTTGAATATTGGCATTCCTGGAAGCAAATTATACTCTGCAACACAGAGCAAACACGCAGCCTACTTCTGGTCAACCCAGTTATTTGAACCATGCGCTTGCATTCTCCCACAGTCTGACCTCCACCACACTCCTGACATCATGCAGCCTGACTAAACAGGTTGGGTATCATAAAAAGAACAGGAGTGTGTGACATGTGTCATCTACACACTGTAAAAACTAGTGTACATGCTTGAGAAGAAAAACTAAATTTCGTGAGCTTTTTAGATCTGGGTTGGGAGGAAATACTGAAGAAAAAATAAGTTACCGTTTTTTAAGAGAATCCCTTCCTACACATCTTATATGGAACTCAGCGTGTGAGATTCTCAAAAGTGGAATTGCTACAGTTAGCCCCAGGGAGAGCTAAGGCGCCACCCATCCTTCAGACCATTATCCCAAAGCCACTTCAGGTTTGCCAAAGATTTGCTGCTTCCTTGGTAAACAACCTGAGAACTTGCTTTCTGGTTAACCAAATGATATCTAGTTTGCCTTGGGAATAATTCATGTTCTCAAATCCCCTAGTGTATAGAGTCACACAGTATATGCAGCACTTACATTTTCCCTGGTACTGGGCAGCATTAGTCAGCTCTAGGAGGGACATGGAAGAAAGGAGGAAAAAAGAGAAACCAATTAATGCCCCAGACAGAACCCTCTCATCATCACACTAGAGTTCAGAGTTCAAAATCTCCATAAAAATTGGGCCATCAACCAAAATTAAAAGTGTGATAGCAGGTACAAGCTTCTCATTTGGTCCCAGCTGAATCCACAAGTCTTTGGTGCCAAGTCTTTCTCTGGTAACAATTAACACAAGTAAGTACCATGTGTTTCTACAGGGAAACTATAATAATTATTCTCTTCACAAGCCACACGCAGCATTTTTGCTACTGAAACAGCCAAAGAAATCCCCTATTAGTTAGCTTCTGGGGAAAACTACTCCCATGATGCTCAAGAGGCAGTCTCCATCAAGAAGTACAATGGAAACTGTAACACAAATGCCCTGCCAGGGGCCACACTAGTCAGACTCCCCATGTTAACTAAGAAGTGACTGTAGAAGGCCCTAGGAGCTCATAGAAGAAACCAGGGACTTGGTTTCTAGAAAGCATTCTGTGCAACAGTAGATGTAATTCTTCCCTTGTATATGTTCAAATGTGTGCACACTCATGCACATGCATGTAGAGGCAATGGCAACTACCTCAGGTGTTGTTTCGCAGGCGCTATCCACCTTGTTTGTTCGTTTGTTTGTTTGCCTGAGACTAGGTCTCTCATTGGCCCGAAAGAAGTAGGCTAGGCATAGTGGCCAAGAAGCCACAGATACCTTCTTCTGGGCCTCCACACTACTGGGATTACAAATACTAGTCACCATACCCAGCATTGTTAAAGTGGGTTCTGAGGATCAAACTCAGGACCTAGTGCTTGTGACAAAAATGCTTTCCCACTGGAGCCACCTCTCCAGCCCCTTTCATCTTTTTATACTGCAATATATAAGCACTTTGGGAGAACTGGAAGAAGAAAGAAAGGTTCTCCCTCCCACTAGGCTCTGGGTTCAGTGAGGGACCCTGCCTTAATGAACAAGGAGAAAGACTCGACAAAACTGTGGAAATGTCTAAAAGTGTTCATGGAGAGGCAGCCACGGGCCAGGGTGGGTTGTGATTCCTAACAAGATGGACATGATCTGGCCTGAGACCCATCTCCTATGAAGACCAAATCTGGATAGCAAGAGTCTTTCCTGTTGCAGCTGAGGGTCCAGATGTTGGCTGGTATCTCACTGGGGCTTAATTCTGAGCCACATTCTTAATGGCAGAAAGAAAAGAATGTTGTTGGATGTTGGCTTCATGAGGAGCCTGCTTCCAGTCATTAATCATTAGTCATAGGCAGGGACTTGGGAATGAGGTTACACACACACACACACACACACACACACACACAGAGAGAGAGAGAGAGACAGAGACAGAGACACAGAGACACACACACACATATACAGACAGACACGCCATAGAGAAACACCTACAAAAAACAAACAAAATACCTTGAACTTCTTCTCCAGAGTCTAGCCATAACCCATATACCTTACATCACCACAGGTCCCTTCTGTAACACATCCAACTTCTCCACACAGCCAGACATTCCACCTTCTCCAATCCAACAACACATTTTCTCTTCTGCCTCAACCTGTTCTGTCTGTATTAGTCTTAGAGCTAACAAAAGAAGTCTATGTGCCAAGATCTCATTGTAAAAAAAAACAAAAAAACAAAAAAACCAAAAAAACCAAAAAACCAAAAAAAAAAAAAAAAAAAAAAAAAAAAACAGCAATAAGAATAAATAAGTTAGTATCTTCTCTCCAAAACCTACTGGTCCTGTATATATGTTTGTCAGTAAGAATTACCTAGATGAACTTTTTTAGGAAACAGCCTATTTAAAAATATTATAGGCTTTAGCAAATATTCAAGGGGTTTAAAGAAAACACAAAGAAAAATCTCAATGAAATTAAAAAGAAGAGATTTCAGGTGAACAAATGCCCGGGGAGACACATATCTAAGGCTGATGAAAAGACAAAAGACATTCAGGACTTAAATTCAAAGAGGTTAGGAAAACTGAATTGGACTCAAGTAGAGATTAAGATGGAACTGAAAATTTCAATAGCTTAACTAGAAAACTCAAAAGAAAGCCTTGCAAGTAAAATGAATCAGGCAGAAGACATAATATCAGAACTCGAAGATAAAAAGTCTAGATCCAATAAGCAAGGAATATGAAAATATTCTTAAAATACAAGAAAAAAAAATACTGACAGCAAATGTGGGATACTGAAGAAACAAACAACAAAACAAAGCCAAACACAATCTTCAGGTCACAGGCATAGATGAGAGAAAAATCCCAAGTCAATGGTGTGGAAGAAAACTCCCCCAACTAAGAAAAGATTCATCAATACAGATACAGGAAACACAAAGACCATCAAATAGACAAGACCAAAAAGTGAAACTCCCAGGGTATTAACAGTTGAAACACTAAGTATGCATAACCAAAAAGGTGCATTGAAAGCTGCAAGAGAAAAAGCACAAGCGCCATATATAGGAAAACCCATCAGAATGACAGCCGAACATTGGAAAGTTTGAAAGCCTGGAGCAAGGTACTCCATACTCCTAAAAGACTATGGATGGACAACCTACACTAACACACCCAGCCAAACTAGGCACAGGTATGCTTGAAGGAGAAAGAAAACATTTACAGGACATAAACAACCTAAAAAAGATATAGCCAACAAGCCAAACCTAAATATATATATATATATATATATATATATATATATATATATATATATATATATATATACACATTATTACATACAATATATATTACAGCAAGCATAATTTAAGAGGAAAAGAAAATTTTCCATGACATAAACAATCTTAAAAATGTATATCTAACAAACTAAACCCAAAGAAAAAACAGGAATGAACATAGCAAAGAGACTGTTGTAGAAAGAAATGCAGAGTCACAGTTATTAAAACACAAAGGCAACTACCATTGAAATCTAAGAGCATGGTGACTGCAATTAACACACATTTCAATAATAACCTTAAACATCAGTGGGCTAAATGCTTCAGGAAAAACACATTAGCTAACTGGATGAATAAGGAAACAAATTGTATCTGTTGTCTACAAAAAATACACTTTCCCTTTAAAGATAGGTGCTACCTCGAGATAAAAGGACAGACAAAAGTATTCCAATACATGAGACCAGAAAGCAAACAGTGATCAATTGTGGAGCGATCTAATTGAACTCTAAAGGAGATGCTTAGCAGGCAAAAGGGGGGAAACAAAACCTCCAGGATAGACTACATAGTGCCTTATTAACCTTAAAATTTTAAATGCTAATGAACAAAATAGCACAGCTGCTGAAAGACATGGGATTGTGGAAAAAACTACTGAACTAAACCATCCTGTCTATCTTAAGGATATTCTGACATTAGAATGGAAAATGGGGACTATGTTATGCTGGGGGAGGGGTTATGCCTATGTTTACACAGGAAAAGAGAAACTGTGGGTTACTTCCAATTGATATAGATCAGACATGACCAAGAGAGACCTCCTGAACACCTTGGTAACCAAGAGGAAAAGGGAGACTGACACAATCAACAAATAGATTATATATATATATATATATATATATATATATATATATATATATATATATATATATGGTTATGTTTATGTCTCTGTATATAGAGACAACTCTGAAACTGTCTGAGACTAAACTGTCTATACACTGCCAATAACATTTATTGGGTATAAATTTTTTATAATCTGTTATTACATACCATCCTTTAAAAGGGCATGTATAAAAAATTATATTACAGCTTGGTTATGTGATCAAGCTAACCTGAAAAAAGATAGTTATCTTAATAAGGCTTCATTGACCAATCTGTGCACCCTGCACATTCCATGTAAATTTCCTTACAGAAAAATATGATGCTTGTAAGTTTTATGTGCTACAGAATGAAAGAAGAGAAGACAGCCCTGAAAAGGTCTACACTCTGGAATGCTGAGATTCCGAGACCTTCCATTCCAGCTCTGCGTTTGACTCTACCTCTACTACATCAAAGCTGCTTCTTTTAAAGACTTACTTCCGGAATTTTCCAGAACTGCTGGCTTGCTTATCCAGCCTTTCAGACTGTCATAGTCAAGATGTCAGCTAAGTAGTGAACTTTCTCAGCACATAGTGACTGGAAGGCAAATGATGCCAGCTAACTCTCCTGTGACAAAGCTAGTTTTCCTATTTTCCCTTGGGCCCCCTGAAGCCCCAGTTCAGTTGGAAGCAGACAAAAGAAGATCTTCCTCCCAGTTATGTTGATGTAGATGGTTCTGGTTATATTTTGAATTATAGATATATTGTATGTTGCCATTTAAGGGACATGTTACAATGCAGCTTTGGACAAGGAGGGAAATAGAGAGCTTTGATTCAGGGTTTATTACCTTCCCTTTCCTCTTTTCTATCCTTCTTCTTAGGTCGGGGAAGGGGTGGTGGAGAAATGAGAGATATAGCAATATTATGGAAGTTAGAGAAATAGACATAGGGATAGGTTAGTAAATTTACTCTTAAACAAAATATTATATAGCTATATATTATTAGTAGAAATATTTGTAATTGCTACAAGGTTGAAGTTATACTCTTTTCATTGGTATGGAATTCATTTGATACAAATCTAATGCTTTCACTAGTATCATTTCTTATTGAATTAAAATTAAAATTAATACTGTTATTTTCATATAGGCATAGTGCCTATACAATACATTTGGGAATGTATTATATACAGGACTGGCTTAGACTGAGTCCTGTAACTGCTATTTACACTGTTTTTAGTTGATCAAACAAAGGGTGTTTTGGAATATTTCAATTAGAGATAGCCAAAAGTAGACAAGGCTTAACAGCTCAGAGATGCTTTATGTAGATAGACAATCTTCAAAGGCATCAGAAGTCCACAGAAAATGACATTTACAAACTTTTTTTAAAATTAAAGATCATTTGACTAGAGACCTGTCTGCTCCTAACAGCACCCTTTCTTAGATTTGAAGAAGAAATTGAGCATCAATGGAGTCACTTCAGTTGTGGTGAAACAGCCACTAGATAAGAATTGCCTCATTCATCTACAGATAATACTGTCTGGAAAGGGACACTTTTTCAGAATAGTTGACTGATAATCTTTGCCAATCCAAAATTATCAGCCCTTCAAATATCTGCATTACAGAGGTCTGTCAGATATGATCCTGTGCCAGAAGGCTGAAGACTGATTCTTCAACGTTTTGAGAGACAAGGTACTGCCCAATTGGTCCGTGGTCTCTATATATTCGTTAGTTTTGGAAATTGTGTTTTGTGCTACTCATTATCAAGTAATATTAGACATTCTGAGATTTCTGACATTGTTGAAGACTGGTAGCCTCATAGCCATACCAACTGTTTAGCATTAAGAAAGTTAATATAGATCTCAAAAGGTGATTTTCAGATGACATAAGATCTAAAACCGAGATATAAATCAGATCTAGAATTATAGTCTTTACAGATAGATAAAAGGAGCTTTATTTAATAGACAAAATTGATAGGCTAGATGTTAAGGCTGTCTTATACTTTATAAATTGTAAAACAGTAATAGTTATATTCATTTTATAGTTGAAAAACAAACTTTTTAACTGGACAAAAAGGAGGAAATGTAGATTGTCCTGAAGCTGTTCCTATTTTAATGTTAATTCCATTTCCCCAAGAAGGGATGCCTAGTCACATGTTCATGAGATGACTTCAGTTGTACCTTCCCATTTTTATTTGTTAAATAAAGAAGAGAGCCAGGGGAAGGGGAAATGTAGATTGTCCTGAAGCTGTTTGTATTTTAAGGTTAATTGCACTTCCCGAAGAAGAAGGGCTGCCTAGTGAAGTGACTCCAACTGAACCTTCCCATTTTAATTAGTAAAATAAAAGAAAGCCAGTGACTGGGGGGAGGGGCAAGGGAGGTGGAGAGGACTGAGAGTTCTGAGGAGGCCAGAGAGGACAAGAAAGGGTTGTGGCAAGATGGAGGTTCCCAAGGACCAGCTAGACCCAGGTGATATTGATTGGCATTAAATAGCTATGAATATTAAGGATTTTATAGGTCTAGTATCTCATATAGAAGGGCAGTTTATATCTTTGTCTATTTGATGCAATCTTGTTGTGTAGAAGGTTTGTGGATTGAGAGTTGAATATATAAACCCGTCCCTACATCCCCAAAGATGGTGCCGACCTCCGCCCTCTGCCTTCCTGATGGCAAGTGCTCCCTGTGATAAACAACTCCTTATTTGGACGCACTTGCCTGGCTCCTTAACTTCCGCATGGTTACAACCTATCAGCATTGCCCATGTGGCGGCTTATGGTTTGCCAGTCTAGAGTATTTAGCCTGCTCCCTTCCCTCCGGGGGTGGGGGGGGGGGGCAGAGACAAAGGCAGAGTCAGAAGCAGAAGCTTGTTCAAGGATCTTGAATAAACTGCTCGAAGAAGATCTTCCCCGGGTCGTGTCTTCCTTGCTGGTTGAGGTGGGGCACGACATAAACCTATATGAATAGCTATCATGCTGTAGAATTGTATTTATGTGGGACTTTGGGGTACAAAAACACCCTGGGACAGAGGTGGAAAACAGGTGGTAGAAAACCACCAGGGAAGGGAGTTGTGCAAAAAAAGGACTTAGGCTGGTGGCGGCTTGGACTGGGTGGCTCAGTATCAGGGTCGGGCCTGAGGAGACATCAAGGCTGGTAAAGAGATAAACACTTTTATATTTTTTAATATTTACTACAACACTATAATCTCACAAAATAGAATTTAGAGTAAAGTTAATCAGAAGAGATAAAAAGGGACACTTCATTCTAGTCAAATGAGCAGTTAACCAAAAAAGCACACGCACACATTAAACTTGGGGTACCAAATTTCATTTTTAAAATACACTACTTACTGGAGTTAAAGACACAGGTTGACATCAATCTATAAACTGTATGTGATTTCAGTATCTCACAGTTGACAGAAAGGTCCTAGCCCCCCCCCCAAAAAAAAACCAACTAAATAAATAATAAAAGAATGCCATTGTGCATCAAATAGACATAACATATATATATATATATATACAATATTTCACTCAAACCAGAGAATATCCATTCTACTCAGCAGCTCACAGAGGCTTTTCTAAAACACATTATGTCCTCAGACAAAGCACAATCCTCCTTACAAATTCAGAAAAATTGAAATAACTCTTTGTATCCTACTGACCACAATGCAGTAAAACTTGAAATTTACAGCAAACAAATCTCTACTAAACACACAAAAGCATGGACATAAACAGCTCATTGCTGAGTTGCAAATGGAGCAAGAAAGAAATGAAGAAGTATATAAAAGCTTCCTGCAACTAAATGAAAACTCAACACAATGAAGCCTCTGGAACACATTGAAAAACAGTCCCATAACTGACATTTATGGCTCTAAGTGCCTACATTAAACAATCAGAAAGAGCTAAAATGAATTGCTTAATAATGCAAATAAAAAATTAGGAAAACAAGAATAAAACAAATTTAATAATACCTTTTAAAAAAAGCAATAAAATAGAAACAGAACAATACAAAGAATCAAAGGGTTTGTTTGTTTGTTTTTGAGAAGGAAAAAAATGAGATTCATAGATCTTTGTCCCAACTAACTAAAAGAAAGGAAAACCAAAATTAACAGAATCAGAAATGAACAGGGAAAGTCACAACAGACATGAAAGAAATTCAGAACATCATAAGAAAATATTTTAATTCCTTGTACTTCATTAAGGTAGAAATGTAGAAGAAATAGAAGAATTTCTAGATTCAGCCAAGCTACCAAAATTAAACTAAGAAGTCAACAACATGGACAGACCATAACCAATGAGACAAAAATAGTAATTAAAAGGTCCAGGGCTAGATGGATTAATGGTAGAATTCTACCACTTTCATCTAAAGAACATCTAAAGCCAATCCCTCTTGAACTATTTTTTTAAGTAGAAACATAAGGAGAACTCTCAAAGTCCTATGAAACCAGTATCCCTCTAGTACCAAAACCAGAGAAGAAGATAACAACAGAAAGAAAACTACAGAGCAAGATCCCTTATGAGCAGAAACTCAAAAATGTTTGATAAAATACTGGCAAACAAAATACAGAAATACTTCAAAAAGATTATTCACTGCGAATAAGTTGGCTTTATCCCTGAAATGCAGGGATCGTAAAACATGTAGAATCCAATAATGTAATAATTCATATAGATATACTTAAAGACAAAATTCATGTGATTGTCTGGTGCAGCCTGCCTTCTCAAGGAGGCCTTTGGAAGCCTCAAGAACATACAGGTTAGACCCCTCTCTCACCAATCCCCAGGTCCACCTGGGGTATAGCCAACAGATATGAGCTGCATGCTGTTCTCAGGCTCATGACTCTGCCTGTCTTCTTGAGGTGGTCTGTGGAGTCCCAGGAACATTCAGTTCCACCTGGAATATGGCCAGCAAAGGTGAGCAGTGTGCTGTTCCCTGAACTCCATTTTAAGGCCTATTGCTCTGTCTGCTTCCCCTAGGAGTCCTACTAGCATCAGGAATATCCAGCCAATACCTGGGACAACCAGAAGGCTAAAGGGCAGCATAAAAACACAGTCAACAAGACCCAGTACAATATGGCATCACCAGAGCCCAGTATCCTTCTGGATATCCTAGCAGAGCTGAAGCAAAAGAAGATGACCTTGAATTCAATCTTCTAAAGATGATACAGCCTTTAAAAGGAAATGAGTGAATCCCTTAAAGAAATAAAGAAAAATACAAAGAGGTGGAAGAAATTAATAAAACTGGTCAAGACTTGAAAACAGAAAAAGAATCAATAAAGAAAACCCAAACTAGGGGAACCCTGGAGATAGATATATAGGGAAAAGAATAGGAACTACAGACAAAAGCATTGCCAACAGAATACAAGAAATGGAAGAGAGAAGCTCAGGCGTAGAAGCAATTGAAGAAATTGATACCTCAGTCAAAGAAAAAGTTAAATCTAAAAAATTCTTGCCATAAAATCAAGAAACTTGGACACCATGAAAAACCAAGTCTAAGAAAAACAGTAATAGAAAAAAGAAGATTTTCAACTATAAGGCCCAGAAAATATTTTCAATGAAATCATTGAAGAAAATTTCTCCATTTTAAAGAGAGATATGCCTATAAACATAGAAGAAACTTATAGAACACCAAATAGGTTGGACCAGAAAAGAATATATTTTTACCACATAATAATCAAAACATTAAACATACAGAACAAAAACAGAATATTAAAAGCTACAAGGCCAAAATGCTAAATAACATATAAAATTAGACCTACCAGAATACACCTGACTTTTCAACAGAGAGTCTAAAATCCAGAAGGGCCTGGACAGATGTCTTGTAGACCCTAAGAGACCACAGATCTCAGCAAACTACTATACCAAGCAAAATATTCAATCACAATAGATGTAGAAATCAAGGTTTTACATGGCAAAACCAAATGTAAACAATATCTATCTACAAATCCAGCCCTAAGGTAATATACTAGAAGAAAAACTCCAACACAAGAAGGCTAACTACACCTAAGAAAACACAGGAAATAAATAACCTCACATCAGCAAACCAAACACACACACACACACACACACACACACACACACTACCAGCTCTAACATCAAAATAACAAAAATTAACAGTCACTGGTCATTAATACTTCTCAACACCAGTGGACTCAATTCCCCAATAAAAAGACACAAGCTAACAGAATGGATATGAAGACAGGATCCATCATTCTGCTGCATACAAGAAACTCACCTCAGCAACAAAGATAGATATTAACTCAGAGTAAGACTAAGCAAATGAGCCAATAAGCAAGCTAGAATAGCCATTCTAATAGCTAATAAAATAGACTTTCAATTAAAATTAATCAAAAGAGATTAGGAAGGACAATTCATACTCATCAAAGGAGTAAATCCACCAAGATGACATCTCAATTCTGATGGCATCTAGGCCCCAAATACAAGAGCACCCATATTTGTAAAATAAACATTACTAAAGCTTAAATTTCACATTGTATCCTGTACATTGATAGTGGAATACTTCATCACCCCAGTCTTATTAATGGGCAGGTCATCCAGACAGAAACTAAACAGGAAAATAATGAAAGTAACAGAGGTTGTGAATTTAATGAACCTAACAGATATCTATAGAACATTTCACCCAAACACAAAAGAATGTACCTTCTCATCACCTCATGAAGCCTTCTCTAAAATTGACCATAGAGTTTATTACAAAGCAAGCCTCAATAGACACAAGAAAAATGAAATAACCCATTTTACCTGATCAGACCACCATGCATTAAGGCTGTACTTTAACAATGGAAACAACAGAGAACCTAAACTCATGAAAACTGAATGATCACTGGATCAGGGAAGAAATAAGGAAGGAAGGAAGGAAGGAAGGAAGGAAGGAAGGAAGGAAAAAAGGAAGAAAGGAAAGAAGGAAGGAAGGAAAAAAGGAAGGAAGAAAGAAAGGAAGAAGTTTAAGACTTTTTAGAATTTAATGAAAATGAAGGTACAACATACCCAAACTTATGGTATACAACAAAAGCAGTGATAAGAGGAACATTCATAGCACTAAGTGCCTTCATAAAGAAATTGGAGATATCTCATGGTATCAACTTAACAATACACCTGAAAGCTCTAGGACAAAATGAAGCAAACACACTCAAGAAGAGTAGACAGCAGGAATAATCAAACTCAGGGCTGAAATCAATCAATTAGAAACAACGAGAACAAAAGAACAATACAAAGAATCAATGGCACTAACAACTAGTTGAGAAAATCAAGAAGAAAGACAACTAGTTCTTTTAGCCAAACTAACTAAAACACAGAGAGACTGTATCCAAATTTTAAAGATCAGAATCAAAAAGGGGACATAATAACAGACACTGAGGAAATTCAAAGAATCATCGGATCTTACTTCAAAAGCTTGTACTCCTCAAAATTGGAAAATCTAACCAAAATGATTGATTTTCTTGATAGATACCCTTACCAAAATTAAATCAAGACCAGGTAAACAATTTAAATAGTCCTATAACCCCTAAGGAAACAAAAGCAATTAGTAAAAGTCTCCCAACACTACCCCCAAAGAAAACAAAAACAAACAAAAACCCAGAGCCAGATGGTTTTAGTGTAGAATTCTACCAGACTTTCAAAGACTAGCTAATATCAATACTCCTCAAATTATTGCACAAAATAGAAACAGGAGGAACATTGCCAAACTCATCGTATGAGGCCACAGTCACTCTGGTACCTAAACCACACAAAGACTCAACAATAATAACAACAAAAAAAGACTCTCAGACCAATGTCCTTTATGAACATTGATGCTAAAATACTCAGGGTTTGCACACTGAATATAAGAACACATCAAAAACATCATTCACCATGATCAAGTAAGCTTTATCTATACAGAGGATGCAGGCATGGTTCAATATACAAAAATTCATCAATGTTATCCACAGTATAAACAAACTGAATGAAAACAACCACATGATCATCTCACCAGATGCTGGAAACACCTTTGACAAAATCCAAAACCCCTTCATGTTGAAAGTCTTGGACAGATCAGAGATGCAAGTCACATGCCTAAACACAATAAGGGTATTATACATCAAGCAAATAGCCAAATTAAATGGAGAGAAACTTAAAGCAATTCTACTAAAATCAGGGAGAAGACAAGAATGCCCACTCCACATATATATTCAATATTGTGCTCTAAGTTCTAGCTAGAGAAACAAGGCAAATAAATGAGAAGAAAGAGATATTGGAAAATTGGAAAAGAAGACATCAAAGTATCACTATTTGAAGACAACATTTAACTGACCTTAAAAATGCTACCAGAGAACTCCTACACCTAATAAACACCTTCAACAAAGTGGCTGGATACAAAGTTGACTAAAAATTATCAATAGCCCTCCTTTATACAAATGACAAACAGGCTAAGACATTAGGAAGACAATACCCTTTACAATAGACACAAACAATATAAAATGATTGTGGTGTAACTCTAACCAAGCAAGTGAAAGGTCCGTATGACAATAACTTCAGGTTTCTGAAGCAAAAATGTGAGAAAGAGATCAGAAAATGGAAAGATCTCCCATGTTCATGGATCGGTAGAATTCACATACTAAAAATGGCCATCTTGCCAAAAGCAATCTAGAGATTCAATGCAATTCACATCAAAATTCCAACTCAATTCTTTACAGACTTTGAAAGAGCAATTTTCAACTTCATATGAAAAAAACAAAAAACCCAGTATAGCTAAACAATCCTATACAATAGAACTTCTGGAGGTAATATCATCCCTGATTTCAAGCTGGACAACAGAGAAATAATAATAGAAACTGCATGCTTTTGACATGAAGACAGTGACAAATTGAATAAAATCAAAGACCCAGAAATAAACCCACATACCTACAAACACTTGATTTTTGACAAAGAAGCCAAAACTATACAATACAATGAAAACAAGAAAGCATCTTCAACAAATGGTGCTGCTCTAACTGAATGTCTGAGAAGAATACAAATAGATTCATATTTATTATTTATCACAAAACTCAAGCCCAAATGGATCAAAGCCCTCAACATAAAACCAGTTACACTAAATATAATAGAAGAGAAAATAAGAAAATGTTTTAAATACATTGGTACAGGACATAATGCCCTGCACAGAACACCAATGGCTCAGGCTCTAAGATCAACAATTGATAAATGGGACCTCATGAAACTGAAAAGCTTCTAGAAAGCAAAGAACACCATCAAGAGGACAAAACTGCATCCTGAAGAATGTGGAAAGATCTTCACTAACCCTACATCTGACAGAGGACTAATATTCAATATATATATCAAGAAATTAGACACCAACAAACCAAATAACATAATTGTTAAAAGGGGTACAGAGTTAAACAGAGAATTATCAACAGAGGACTCTAATGACTGAGATGCACTTTAAAAATGTTCAACATTCTTAGTCACAGGGAAATGCAAATCAAAATGACTCTGAGATTCTGCCTCACACCAAACAAAATGGCTAAGATCAAAAACTCAAGTGACAGCACATGCTGGTGAGAATGTGGAGCAAGTGGAACAACATTGCTGGTAGGAGTGCAAACCTGTACAACCTCTTTTGAAATCAATATGGTGATTTCTCAGAAAATCGGGAATAGTTCTACCTCAAGACCCAGCTATACCACTCCTGGGCTTATATCCCAAAGATGTTCCACCATACCACAAGTACATTTGTTCAGCCATGTTCATAGAAGATTTATTCATAATTGCCAGAAACTAGAAACAATCTAGATGTCACTCAACTGAAGAATGGATAAAAAAAATCTGATACATTTACATAGTGAAATAGTACTAAGCTATTAAAAACAAAGACATCATGAAATTTGCAGGCAAATGGATGGAAATAGAAAATATCGCCCTGAGTGAGATAACCCAGACCCAGAAAGGCACACATAGTATGTATCCACTTACAAGTGGATATTAGCCATAAAGCACATGATAACCATGCTATAATCCATAAACCCAAAGAAGTTAAATAACAAAAAGAACCCAAGATAGGATGCTTGAGTCTCACCCAGAAGGGAAATAGAATAGATATCAGAGGTGGATGGAGGAAGGGAACTAAGTGGGAGACAGGTGGAGAGAACAACACGGTTGCATCAAGTGTGGGAAGGAAGGAGAGCGTTTGGAAAGATAACAGAAATCAATGGAGGGAAATTTCTGGGATGACCTGGGATGGGGAGGCTCCTAGGGGTCTGTGACAGTGACCCTACTGGACTTCCAGTGGAGGCAGGGGGACACCAACCCATCTTCAAACCCTTCAAACCAAAAGTTTTCCTATCTACAAGGTGTGTAAAGGATAAAGATGGAGCAGAGATTAAGGAAATGGCCAACCAATGACTGGTCCAGCTCTCACCTCATGGTAGAGAACCAACCTTTGACACTTTCAGTGATACTCTGCCATTCTTACAGACAGGAGCCTAGCATAACTGTTCTGAGAGGCTTCATCCAGCAGCTTAAGGAAACAGATGCAGAAACCCACAGCCAAACATTAGGCAGAGCTTGGGGAATCCTGTGGAGGTGTCGGGATGTGGGTAGGGAGAGGATTGAGGGAGATGACAGCATCAAGGACACTATAGGAAGCCACACAGAATCAACTAACCTGGCCCATGGGGGGCTCACAGAATAAATCACCAATCAAAGAGCATGTATGGGCTGAACCCAGGTCTCCTAAGCATCTGTAGCCATTAGGCAGGGCTGTCTCTGACTCTGCCTTTGGATCCCCTTCTCTTAGCTGGGCTTCCTTGTCTGGGCTCAGTGGAAAAGAATGAGTTTAGTCTTGCTACAACGTGATGTGTCGGGACAGGTTAGCACCCATCAGGGGCTTCCCGTTTTCCGAAGAGAAAGGGAAGACATAGTGGGGAGGACATGTGAGGGTCGGTCTGGAAGGAGAGGAGGGAGGGGCTGTGATCGGGATGTGAAGTGAATAAACATATCACCTGATCATCTCTATAGATACAGAAGAAGGTTTTAACCAAATCCAATATGCCATCGTGATAAAAAGTTCTAGGGAAATGTAAGACTAGAGGGAACATGCCTCAGCATAAGAAGAGCTGTCTATGATAAACCCATGGCCAACATCATTCTAAGAAGGGAAAGTACTTAAAAAATACCACGCTGAACTCATGAATATAAAGGCCCTGAACAGGCCGCAGGGGTGTCTGCTCTCTGAACTTCTTTACAACGCGGTGCTAGAAAGAACTCAACACTGTACTAAAAGTACTAGCAGGACCACTGAGGCAAGAGAAGGAAAGTAAAGGGATACTTTGAGAGCGAAGTCAAGCTAAGTTAACTCTAATTACAGATGGCGTGTTACCATTAGAGTTCCTAAAATTTCTATCAGCTTCAACCAGAGGAAATCAATAGCTTCTTTATACGTCAGCAATAAACACGTGATACAGGTGTAGGAAATGTTTTTCTGAATAAAACTCCATTTGCCCAAGAATTATGGCAAATGACAAGTGGGACTGCACAGAACTAAAAAGCTTCTGAATAGTTCAAGAAACAATCAGTCAGGTAAAGAGGAAGCCCACAGAATGGTAGAGAGTATTTGCCAGCTATACATGTATCAGAGGATTAATATCATATATGTGATATGTGTATATCTTAATATATCATATATATCAACAAATCAAAGAAAAATGATCTATTCAGAAAATGGGCCTACTAACCTGAACAGAGAGTCCTTAAGAGAAAAAAAAAAGACTAAAAATACCTTTAAAAGATGTTCATCCTGCTTATCAATCAAGGAAATGTGAATTAAAATAAATCTGAGATTTTTAGGGCAACAATAAAAAATTTTAAAAATCACCAACAAATGCTGGAAGGGGTTTAGGAGAAGGGAACCCTCATTCACCATGGGTGAGATTGCAATCTGGTGTAGCCACCATGGGAATCAGCCTGGGGAAGCCTCAGAAAGCTGAAAATAAAGCTATCCTATGAGCTACCTATCCCACACCTTGGCATGTGCCCAAATGGACTGCACATCCTAGTCCACGGATACTATTCACATAGCTATGAAATGGAGACCACCTGATGTCCTTCACCTGATGAACAGGTAATGAAAATGTGGCACATATGCCCGATGGATTACTATCCCGCTGTAACAACATAAGATGGGATCATGGAAGGAGCATGTAAATGGATAGATCTAGGAAACCCAGACATAGAAAGACAAACGCTGCGTGTCCTCTCTCATTGGCAGCTCCCTGATCCAAATCTGCTTTGATTACATAGCACATAGGAACTACATGACCCAGGAGAGTAAGGTGGGCCGATGCCAGGTAGGGAGTTAAGGAACAGCAGAGAGAGGACTAGCAGATCTGATCAGGGGTATGGGAAAGGAGGAGCTCTAATCAGGGAGGGGGAGATTAATTCTGAAGAAGGGAGGAGGGTAAAATAAAGTAAGAATATCTGAAAAAAAATCATAAGGAATAATACAAATAACTGAACCTTTAGAAACTACAATACAGGTAGATCTGTACATGCATATAGAGTTTAAATAAAAAATTTTCAACTGACCTAACTACACTCCCTCTAAAAAAACAAAATCTCTACTATCAGACATGAAAAGCCTTCAATGGGTTGTTGGTCAGGACTATCCCAGGATTCCCCGAATGCACAAGCTACTATTCTTAGTTTGTGGCTAGAGGTTAAAGATAAGCTCTTATTGCTGAAGACACCTTGCACTTCAGAAGCAGAGGCCCCTGATCTGGAAACTCCATGAATGCCCCCTCCCTGAGGACTCACTCTCACAGTACCAGAAGGAGTATGCAGGCTTCCAAAAGAAGGAAGCAGCCAATAGTCCCACCTGGGTATGATGTCCATGAACCACACTAACCAGCATGGCATGATGACCCTAAATGTACAGTAGTGGTACACATGCCTTGACAGCAACCAGCGGATCTCTAGTTAGGTTTCCATGCCTGGTACTGGAGGAGAATTCATAGCTACTAATTTACTAAGCCAGTACAATGCCTAACAGCAATCTGTAAACATTTGTCCTTAAGACTCACAGAGAAGTGTAGTCCTTACCCTTCATCAAGGGCACTTGTCTTTGCAACAGACTGAGACCACTACAGACAACCACAGCTAATCAACATGCAGAGCTGCGGAGCCCAGTCCCAGTGGGTACATCTCCACAACCCTGTCACAGCTAAGTCTCAGGGAACAAACATTTCAGAAAATGGTGAGAGACTGCAGGAGCTGGGGGATCAAGGAGTTTGCTGTGATACTGCGCTTCCAAGTGATGTCAGAAACTACATCTACACTTTTACCAATATGGCTGCCTAAACATGAGCTGAAGAAGAACAAAAACAGATATGCTAGAGTGGTTGGGGTAAATCCCAGGAAATCCTTAGCTACACACACACACACACACATACACACACACACACACACACACCAATACCAGAAGGTCATCCCTGAAAACATATATACTAGTAACATACAGACTGACAGGTTATATTGAAGAATATACATGTATATACATATATGCATGCAATAGTAGTGGATAAGAATGAAGTTATAAATTTAGAGAAAGGAAGGGTAGAGTGGGAGGGTTTGGTGGAAGAAAGGGGATGAGAGAAATTATGTGGTTATATTTTGTGTATATTATGTGTACTCTCAAATATATATTTAAAAAAAAACCTGAACAAAAAGGCAGGCAGTGTCTGTTCTTGGCATCCACAGATCTATGAAGACATTTCTTCTTTCCTTCTTTCTTTCTTTCTTTCTCTCTTTCTTTCTTTCTTCCTTTCTTTGTTCTTGTTTTTGGGGGTGTTGGGTTTGGGGGATTGGTAGTTTTGTTTATGCAATGTTACTAGTTTGTGTGTCTGTCTCAATCAACAGCTGTATGGTCCTAAAAGAAAAAGTGGTTATTTCAGCATCTAACATGCTTGTCAGTTTATGATGGGATTCAATACACATTCCTATGGAACATAATGACTTTAGTCAATATTAAAAGACTCTGAACAACATATAAAATGCATTCCCAGTCATCAAATTCAGCAACAGAAGGCTGAGGAGCAGGACAGAACTTATCCTGCCTATCAAAATAAAAGCAAATCTGGCTGAATCCAGTTACAAAATTGGGTCACCAAGTTCTACTTAAAGTTCCAGTCTTCCTGTCCAGCCACCAGGACTTGAGTATAGCATTTTAGACCCCAGTATGTTTTCAGGGTGGCTTTGGGGAACTGCAGTGGCATTTTTAATTGTTTTTTTTTGTTTTTTTTTTTTTTTTTTTTGCCTTGAAGGTTATGGAATCTTTATCACAGGGCCCTTTAAAATCGGAGCCTGGACTTGGGGAGACAGTCAGATGACAAGGTGCTTGAGTGCCTGTTCAAGCACAAGCTCCTTGAATTGCCTTGATTTGATCTTTATTACACATGCAAAGAAAGAAAGAAGAGGAAGAGGAGGAAGAAGAGTGGGGGGGTAGGGTGGTCAGGAATTGGGAGGAGGAGATGATAATCCTGAAGGTGGTGGTGTGTGTTTTTATCTCTACCACTGGGGAGGCAGGGATAGGCAGATAGAAAGCTCCCTGGAGCTTTCGGGCCAGCCAGTCTTGATGTCAACAAGATGCCATCTCAAAAACAAGGTGGACAGGATCCTGAGGAACTATACCCCAAGGTTAACCTCATTCTTCCACATGCATCATACACATGGGCACCTGTTTACACATGCAGCGCCTTACCCACACACATCCCCAACAAGCTTACATACTCATCAGCATCCTGTATCTGTGAAGGACAGGCCCCAAGAGAGCCTCCCAGGCCCCAGTGATACCAGAGCTCATCCCGCTAACGACCAATCTAGAATGCAAGGTTCAGACAGGCGATTCTGCACAGGGCTGCTGCTTTGGCAGCTTCCAGGAAGCATTCCCAGCTTGGTTCTCTGTCCAAGGGCTACTCTTATCCCTGTCTTCCCTGTGGCTCTGTTTTTCCTCAACTTGTTCTTAGCTCATGCATGCCAAACCCTACTATTTTTCCCGTTGTTGTGGTCTGTTCAGAGTGGCTTCGTTTTGTTTTTTGTTATTTTTCTTTCTCTCTTTTTTTAACCCAGGAAGAAAGACAAACTCTGGCAGCTCCTGATGCCCAGCCACAGAATAAATATTAGAGGCTGGCCATGCAGAGAACGCCATCCAAACCACAGAGAGGACGGGGCTTAGCTACAGTCTTCACTTAAGTGGGCTAGGAATGGTAGTTAGACCGAAGGTTCATTCAGCCTTCTACAGAAGGCCTCTACTCACCCACCTTTAGACCTCACTACCCTAGTGTACTAAGACATATAGCCTGGGCAGCTAAGGAAGCCAGAGAGGCTACTCAGCAGACATTAGGCTAGGCCAGAAGAACACTCTCCAGTCTCTACTGTGGAGAACGAATCCGCTGTGGACTTCTGCTGAGGTGTCTGAACTTCAGAGCTTTGTGTGGAAATGACTAGACTAGAACTCAGGTCCAGGCTACAGAAGGAAGAACACAAAGGCAGCAGGTACCTGGGGATGGGCTTGTGCTGGACGCACAATTGGAAGCCTGAGAGAGACAAAGCCCCGGCTTCTGTGTGTTTGTTAGTTTCAATCAGCTCCAGGCTGAAACTTTGCACAGAAGCAGCAATAAAATAAACTGGTATTCAAAATGCATCAGATCAACCTCAAGTGTTGTGTGTCCCCCCCCACCCCCCTCCACCCCCAGCTCCCTACCCCACCTTCTGTATCAATACACCCTTGTGACCCAGCTGGATTCATTTAAATATCACAGCAGTGGTTTCCTGGAGTCAGTTTTCCCGGTCAAAGGTGATTTTGAAGATGTTCGGGGCACATTGTCATTGGAATAGTTTTACAGGTTCAAATTAGCAGCTCCCAGAGTCCACGGAAAAGCGTTTCTCTTTAAGTAAGCTTCCTTTCATTTAAGACCGGGGGGGGGGGGGGGGGGGGGGGGGGGGGGGAATAACAACTCAAAAGACAGTTTTTTTTTTTTTTTTTTTTACAGTAAAGGTTTTTATTGAAAAACCCACTTGCTGTGTATGCACGCTTGCAAAGGGTGCCGGGCACCTTATCACAATCCTATCTGGCAGGCTGGTTGCTATGGAAAAAAGACCATTTTCCATTTCGCTCAGTTTGCCCAGCCCATGTTCTAGAAGATAAAGCTTGGAGACCATGAAACTCAGACTGTTTGGGGGACTGAGATAAGAGCAAAACACCCTAGCAGCTTTCCCAGATCTCCTGTGACACATGCCAAGCCCAGACATTTGACAACTCCAAGTTCAAAATCCATGCTACCTATAAGAATCTTCTATCCCCTTTAAGTATCCAGGGCTGCCTCCAGGGTCCACTTTCTCGGCTCACTTGAGCGTTTTCCATCCTTCCATGATGGTTTGAATGCAGCCCGTACATTGATAGGGGAAGGGGAAAGGGCCCTTGGGTGACTCACTCTGGAGTTTACCTGTAAATGTGCCCAGCTCGGGCCTGGTCAGGACTGCTAAGGGCAGAGGGGAGGAGAAGGCTACAGTGCTCTGAGGCCTCAGGCAGGGCACAGCCATTCAGATGTCATCCCTAAACCCAGAGCACAAATGTCTGAACTACACTTAGCACAAACCTGGTGGCTTCCTCCACGTAGACACTCTTCCCAAGCCACAGGGTGGGGAGATGCTGAGTAGTTTGTTGTTTCTACAGCAAGCTTTTGGGTGAGTCACAAGAATGTATTAGGGAGCAGGAACAAACTGATAAATTGTACTCTGCATAAAATTATAGACGGTAATCGCCCTGACCTAATTTTCTTTTCTTTTTTCCCTCCCTCTTTCCCTGCTCATTCCTTCTCTGCCCTTCCCTCTCTTCCTCCTCTCTTTGTCTTTTCTTTTAGTTTTGGAGACAGCGCCCCATATACCTCAGTCTGCCCTTAGTCCCTCACAAGCCGGGAATACAGCTGTGTGCCTCTGTGCCCCACCACATTATCTCGCTCATACACAAGGATAGCACTATTATTAACTCAGGGTAAGGGGGATCCAAGCCAGTCTTCTCCCTGCTAATTCAGGAAATCACTGAGCAGGCCTCCTTAACAATCCAAGACAAGAAAATCACCTAGGAGGCAGATGCACTCTCAGCAAGCTGGAAGAAAGTGCTATAAATAGAAAGCATGAAGGAGATCCCGGGAGGAAAGGAAGCAGCCTCAAATGGTCCCCTTTGTTATCTAATGCTATAAAAGCCAGGTACAGGGAGAAAGCTGTTGCTACCAGACAGCCTTGCCAGAAAAAGAAGCTATGCCTCAGACATGCTCGGTCCACGTGCACCTTCTGCTTCCCCTGGATAAACCTACCATCTTTGTGTGAATAGCATTTTGGTCCTGATTTTACTCTCTCAAGCCAGATGTCCTCAGATGTGAATATCTATACACACTGGCCTTCCTGGGGAATGGTACACACACAGAGGCGGAACCACAATCCAGCTGTTACTAAATCACGTGATTCATTCACAGAAAACAATGCTTCTGCCTCGCAAGGAGTCAAGAAATAATTGTTTCCGACAATCTTTTATATTAGAAATTTAATGATTGCTGTGATACCAGTGCCTGTAAATCCCCGCATCCAAGAGATGTTGACAGGTGTGTCATTAAGTTTGAGGGCTTATCTCCCAAAAGAACCAATAAGCAAACAAACAAAGGAGCAAATAAATAGAATTAACAAGCAAACACAGACCTAAGAATACACCGTTACTATGTGATAGTGAAGATTTTTATTTTAGTTATTGGGTTTTTATTAACTGGAAACAAATGTTTCCAGTGGTAAGAGAATTAAGAGCAGCGTCAGCGTTGTGTCTGTGCAGTGAGCACCTTGTCACTTGTCACCCAGTCCAGGTTACTATCCCTGTGACCAGAGCCTATGTGCCACCCTCCGGACTGAATAAGCCAGTGCTAGTGGCTCTGGAGGCGACAACATGCCAGCACACTGGGCAGGAAGAAGACACGTTTTATAAGTCAGGTCAAGGACTGACCTGAAAGGGGGACAGAATGGATGGTTTCAGCACTGGAAATTTCCAGTACATCCAGTAATATCTCCAGTCCATCGCTGGGAGGCCTACAAGTTATTGAACGGAAAGAAGAGCCCTGTGCTGTCAGCACTGCTGCTGGTGCTCCAGCTCCCTCCTCCCTCCTTCCTCTTCCCTCCTCCCTCCTTGTCAGGAGCACTTAGCTTGTCCATCCGTCTTCCCTGCACAGTACAAATGATGACAGGCTTGGGCAGTCGCTAAAGGTCTAGATGCTGGTCCCCTCCCAAGATATAGCAGTGACCAGCCACAGGAAGCCCATCCCAGCACACTAAGCCTACTAGCCTCTGTGAGGCCTACTGGCGGGGAAGTGGGAAGGGGACCACCCAAAGCAGGCTCTCAGTCCAGGAGCAGTATTGGAGTAGATGGTTTCTCATCCTCTCTGCCGTTTGTCTACAAGTGCAAAAGCCTGTCATTTTCATTTTCAAGGTCTCCCCTGGGTGGTTACATAAGAATAAAGGAGTATGGAGGAACCAAGACACAGACCAGGGGTCAAACCACGCACTGCTCTCATAAAAGGACCAGAGTTCAATTCCTTGCACCCATGTCAGATGACTCACAACCTACCTGTAACTTTAACTCCCGGGATCCGGTGCCCCTTATTACCTTTGTGGCCACCTTACTCCAGTGCACACCCACACATGGACACAGACAAGATCAAACACTTAAAAATAAACACCAAGGATAAGAGGTGAGGGTCTGGAATGAGGACTCTGTAAGTAAAATATTTGCTATACAAGCATACTGTGCTGAGACTTGTCCCCAGCATGCATGGTGGCATGCACCTGCAAGTCTACACCAGAAGAGGAGACAGCAGGATCCCCAGATCTCAATGGCCAGCCCAGCCCACCGGAATCAAGGAGCTGTAGCTTCAGTGAGAGGCAGAGGAGACAGGAAGAAAAAGATCTGAGGAAGACAACCAGTGTCAGCCTATGGCATTTACAAACATGCACACACATATGCATGTACAGCTACACCTGCACAATGCACACACACACATACACGCACACGCATGCACGCGCGCACGCCTGTTTAAAAGTATGGAGCCATGTGACATGTTCTAACTCAAGTAATCATCTTGTCAAAGCATTTCCTATTCTGCCTCTTCAGTGGTGTTTGTCCTAAGTACATACAAATGTGAACCCAAACTACAGATTTAAAACCTTTAAAAGAAACAGAATGCCAGCAAACATATTCACTTTATCTTGGGCACACAGTCCTAAGGCAGTTCCCATGTAGTCAGAGCTGGCAGGGAGGAGAGAGATGACTGAATCCAAGCAATTTCCATAAGGACCATGATGCTCAGAAGTAGGGCATCATGTGTCTGAGCTTGTCTACAAATTTGACTTTCAAAAGTGACATATCTAGCCAATGGACTGCCAAAAATATGCCCTACAAAAAAGAACAGGGCTGAGTTTGTGTTCTTTGAAGATCTGGCAGCTTAGTGTAGGAATGAGGTTCCCGTGTTGTTAGATTTGCTGACGAACCCACCTTCCGGGGCATTCGGGAATAATTCTGTGTTGTATGTGGGAGTCAGCACTTAGGAAAATATTTTCAAAAGTGTGTTCCAAATAGGAAGCTAGCTGGAGAAAGGCATATAGGTAACACCAGTATGGCCTACCGGTCCTGCTTCCTGTTGTCCTTCAGTAGCCTGCCTTAGACAGAGCTACTGTGAATCTTGGGAACGGGCATATGGGCATGAGTAGTGGCTTTGTGTAGTGAAACTAACACTGGTGGCCACGTAGGAGGAGAGCTCGATGGAGGTCACGTGGGAGGAGAGCTCGATGGAGGTCACATGGAAAGAAAGTTCGAGAGCTCTGACTCCAGTGGGAAGGTGGCCTTCCGGGTGCTCAGGAGGCCTGAGTTTTCGGGGTTTTCAATGCTGTTTCCGTTTCTTTAACTTCACAGCTGCCCGGCTCTTCCTGGCCGATCCTCACCTGCCCTTTCTCCAGAGGACTCACCCTCGTGCCACTTAGATGACGAGACCCACCTCCATTCCCAGGCTTGCTTCCAACCCGTCTCTCTGCACCCTTGACACCTGAAACCACTGGGTGGCTTTTTGCAACTTTCTTCAGCCAGCTTGGGGGGTCATTATTAATCTCTCATCCTTACACGGCTTCTTACAGTGGACACAAAGTCCACTGGAGAGGCCGAGTCTCTTTAACTCAGGTTCTCGTTGTGGTGTGGTCGATAAAAGAATCTAGAGAGGGGCCCAGAAGTTCATTGAACAGAGGCTTATTCGGGAGCATTATCTGCAAAAGTAAAAGCGTGCACGCACGTTGGGAAGCGATATGGGAGCTCTCCCAAGCAAGGACTGTGCTGCGTATAGCTGAGACATTATAGTTCAGAGCTACTGGGGTGGAGGTTGTCTGGTGACGACCATTTGACCAATTCCACTTTTATAACTGAGCTCTATAAGCACACCTTGAGAACTGGGCATTACTGCCTTGAGGCTGTGGGGCATGCGCAGTAGGGTAAATCTTTCACATTATACATATACATGTACATATACATACACACATACATCATATACATATAAGTACATATATATATACATACACACATATATATAAATATATATATCCGTTGTTTGGCCGAGTTTGTTAAATAGCTATGCCTGCTCAGGGATTTTGAGACTGGAAATGATTTTGAAGACCCAGGAGGAAACTGGAAGCACGAATCACCATTTCTCTTCTGACCCTTGATTCCCAGTAACTAGGTAACTTTCTTCCCTCTCCCTATGAATCTCCACTCCTTACCTTTTCACAAGACTGTCACCTACCCAGTGGGCACCCCACCTGCGTGTTTGGAACCGCCAGCCCTGTCTCCGAGCTCCTTGCCTTGAGTTAATACCCAAGGTTCTGGCTCTGCCACTCATATCACCTAAATGAAATCTGTTCATCTTTGTTTCTTTTTTCCCTAAACCTTCGGTGGTCAAGAGAGGGAGCTTCACCTCCTAAACTTACCTACAAAGATTCTTTACATCCCACATTATCCTCTCAAATCAGACCTGCTTGGACCAATTCCTAACAGTCACAAAATGGAGACCTGCTTTCCTGTGCTTGTGTAGTTTTCTGTTCTCTGGACTTAACTCCATCCTGGCAGAGCCACCATGGGGCACATAGACGGGTGTGAGTGCTTCAAGTACACACTTCTGGAGAACCGTACCAGTCCCACTCTTTACACCAGGTTTCCCATTTGTACAGCCTTCCCAGGACTTAGAATACCTTCAGTTTCTGAGACGCTTTCTCTTCCCCTCTACATGGGTCATGGGCTTCTCCTCCCAAACCTGAGCAGCTTTGAACATTAGCCACTGCCGGTTCTGCTTATTCTAAATTGCCCAATTTTAAATTACACTTTGTTTTGAATTTACATGTGTGTGTGTGGGCAGGTATGTGCACGTGAGAGCAGTGCCCCACGGGGTCAGAAAAGACACCAGACACTGAGGAGCAGGAGTTACAGCCAGTTGTGAGCAGCTCAACATGGGTACTGGGAACCAAACTCAGCTCCTCAGCAAGAGCAACACATACTCTAATCACTGAGCCATCTCTCCATATAGAAGCCCTTAGCTGCTTATGCATTTATTTATTCATTTTATGTGTGTGTGTAGCTTATATATTTATTTATTCATTGTGTGTGTGTGTGTGTGTGTGTGTGTGTGTGTGTGTGTGTAGCTGTGGAAATCACAGGAAATTTTAAAGAGGTTAGTTTTCCCTTCTTTACATTTAAATCTCTTTTTTTTATGCAGGGCCCAAGGATCTAACTCAGGTCTTAAGACTTAGCAGCAGGCACCTTTACCCACTGAGCTTACAATTCAGCCCCCATTCTACTGCAGTGGTCTTCTTTCTGTCTGTCCTGTCCATTAGTCTGGGAACACAGACCTCAATGTCCAGCACACATAAACATCATTCATTAAATGTCTCCAGAATTAATGAGCCACTCCTCTAAGTTTAGAACAAGTCTGCACAACGGTCTTTTAAGACAAACTCTGTCACCTGCAACTTTTGGGGGTTTCTAGAAGCTGGCCACATCAATGTACTTATTCCAAGCATCTCCCGTGTTCAGTCACCACGCTTGGCTGAGATCAGAGTAAACAATGTTGTAAAACAGAACTTTGCTGAGCTCCAGTCTGGAGAAGTGACAACATACAAACACACTAAAATCTAGAATGTCAGTTGGTGGCTTTGGTGGCGTGTGATAAGAGGAAAATTTATAATTGGTGGAGGTACCTAGGTGTATGGAGGTAGCAGGTTGCTATTTTCAAAATGGATGTCAGGGAGGCTTCAGAGACCATGGAAGCAAAACAGGATGAAGGTCAATATTTAAGAAATATCTTCAAGTATCTGTACTTGGCATTGTTAAATATTTTCTTTTCTCCCGTGAAATACCTTTGATTTCACCTGGGCTCCTTATTCCCAGAGAGTCATGGCTGTGTTCCCAGAAGACATAGAGGAAGGGACTTCTGGGAGGGCTCTCACTTTTCATGGGAAGAAAAAGTACAAAACTTGTCTTCATTTTGGTTTATAATTTAAAGCATTTTATTGGGGGAGGGGGCAAATGTGATGCAATGGGAGGTGGCAAGATGCCCACAGCCATTTTCATGCATTTGGGTGTTTCCTTACTTGTGTAATGAATATCTTTAACACTGGCTCTCTTCCCGTCCCTGTGCATTTCTGCCAAGTGTAAAACATGGTTCAACCTACACTCAGAAGCAAAGCACATGGTATCAGTCCGTCCATTCGTAAGAGGTGGGGTGGGGTCTTGTTCCCTCTTGACTTCCATACTTCTTGCAAAGGATCTTTCTCATTTCCGTGGATTTTCCAGCTCAGTGTTACCTTCTCTTCTGCTTCTTGATTTAGTCCACTTGACACTGAAGGAAAGTGGGCTTATTTTAAGGGTAATGGTCAAGGCCCAGACAAGGGGAATGACAAAGTTAATGAGTTATCTCCTGTGAGTCCTTCTTTCCCTCCATAGCTACTTTTGCAACAAGGATCAACCTGCACTATGCAGACACAAAGATGGGGCCTTCCGTGGGGCTCAGAGCTCAGGTCTGCAAAGAAATGTGCAAATTACAGCTTCCTAGTTACTTTTGATGAGTCTGTTCTCGTTGGTGAGTTTGGATAAGTGAATATAATATTTGAGTTTGAGATGCAATCTAGGCTTAACTTGTCAGGTTAAACAACGGGCATTAATACTTGCCTAGCATACTGAATGCTAGGAGACAGAAGGAGAGAGACAAAGACAGACAGAGAGACACACAGAGAGAGACAGAGACAGAAAAGATTGTTGATTCAAAATCCTAACTTGCCCAAGTCTGAGAAAACTGAGACTGTAATTTGGGCAGATAGGTGTCTGGCTTTCTCCCTAAGAGATTCTGACTCTAAGCATTAGGGAATGATGAGAAATGCGGTGAGTGGCTAATAATTAAAGGATTTAATTAAGCGTCGTCTGGGAGCAAGTTTAGTAGCTCAGTGTGTGTGTCTTGGCAGCTCCTGGCCATCTGGGTGGGGGTTGGGAGACAGGCATTGTTGGAAATAGTTATTTAGGGAAGATTTTCTCGTCTAAGGATAGAAGACACATTGCAACTGTTGATTATACACATTTTCAGTGAGAGCTTCAGCAAAGAAGCTGATGATGGGCTTGTTAATTGTCTCACATTTGGTCATTGGATCCTATAAGCCCAAGGTCTGTCACTTGTATTGGCAGATAGAAGGTAAGAAGGTCTTTCCACCCTTCCATCCATCTCTCTCTCTTCTCTCTCTCTCCCCCATCCTCTCTTTCTCTCTCTCTCTCTCTCTCTCTCTCTCTCTCTCTCTCTCTCTCTCTCTCTCTCTCTCACCTTCCTATAGGGCAGGTACCCAATGGGTGCACAGCACTGAAGTAGTAAATAAATACATAACCTTAAAAATACTTCAGAAGGCAACCCAATTAGTATGTAACAGTGACACAAAACCCCAAAGCTATCACAGAATACAAGATGTAAATCTCGTGTGATCCAATGAATTGAGCAAATATGGAGAAGTAGGCCAAGGAGGGTAAAAATGGATGCCCTTAGTGGGCCTCTGCTGAGTAAAGGCATGCTAGCCCTCCTCATGGTTCTTATCAATTATTACATTTTCTCACTTCTTAAGATATAGGTATAAATAGCTACAAATAATACATAGACAGGTAAATAGATGTATATGTTTTATATGTATATTATATCTCAATCATAAAAGTCATAAATACATATCAAATAAAAAGCAAATATTGTCTTTTTTATTATCATACTTATTAATTTATTACATGGGTGTGCACAGTCATGTACATGTATGTAGAAGGCAGAAGACAACTTATAAAACTTGACTTCCTCCTTTTACCCTGTGGGTCCCAGGGGTCAAACTCAGATCATCAGTCTTGGCAGCAGGTACCATTACCTGCTGAGCCGTATTGCCAGCCCAAATGCTGCCTTGATAAATAAGATACTAGACTCAAAGACAGATGAGTTCTTAGAGACGATGAATTCATTCAAGCATCAGCAAACAACTACAGAGTGTCTCTTCTGCAGCTCCTGATGCTGAGGGATGTGTGCCACACCCAATGTGTGCCCTACCCTTGAGGACTTTCCATTCTCTTCTGCTGTCCCTGTTAACCTTTCCATGTAGAGGGAACGTCACTGTCCCCATTTCAAAATGATGACCCATCTCAGGGTCAAATACCCCCTATTCTCCTGAGCCTCCTGGAGGCCGGGGTCCAGGGAGACTGTCTTCTCTCTTCACTTGTGGGCTTTGTTCTGCATTCAGAACCAACAGAATAAGGTGATTCCTCACCCACCGGATGATCATGTTCTTCTCCAGCTCTCCGTGCTGCAGACTAAACCTTCGTGGGTCCTCCACTGTCCCCTGGGGTTCTCTGTGACCCAATAAGCTCTAGCTGATCATTGCAATCTGATGGGGTAATCAGGTGACTGGAGATTGGGGACTCTGTGAGGCCTAGCCAGCATGGGTTAGTGACTCACACTGAACCCAACACAGTACCTTCATTATAATATCTCACAAACATGCTCACTCTGGGTTCTTGTGGGCACTTTTCTAAACACTAAGGTGAAAATCTTGCCTCCCTCTATATGGGGGGGGTGGTATGGTAAGGGGTGTACAGATGGGGAAGGGGTGCATGCAGGAACCTGTGTATGAATTTATAGAGGCCAGGGGAAAAAGACACATACTCTATCATCCTTAGTACTTTGGGACAATGATCTCTCACTGAACCCGGAACTATGCCAGTAGCCACCAAGCTCCGGCAACCTTCCTGACACCACCTTCCAATAGTACTTGGGAGAAAGGTCTGTGCAGCCATGCCTGGATTATTTTGTAGGTGCTGGGGATTTGAACTCAGATCTACAGACTTGCACCATGACTGTTCTTGCCCACTGAGACATCCCTTTAGTCTCTGAATTTAAATTCTTTTGAACCTAGATTAAGAGTTCTTTCTGATAGCATATGCTGAGCTAGAGAATCAAATCCTTAAGGACTCTAAAAGTCTGGCTCTAAAAATTTATTTGTAATGCTAGTTATTCGAAAACAAGTGATTAATAGGAATATAGCAATAAAGAAGTATTATAATCACAGTTCAAAATGCCAAAGTGACCACAACAGGATGGCTCAGCAGATGAAGTTATTTGCATACAAGAATGATGACCTGGGTTCAATCCCCCAGGGTCCAGTTATAGGTAGAAGGAGAGATCTGACCCCATAAAGTTATTCTTTGACCTCCATACATGCTCCATGTCATATGTGTGACCTCTGTTATCCCCGGCAGATAAATATGTTAAAAAGAAATATAGTTTGCTTGGAATAATAAAGAAAATATTATTAAGAGGTAGTAGAGTTCTTTTTTTTTCCGGTTGTATTTTTTAATACAAAAGAGCCATTTAAACACAGAGAACCTTGACTCTTTCTTCCTGGATGTGGAATTGTTTCCTGGCTTGTTCATACACTGTTAATTATAAGAACAAAAACATTGAACATAGTGTTTTACTGATTTTAAATTTCAAGGTTTTAAGTAAAAGGGATTTTACTAAAGCAGGAGTAAAAGGTAGCTGAAGACTTTGGGTTTGGATTCTGAAGATTCTAGAAAGATCCAAAAGGATGATAGCCTCAGTGCAGGCCCTTTGGATCTGGACCCACTTCCTATAGCCCTGCCCGACCACCCGGTGACAGAAGCCAGTGCCACCCTTGTCTGAGTCTCTGCTTTTGCCTGTCTCAGAATTCACTTGCTGTCTCAGATCCCTGTATCTCCACAGTTCAAGCATCAAAAATGAAAGTTTTACGGGGAGTGTTGCTGTGCTGAGGCCCGAAACTCATCCAAATTGAGGGCCCATAGTTACACTCCATGATTATCTCCAGACTGTTCTTTCTCTGTGTGGTTCTTTCCTTAGGGTGGATCTTCATTACCAGAGAAAGAGAGGTCACAGGTATCTCTCGGCTCATATTCTACCATTGCAGTCACCCTGTCTAAAACTGAGCTCCTCTTTCTCTCAGAACCCACCTAACTTTGGGCATGATCCTCCTTGTCCTTAAAGAATCAGCTGTTGACCTCTCAGCCAATCATTATGCACAGAAGGAAGAAATAAGTCCCAGTCATAGGACCACTGCTGAGGCAGGTGCAGGAGTGGGTAGGAAGGGGAAGGTGGAGTCAGCCTACGCTGACAGGACACACAGACACAGCCTGACACAGAGATGGTTCCAAGGTGAACAGAGATGTTCTGGGAAATGTGGGTGCCCATGAATAGGTTCATTGTTTACCCTAGGTAAGAAAGGAACTTTTACTGAAGACTTACTATGCGTCTGGCACTAGATCCCCAAAGAAAGCAATGGCCCTGAGACTCCATCCCAGTAGATAGCTACCCAACACCACAACCTCAAACCAAAGACAGAAGCATACAACAAAACAAAAAGATATGAACCAGACTGAGAAGGCAAGAAAAAAGAGTTCTCTGGAGAACACAAGAGGCAAAAAAGAAAGATGTGTAAGAGCTGCTTCCCTGTGTCTGTGTCTAGTTTCTCCAACAATAACAACAAAAATGGTATCAAATGCTAACTTGAAGATATACTGAGGCTGAGAAATACTTTAGGGACTACCCCCAAGTGGTCTTTTTAAAAATTTTTATCAGCCTCTGCACCTTCTTGGATTTGGGAAACTACAGTTCCCATAATCCCTTGCTTTGCACAGTTTCAGGTCAGTTTTTCATTGCATCCTTGGGGTGGTCCAGGAACAGAGGCTACCCTCTGTGAGCACATGTGAGACATCCGGAGGCTTCTAAGCCAGAGCCTATGAATCACCCACGTTGCCACTGGAGACCAAGCCAGCTGGAGGGAGTTGTCATGAAGATGGGTAAGGACTCCGGCAGTTTCCTTGGCAGCTCTTGAGAACATGAGGTCTGTATCAACTTCTCCATCCTTGTGGATGCAGCAACTCTCCGACCTCTGCAATTTTAGCTCTTGCAACTCTCATAGAAGCCCTCATCCTAGATTAATAGTCTTATTCCCAGAAGACTGCATTTTCCTAACCAAATTCGCATCACACCAGAAGCCCAGCATTAAATCTGAAACAGAACCTCGAGGATAGGCTTAGTTATCTAGCTACTGTGTGTGACTGCCTGGCTAGACATTAAGCACACAAATGTTTCTGTGCACCCCTCCCCCACCCTCTCATCTCCTATCATTGGATGTGTAGGAGTGATTGACAGGTGGCTAGATTGGCTTTGGAAGCTGAGGAGATAGCTCCGTGAGGAAAATGCTTGCTGAACAGCCATGAGGGCCTGAATGTAGCTACCTAACATCCACATAGAAAGCTGGGTGTGGTGGCACACACCCTTAACTCTATCACCAAGAGATTGGCACAGGAAGATCCCAAGTCTTGCTGGCTAGCCAGCCTACCTTAAATGTTAAGCTCCAGGTTCAGTAACAAAGCCTGTCTCATAAACTAAGGTGGAGGACAATGGAGTATGACATTCAACATTGTCTTCTGGCCTCCATGTGGTGTGTGTGTGTGTGTGTGTGTGTGTGTGTGTGTGTGTGTGTGTTGCATGTGCATATTCGTGTCAAGAAAGATGGCTTTTGAAGTTGCAAGTGACTATGCCACACTCAGGCTCAGGAGGAGTGGGGCCAACTCCCAGCACCAACAGTGTGGGTTTTCCAGTATGTGTATACATGGGAAAAGAGGAGCCATCTACAAAGGCTTGGGCTTTTAAGTTTTATATATCCAATTAAAATCACAACACACACACACACACATGCATAAGCTAAGATTGCCTGCAGGACCATAAGTGTGGGGAGAATGACTCACAGTAGGGAAGGATGTAGTACTTGTTTGTGCTCTATATTTACAGCCCTTTGAAAATCCTTAGCCAGGCCACAGGGCTTGAAGCAGTGAACCAGCCAAGCACAGACTGGAACCTCTCCATGATCCAAGAATCCCTCCTTCTTTAAGTTGTTTTTCTAGGAGATTTTGTTACAGGGACAAAAAGCAACAAACACAAGCCCTGCCAACAAGCCATAACCTCCCACCCCAAAGCAAGTTTCAAGTAAAAGCTGTGAGCATGTAGTTGGTGTATCATTCATGTTACAACACAAACCCCACCCTTCCTTGCAGAATGGGAACCCCAGTCCCTCCAGTTATCAGCCACCACTTTCCAAAGTCAGTTTGAAACTAGAATAATCTCTTTAAGCATTTCTTTTCATGGTAAGCATGAGGTTAATGGCTCTAAATACCCAAGTTGATGCTGGAATTTGAGCCATTCCCGCAAGCCTATGTGAGAGCAACATTGTATAAAGTCGATGAAGTTGTCAGGGATGAAGACGGGGTGAGTGGCATTTCCACAAAGCTCTGTTGCTACAGTGGGGAGCCCAGCCCTTTGGAGCAAATTTTCTAAAACCTCCCAATTATAATCATTATTCACACACTGTAGTTTAATGTAATGACTTCAGAGACTACTTACAGAATAAAGATAAATTACTAAAGATTGTCCACTGTCATTTTACCCCTAAAACAGTTACATAAACAATGATCCTATTAATAGACATGTTTACACAGAAGGGGAAGCCTAGAGGGTCCCACCCACAAAAAATGAACTAGTGACTGCTAAGGAGAAAGAATTAGTCTCTCCCACAGATGGGCACCTCTGGATTGATTATCAAATACAAAGTGGTCATCCCTGAAACCATCCATATACAAACAACAAAAATGTGTGCATATATGTGTGTGTGTATGCATGTGCATATGTGTGTATGTGTGTACATGTGTGTATGCATGTGTATATGTATGTGTGTATGCATGTGTATATATATGTGTGTGTGTGTATGTGTGTATATGTGTGTGTATGCATGTGTATATGTGTGTGTATGTCAATAATCAAAGAAAAAGAGACCATCAAATTGAGAGTGGGGTAACATGGAAGAGGGTAGAGAAAGGGGGCATAAAATGGCAGAAGAAAGAAAGAAAGGAAAATTATGTAATTATATTTTAATTAAATGTATAATAAAAATAAGTTACACCTGTTAGCCTTTTAACAAAAAAAGAAAAGAAACAATGATTTAATGATGAAAAACAAAAACTCAGTAAATAGAAGTATCAGATTAGTATGTACTTGGAATGTCTTGTGTAGAATATTTTATTTTAAAAATTACTGTTTCAATTGCTGACTTAAATCACACACACACACACACACACACACACACACACACACACACACAGAGACAAATTAGATGAGTTTTGACTAGAGATTAGAAAAGAATATCCAGCAATTTCCAAAATGGCCTTAGACTCATATCTGCCATTTTCCACTATGCAAAGTAGCATGCTTTTGATTATAAAATCAAAGTATCAGTGAACTCTGAAAAGTGTTGAAGAGGCTCTAGATCCTGCAGCAGCAAACATTCAGGCAATATTCAATTCTTACGTAAAATAAACAAGCACATCCACGTCATTATCATGAAAATTTGCTTTTAACAATGGCAAGGCTGTAAGCATACCAAACAACCGGTGCTGTGCTTGTGTTCGTGTGTGTGGCCTGTGTGTGTATTTGCAGATATACGTGAGCATGCTTGTAGAGGTCAGGGGTCAACCACAGGACTTGTTCTCCAGATGCAGACCACCTTGGATCTCTTGTTTGTTTCTGAAGGACTCTGATTGCCCCAGACTTCCCTAGGTAGGCTGGCTGGTGAGCCCCAGGATCTTCAGTGTCTCTGGACCTTCAGTGCTGGGATTATAATCATAAACCACCAACCACATCCAGTTTTTGTTTTGTGCTGTTTTAATTGTGGATTCTGAGGATTTAATTGGGTCCTCATACTTGAACCTCAAGAACTTTACTAAGTGAGCTGAATCTGAGTGAATTTCAGAGTTGTTTTCGATTAAGTTTCTTTATGATTTGTTAATGTTTGAGTCACGTACCTATCTTACATACCTAACTACTTAGGACCATGTAAAAGTTTCTCAGGAGAGAAGAGGTTGCAAGTTTAAGAGCTTCTATCCTTGGAGACACCAGGGGCTGACAGGGTTTTGAAGCCCAAGTTTTCTCACCATAGCAGAGTTGGGGACAGAGGGAAAGCATTCTGAAACCCAGCACAACCAATCAAAGCATCCGTAATGCCAGCCATGTGCTCATGTGCTGGGTGTGAAGGAATACCATAGACAATATTAGCCATCTTTGCCTTTGGGACAAAGTCAGCAGAGACAACGGGGGGGGGGGGGACCTAGCAGTAGAACAGAGAGGCTGGTTAGGGAACAGCAAAAGCCCATAGGATAAGGGTCACTGGGCAACAGGGAGGCCAGACAAAAGATCCACTACAGGCAAAGGGAATAAGACACAGTTTCCCACAAGACTTGCTGCATAAATACTAAGAGGCATTTTTTTTTCAGGAAGCAATGATTGGGTACCCAGCAGAAGAGCAAGAATCTAGGAATAAAGCCTTTGTGAGCATTAGCATTGCTAAAATGATAGACCCTTGCATTGCCTAGGAAGAAAACCTATGGGCATGTTTGTGAGGGAGTTTCTAGATTAGGTTATTAGAGAGGATAGAATCCCTGCTAAATGTTGGCAGTATCATGCTGGGGGCTGGGCTCCCAGCTGGGGGAGAAAGCTCACTGAACACAGGCCTACCCCACCATGCCTTTTATCTGTAAATACAAGGTGACCAGCTGCCTCTTCATGTCCACCACCACGGTTCTCCTTATGTGATGGACCACATCTTTATACATTGAGCCAACATAAGCCACGCCTTTGTCAGATGCTATTTTGTCAGGCATGTTGTCAGTGCAATGGGAAGAGTAACTAAGACAGCTTCTGAAGATAGCAATGGCCCTGCAAGGCCCCTGAGTCTACTGTAAGAGCAGAGAAATCCAGGAACATGTCAAAAAGAAACAAAAGCCAAAGAAGAAGGAGACTGCAAGGCAGGTGGGAAGACTGAGCTTCCCAATGGATCCACTGGTGAACCCTAGGGTCCTCATGGGGTACGAAGAGGAGAGTGCTGTTGCAGGTTTGTGGATTCTGGAGAGGCAGACATGGGAGATGAGCTGTGCATGGGAACTTCTGAAGGAGGGTGGGGAGACAGCAGACGGCTCTCAAAGGGACTCCCTACCCCAGCTGCATCTGCCCCATGCAGGAGACAGGAGGAGCAGGGGCTGTGGATAAAGAGAGCACATAAAGCTTCAACCTGCTGGAAAATCTAAAACGCTATCTAAGAACCTTGGGTACCCTGGCCCGATGCCATTTGCAGAGCAGTCCCCCACTTCTCAGCCTTAGCATCTCTGGCAAATTTGTTGTTGGCTGGGGACATCCAGGAGTGGTAAATCTGAAGCATGGCAGAAATGATTTCCCTGCAGGAAGGCAGCAAACGGGGAGGCAATAACTAGAGACCACGTGTGCACTTACTACAGTTACAGCCAATGGGATATTTGGTAAGACTTGCCAATGTTACTACATCAGCAGCAGAAAAACACAGAGAGATATTAAACACAGGTATGCACATTAATTTCTTCCAGGAAGCTTTTGGAGAGATCCACAAAGGATCCATGGGCAGAGTAGAGCCTTAACCAATCATAAGGTTTCTTCTAAATATAGCCTTGTAGCAATTTTTGGTATTCAAAGATCATTATGCTTAATCTATACTCACCAGGAAAACTGTTTCCATGTTATTTTCTGTCCTACATGTACTTTATGCTTATGGTAACTAGTGGGATTTCAACGCATGCTATCAAACCTCTAAAAGAATTAAGCACTGACAAAAAATATTCATATAGTGTTATGCCAAAATGCCTTTAAAAATCTGTATATGTATCCCTCTTTTTTAAAATAAATTTGTAAGAGAGAAAAAATTGAGGTTTCTTCTAGGGAAAGAGGATTTCCATGGATGAAAGTAATGGACTAGGGTGTAGGGTCAAGGACAGGCTGTAATCCCACATTCTGCCAGGCAGACAAAGCCTCTGGTGGAAAGATACAAGGCTTAGCCTCTGCCAAGTTCAAGGATAAGGTCCAGAAGTAGGAAGGGTATACCCAGCAATTTTTTCCAAGGAAACTCCCAGAACCATGTATCCAAGAAATAAGGACACCCTGGTTGTCCCCAGGCAGCTTAGAGTGACTATGTGAAGCCTCTCACCCACCACAAGCTGTCCCTGTCTAAAGTGAGACCACCCAGGCTCTTCAAGGCTGAGACTGATCAGAACAGATAACTCCCAGAAGCTAGCCTGACCCCTGCTTTGCAGACAGCTTTCTGGAAAACTTCATCTCCGAGAAGCAAGTAGTGAAAGAAGATGCATTCTGTGAACTGCCCAAGATGCCACCTGCCACCAGCTGGACTACACAAAGGGCACCCCAGCACATGGAGCCACACCCACACTCAGCTTGAACCCCTAGCCTTTATTTTGCTCATTTCTCTTCTCTGAGTAGGAAACATTTCTATTCTAACAACCCTATTTGTCATTTCTCTTGTTCCCTAAGCCATTTGTCATCTCCTAAGGCTCTTTCTGGACCCAAGACGGGCTCTCCTAACTGCCAGACACAATTCTGTCCTTGCTCTGAGTATCTTGCGCTCTGATTATCACTTTTAGATAGTCAGCTCCTTCAAGCAGGCAGGCCAGTCGTTGCTTTGTGTATAGCCCATGTCTACATTGGTAGGCTTAGCCAATACGCACCCTGAATAGGCACTTCTAAACTTAACGAAGTGTCCTGAATCCTGAGGACAGGCTGGGTGGCATGGAAACGAGCTCTTGAGATGACATCATTTTAAGAGACATTAGGTAGGTTGTTCCCATTCTCAAACTGCAGAGCAAAATGCAGGCAAAGCTAAAGATGGAGATGCAGGAACCTTCAGTCCCTACTTTCTACTTGAGCATCACCAGGATGCCTGTGAAGGCTGTGTTTGAGCTAGCATCCCTACCCCTCTCTTTACAACTGCTGAGGTGGGTTTTTTCCTTAAACGTTCCATTTCAGTGAGTGAGATGAAAGCCATTTGTGTGCCACCTCATAAAATGTCACATCATGAACGTCTAAAATAAAAGTGTCCTGGTGAATGGTGCTGAGGACTTGTGACTTTCAGCTTAAGATTCAATCCACCAACATGGCCCAGTTTATGGAACAAAATAGTAAAAGCACTTGCATTTTAAACACAGGTCTCTCCTGTACTGGTATTTATTCCACGCGGATAAAGATGACTTAGGGAGCTGGGTAGAGACACAGTTGGTAAATGCTTGCTTTGAAAGCAATAACTGAGCTCTGTGTCCAAAATTTATATAAACACAAAGCAAAAGCAGTCGGACAAAATAACATGTTTGTAACCCTTGCCCAGAGCAGGGAGAGATGGGCAGATATCTGGGGCTCACTGTCCACCAGCTTAGTCTCCTGGTGAGGGAGACTAGGACATGGATACTCTATGTTCACAAACACACAAACACCCTCTTCCCTGCACACACATGGTGGGTGGTGGTGCATATCCAGAAATACCACACAAGACCGTGTCACACTCAAGCTTCTCCTAAGTGTTCTCCTTCCACAGACAAGAAGCCTGGGAAGTCTTTGATCTGCCAGAGGCACACAGAAGGAAAGTGGGGTCCAGAAGTCAGGATAGACTTGAGAACCCAGCTTGTGGGAGTTTAATCATGTTTCTCTTAGTAAGATATGATCTCCTTATCCAGGAAACCTCTCGCTGCACCAGACAGACCATTAAAGGAAACTACAATGAATAAAAGTTCAGAGTTGTGGAGCCCAGTCCCATATGATACATCTACAACATAATGCTTGAGCTTAAGGCTCAGGGATCACTGCAGAAGAGGGCCAGAATGATTGTCAGAGGCAGAGGAACAGAAGTTAGCTGTGAGATCATGTCCCCTGGAAATGTCAGCAGCTCCACCCATGAACTATCACCAACATGGCTGACTAAACAAGGCCTAAGCAATGACAACCCTAAGACATGTTGACTTGGGAGGGAGAACTCTTACAAGGCCTCGGCCCTACACCAAGGACTACAGGCAACTAAGGAATACTGAGAAGAAGAAAACAGTCTTCCCCAGGGAAGAACTCACCAATTGGAATCTAATACCAAATGGTCAGCCTGGAAAACATCTAACAAGTAACACTATACAGACTGAGCAGCTTGATTTGCATATTTAGATACACACACACACACACACACACACACACACACACACACACACACGAGATTTTGGAGGGGAATGGGTGGGGGAGGGGATTGCATGGATAGGGTTGGAAGGAAGAATGAGAAGGAGAGGAAATGATGTAATTACATTATAATCTCAAACAATCGTAAAGGGTATTTAAAAAAGACAATATGTTTACATCTTCACATGTGGTACATGTGAATGTGACTTTATTTTAGAATAGGGTCTTTATCAGTGTAATTAGTAAGCTGAGGTCATAACTAAGTGGGGTGGGGCCTAACCAAGTACCCGGATCCAGAAACACAAAGGAAAAAAATCCTCAGAAGACAGAAGCAGAGTTTGGAGGTGATGCTATAATTTAGTAACACCAAACACAAAGACAGGGTCCTGGAACTGAACTGCCAGTCAGCTTTCCGGGAAAAACTAAAGCTAGTGAAACTCTGACCTCAGACTTCTAGCCTCCTGAGCCTTGGGAAAATCCTTTTATACCATTTCTTGTGTGACTATGGGTGTGTGTATGTGTATTTGTGTGTGTGTGTGTGTGTGTGTGTGTGTGTGTGTGTGTGGTGTATGTATGTGTGTGTATGTGTGTATGTGTGTGTGTGGTGTGTGTGTGGTGTGTGTATGTATATGTGTGTATGTGTGTATGTGTGTATGTGGTGTGTGTGTGCTTGCACATGTGTGCATGCCAGTTTGTGGTTCTTTGTTAGGGAACTGATATGAAGCTTGAAGAGCACTTTCATGAGAACTAGAACGTGAGGCAGAGGATAGACCTCTGCCTCAGAGTTCTCACCACTTTGGGAAGAAGGAGGGAAATGTGTCTGCTATTGAACCCAGTACTGATGGGTGTACACATTCAAAACAAGGAGCAGAAAATAACTTCCTGTCTTAGACTGGGCTTGAGAACACCAGCTCAGTAAGAGTAGTGTTTGAGACCCTAGTGTTCCCATCAAGGGACCACGCTATGTGGCAGTGCACAGTCCGGAAGCCAAGACACAAATCCTGTTCAATTTCCCAACCCAATGATAAGAGGTCCCAATGGGCAGTCTAATTCTATGAATTGCCAACGCTTCTTTGGGGCCATGTGACTTACTACACATATACTTTTGGAGTTGGTAAAAGACGGAGAGTATCCCAAGAACATCGGCCTCCAGACTGCCAAGATGCTTCTAAATGTAGCTTGCAATCACCAAGGTTTGAAATAATTGTCTTCTCCCTAATGAGATAATCACAGCCACCCAGGCAGTTCCAACACCCAGGGCAGAGGGGAGGCAGGAGGCAGAGGTGGGTGAGGTAAATCTTTTCCAGCTTGCCCCAGGGGCAGCCACAGATGTGAGCAGTCAATGAAGGACCCTCCTTGAAGGACCCTCCAGAGTGTTTTACTTTTCCCAAAGGTTCCAAAAGTTTCAGTCCAAGTTCATTTTTTATCTTATAACTGTTCAGGGTGATCCAACATGTGTGAGGCTTGTTTCAGTCTGTTTGGGGTTCTTTTGTGAAACTGTCAAAACAATGACCTCATTTGGAGCCATCTGCTGGCATAGGCGATTGGCACGAGCTCAGTGCTGACTCCTAGAGCCAGAACAATCAATTCAAGATGGCCACTCAAGCACATGGTTCCCTCGGCGATGCTGAAGCTGATAACGGATTGCTTTGGCTCTTCCTGCAATTACCAAACAGAACTATGCTCCTGTGGCCACCAAAGGCTACTCTGCTTGCCAGCCATGGTAAATGAACGATACCATCCACTGACCCAGAGACACAGGCCCTCTGCTGTTCTCCCCTCCTCCATATACTACAACACGAGTAGTAACACGGAGGGCCAAGGGATGTGATTTAATCAGAGGAAACTGCTCTCTTTAGAGCAGAAACCATGTGAATGCCATCAGCACTTGGACAGCAAAAGGCAATGACCTTTTATCTGATGCCATGTGGTGGCACCAGGCCTCTCCCAGAAACACCAGAATCCATGGGGAAGCATTACTGTGGATGTGACTCAGACCTGATCTCCAGGAAGAGAGTTAACTGAGACTATCTCATCAGGACCCAAGGCCCGTGGCATCTACAGTCTGACCGAGGCTGCTGAGCACAGCATTTCTGGAGCCTGTGTGATTAGAGAGCAGGTGTGCTCATGAAAAAAAAAAACAAAAACAACCACTTTTTATTGCAAGTCTCCTCTCTTTTGTCTGGGAAACAGAAAAAGGCAACCCAAAAATCACGCAGAAAAATTGCCTTTAACCTACTCTGTGATTGCTGGCACATTGGTCCATGAAGTAGCTAATTGGGTCAGCTCAGCAGAACTTTCCAGGTTCCAACAGAGGCTGATTCCAGAGCCATCGCGTGCAGTCCCTCAGGCCAGGGAAGAGCCAGTGACACATCTCAGGCTTCCTTTGGCTTATAATAATAGCCAGGCTTCGGGTTGGTACTGGGGGCAAGAAGCCTAACCCGACAGAAAACCAGCAAACAGGAATTTCTCACAAATAGAACCAATAAAGGACCTCAAACATGTAAGTTAAGTTTGGTGTGAGCCTGGGACTATATCCAGAAAGAGCCTGGTTACTCTGATCATAGTTCAAAGGGGTGGTGGTTATTTGGAAGTGGTCCCCATGGTTATCACCATGGGACAAAATAAGAGTGAGTCCACATCTCAGCACAGAAGACCTAAGAAAAATAAAGATTCCTAAGGTTAGGGAAGAGCCAAGTGAGGCGGGCATGGAGGAAAACACCCAAGACAGTGGTCAGCCGGAGGACATCACCCTTTCACTGACCAAAGTCACAGAGATCTTGGCGCCAGGTACTTTTACTAAGAAATGAGGTTTACATAATCTCCCTTTAGCATAGACCAGCTATCTATATGCAAAGCAAACTCTCTGATAATAATCATGTTTGTGTTGTGTTGGAGGAATTATAAAGAAAGCCACACTAGTAGAACTACTAATACTACACACACACACACAAAGAGAGAGGGGGGGGAGGGAGAGAGAGAGAACACCCAGTTCCCAGCCCCACCCTCATCTGCCTCATGAGAGGAACAAAGGTTGGGAGGGTACAACTTCACGGACTGTTCCCTCACTCCCAGTGAGGACCACAGACTGAACTCTGATGAAGCAGTCAAGCCGAGGCTGTTCTGAGCACTGCTCTCTCTTCCCGACTGCACCTCAGATTTGCAGTCACATTTGGTACTCTGTAAAGAACATTCTAGTTAATATTCATCCAGGAACAAAGCCAGAAGAGACCAACTGCTTTCTGGTAGGCAGATTTTGTATTCTACATTTGCTATATCAAAAGTCGGAAGTGAGAGGGTGGCAGAAGCGCCGTTCATGCTGCATTGGAGGGTAGAATACCAAATACGATGAGTTTGCTGAGACTTCTGAAAGTCAGCATTCTTATGAGAAGAAATTCAGTCCCGCTTTACAATATGTGGAGCTTTATAGCTAACTTCTTTTTTTTTAAAATCACATTTATTCAAGCTTCACTTAATAAATCTTATAGCCAAGAATAATAAAGCAATGGCCTGACCCAGTAGTTAACTATAATGCATTGAAACTCACAGCTAGAAATGAGCACTGGTACCCATTTTTATGTATTCAGCTGCAACACAAGTAAATGCACACTGGCTCTTCTTATTGTCTTGATGACAATAGTCACCAAGACTGTGGCTCAATATGTCTTTTATTTTAATACCCATATTTGTAATGATAACCGTTATTATTTCCAGCTTTAAAATATGGCCCAAATAGTTTCTCACAGAGCATTGAACAACACAAAGGTTTCCTTTTCTCAAAAGACCCAGAGCAAGATGGCATCCGAAAGTGTAGATGTGGGATTATGCCTTCTACAACCTATATCAGCTTCCTCACCCATTTCATGCCTATGAGAGGACTTTCTGAGGTAATGTCCTAGAGGTGTTGTGTCCTCAAAACCCCCTCAATGGTGGGTACCATGAGCATCTCCACAGAGGCACTTAATACAAGGCTGACTTTGCCCACTCAGATGAGAAAACAGTTCTTTTCTCCTGGGATGCTGAGACTCTCAAATTCAAAGTGAAAAGGTTCTGATCAGGTGAGGTAGAACACCATTCTCCCCAATACTCCTTCAGTTCATGCTAATACCCATGCACAAGGCAAACCATCAACTTCTGCTAGGACCCCTGGGCTCCATAGAATACTAATTGCACTAGGGAAGGGAAGGGGGACAGAAAGCTCAGGATGGAAACAATAATTTGAACTAACAGTGTATGTTTATATGGTCAGGATTGTCTTGATTTAGAATCCATCTAAATCTAAAACAAATTTCTTCATCAGATTGTTACTCCAAGGAGGCCAGGGTGGAGTTTAAGCCTCTGCCCCCACCCGCTGAAACTCTGGCAGGTTTCTTTTCTTCTCAGGTTTTCTCATCTGTAAAATGTAGATTAGTCAGAGCATCAAAGCGTATGCTGAGGATCTGTGCTACCTGCTCAATTATTAGCAGCTCGGGGAGTTTTGCATTCATCTCTGCTTCTACCTGATGGTTCTTTCCCTGTGGCTGAACTCTTCTGGCCTCAGCTGCTTCTTTAGAGAGAAGCATCACATACACATACAAACACATACACACACACACACACACACACACACACACACACACACACACTCACTGAACAGTGACCCCCATGAGTGCCAAAATCTTGCTGGCCTTATTACTTGTCTTATTTCTAGAGCCTCAAACCAGACTTGAGACTGAGCAGGAGTCTGATAAAATGTCTATTGTTGAATGAATAAACGCATGCAAAGTGTTGGACGAACCCCATGGATCCTTCCTCAACAATTACTGACCCAATAAATGAATAGCAGACTTGAAAGGTTTCCTATCTAGGCCCGCATCCTGTGCCTGTTTTGGGCAGGGAAGGAGAACTCAGAGGTCTTTCAACCAGACAGACATGAGCCCAGCTCCAGGGTCTCCAACGTGACCCTAGGCTGACCAGGCGTCCGGGTCCTCCTCCTGGAGAGGGGCGGGTAATTCTCTGATGTGCTTGCACTCATGCAAGGATTTAATAGAGAGAAAACACAAATCGACCAGCACTGTTGATTTAGCAAATTCTCGAGGCCCTATAAAAAAAGCATTAATGGAAGACCATTGTTTCAAAGTTCTGAAGCATTTCACGTGATGACAGTGGAGTCCTGAAGTCAGCCAGGGGCCCTTCTCAGCACAGAGTCTGGGAGGACTTGTGTCTTGTGCCCACAAAGCTGGCCTCACTGCCCAGCAGAGTGTCTGAAACACAGGAAAAGAAAGCTCTTAACAAATGAGTGCCTCTCCCTTCTCATTAAAAGTCTGATGTAATGAAATGAGACAGATCGTGGCTATTGGCTGGACAAAAGGATCCTGAGCTGTGGAATTTCTGGTAGTGATAAGCATCCAGGCTAATTATCCACTTGGTGAATTATTCAGATCCTTGGCCTGTCTCTTTTTTATTCTTTTGAGTAATACTCCTGCCTGTTTGATAATTCAAAAATAGACTCTCCATCCCCAACTTGTCTCCAGTACTTTGATAAATCGCCACTGAAACAAAAAGTTGAAACTTACAGGCTCATACTTGAACAAAGAAAAGCACAGTACATTTGTTCCCTCTGTGTTCTTCCTTATTCACGGTGCATTTACTGGTCACCGTTAATGCCAGACCCAGAGCGGTGTTTCAGACAGGCAAAATGGGCAGTCACTGAGAAAAGGAGCTGGTGTGACACAAAACTCCTGTAGCTGAAGAAGAATAAGTCTACTCCAGTTTGCTATACAAATTGGTTGCTTGGTTATGGATGCCCAGAGAGCAGCTCAGAGACATTGTGCTGCACATTTACTGTGAGCAAAGATGAGAAGCCAAAACGCAAAAGGCTCTGTCATTTGCTAGTTTCTGCACACAGAGGGCAGAGTGAATGTCATAGCCACCCTAACCCCCAACACCACTACAGGGCCTGAGAAGGCAACTGACCAATGATCAGGAACGTTCTAAACAAGATGTATGGTAGGTGTCTCAGCAGACTCAACAGAAAACTCTGGAGCACACACTGCTTTTTTTTTTTTTTTCATAAGTGAATGTGGTGTATGTATGTGAGGTGGTTTGAATATTTGTGGCCCAGGGAGTAGCACTATTAGGAGGTGTGGCCCTGTTAGAGTAATTGTGGCTTTGTTGGAAGAAAGGTATCACTGTGGGGTGGGCAATGAGACCCTCCCTAGATGCCTGGGAGATAGTCTCGCCTGGATGCAGTCAGTTCAAGATGCAGAACTCTCAGCTCCTTCTCCAGCACCTTGTCTGTCTAGACTCTGTCATGCTTCCTGCCATGATGATAACGGACTGAGCCTCTGAACCTGGAAGCCAGCCCTAATTAAATGTTGTCCCCTATAAGAGTTGCTTTGGTCATGGTGTCTCTCCACAGCAATGAAAGCCCTGAGACAGTATTGTAACATGTTAATGTGTGTGCATGTATGAAAATGCACGTGGATGCTCAGGAATGTCAGAGGTCAACCTCAGATATCTTCCTTTGAACCCTCTACCTTACTCTTTGAAGGGAGATGTCTTGTTGAACCTGGTGCTTACTGATTCAACTAAAGGTCAACCTCAGGAGTCATTCTTCTGGCACTACCAGCTTTTCTGTCTTTGAGACAGAGTCTCTCACTGGCCTGGATCTTACCAAGAAAGCTAAAGTGTCCAGCCAACAAGCCTCAGGTACCTTCCCATTTTCGTTTCCCAAACATTAGGATTACAGGTGCATGCCACCACACCTGTCTTATTTCATGTGTGCTAGGGATCTGAACTCCGGTCCTTGCGTTTGTGTGACAAGCCCTTTCCCAACTGAGCCCTCTCCCCAGTCCATACATTTCTGGAAGCCCCTGTCTTTTCCAATAAGTATTCCAGCTCGGAAATGGGGAAGCCTAGATCCTAGTAATATGAAAATGCCCATGTCTTGTCTTAAATTAATTTTTTATATTTTTGACACAAAGACTTTGTAGCCATGATTTCAAACAGCTGGAAGAGAAAAGGAAGGCATGAAAGGCAAGTCCCAGTCATCTCCAAATATCCAGATGTCTGGCATCACTCTGTCATACTACAGTGTGTGGGCGTCACCATCAGCAACAGACATGGAATCACTCCCAAGAACCAGGTTCAGAGAGTGACTTCCTGGGAGCAGAGGCACCTTATCTTGTGCTGCTTCTGGCAGAAATGAGTTTGTTCTGCTTTAATTAGTAGCACAAGAATAGGGGTAAAAATGAACATACAGAAAGCTTAGAGTAGAGGCTGCAAAGAGGGCTCAGTGGGTCAAGTGCTTACCACAGAGGGAGCAGAAGGACCTGAGTTCAGTCTCCCACAAGCCACATAAGAAGCCAGCAGTGGCAGTATAGGTCTGCAATCTCAGCACTGGGGAGGCAGACACAGGAATATCCCGGTAGCTTTCTGGCCAGTTACCTTGGCCTTCTTTGGTGAGTTTCAGGCCAGCAAAAGACCCTGAATCAAAATCAGGGAGAGATGGCCCAAAAGTTAAGAGCATTAGCTGTTCTTCCAGATGACCAGGTTTCTTTCTCAGCATCTACATAACTGGTTACAATTCCAGTCCCAGAGCAGATGACTCCCTCCTCAGACCTCTGTTGGCACAGCATACATGTAGTGCATAGACATATAGGCCAGTAAAATACCTATAAACACAAAAAAATGAAGGTTTAAAATATGGTAAAGAAACAAACAGCCTCCCAAAGTGGTTGACCTCTGACCCACACACAGAAACATAGGGTAACAGCATTTTCCGAAAAGAAAACTGACTTTCCATCTCTATTATCTACCTAAATTTTATTTTATAAGTAAGTTATTGTTTTTCTTTAATTATAGTATTGTTCCTGGGCTTGGTGATAAGAATAGTGCTTAAACAGTGGATGTTGTGATGAACGGAGCTCCCAGTAGGAGTTAGAGGACTTTGATTCTAGCCAGGTCTACCTCCCTTGATGCTGTGGGCACATTAAGCAACATGTCTACAACATGTCTGCCTTACTTCCTGCAAAACATGGGTGTTAAGTGAGATGGACTGCCGGGCCCATTCTAAAGCCACCCTGAGTGTGATGAACAAGTGTTTATAGAAAGCACAGCACTAACATTTCAGATCTCGTAACGCATAGGCTTGAAGGCGTTTCCAAACAAGACTCACTTGATCCCTGCGGTGAATCTGTAAGTCTAGATGGTGTCCAATTTGTTCTCTGTAAGAAGTCACAGGGAGTCCTGGGTAAAGACACAAGCTGTGGGAGACAGAGAAGTCTTCTCTTCGGGCATTTAAATGCTCCCTCCCTCAGATCTTCCCAGGCTGTCATCTGTGTTGAGAAACATCTCCAATCTTCATAATTGGGTTTGTAATGGCAAGTACATTGTTATCTTTTGATATGCTCCATAATAGCATACAGGTGTGTGTGTGTGTGTGTGTGTGTGTGTGTGTGTATGTGTGTGTATGTGTGTGTGGTGTGTGTGTGTGTGTGTGTGTGTGTGTGAGTGTGTGTGTAGAGGAGAGTGGGGGAACTTTCTTAAATGAAGAGACCATCTAACAACCATTCCAGCAGCAAACATTAGAAACGTCCTTTGGAGTTTTTGATCGAGACGTCCGAAGGACTCCCAAAACAATATGGGCTGTTGTAATTGTCCTTGGTCGCCACCCAAAGATTGAAGATAAGCACCTATTGCTGAAGGCACTGTGTACTTGAGGCACAGAACTCAGAAGATTTTAACTAGAAGCCTCCTCTCTGAGGACTAGCTTTCACGGTACCAGAAGGTGTTACACAAGGTACCAAAGGAGAGAAGGGACCAACAGTTCTACACAACTGTGATGTCTGTAAACCACAATGACCAGGATGCCAATGGGGAGAGAAAGAAGCTGTGACAGAGGCACTTATAACTGATAGGAACCAATGGCTGTTTGGATTTAAGGCCTGCTCAAAAGGAGGAGAATCATACCTGGTACTAGAACCCTAGCCAATTACTCACAGACCGTGAGGTAGATGGGTATTAGAGGAGGACCCATACCTGACAGTAGACCACTATAACACCTACCTTCATTTTAAATACTTACCCTTATGACCAGTGATAAATGTAGCTCCCACCCCTCATCAAAGAGGCTTCTCTTTGCAGTAGCTGGAAACAGACATAGAAAACCACCGCTGACCAAATACAGATTGTAACCACGAGCAGGTGCCCACAGATTACAACACAACTAACTCGTGCTGCACCTAGGGCTTAGAGAATCCTCTCAGAAGAGAGGTTAGGAAAATTGTAAGAGCCAAGAAACAGAAAGTCTGCTGAATAACTGTGTCATCTTAAAATGACAGGTAAGCCATGCCCACAACAATGTAACTGCCTAAATAAGATCCAAAAACGACATCATTAATAACAAGCTAATATGGAAGAGGGAAGTGAAAGTCAGAGAATTAGTCATCTCCAGGAATGAGTCCCCTAATTGGTTATCCAATTCCAAATGGCCATCACCAAAGTCATACACATACATGGGCCAAGAAGGTTGTACTTATATGTTTATGAATGTATGTTTGTGTGTGTATATACATATATGTGTATGTGTGTGTATATAAATATTAATGAAAGAAAAAGCAGCCATGGATTTGAGAGGGAGTTGAAGAGAGAGGGATTGGAGAGGGAAAGGAGAAGGGGGAAATAATGTGATTATATTTAATGGTCAATTTTAAGATTATTTTTTAAAATAGTAAGACTGTTTAAGAAGCAGGATATCCAGACCACAGGGGCTCCTAACAGCTAATATGGGAACAACTTGAGCCACAAAATGAGTAATGACAATACTGGACTGCAATTCATCCAATAAAATAACTATCCTTGCCTTGGGCTCACATTGTCTTGTTGATGTTTATGAGTATAATTGTTATTAGATCTTCCTGAAATTTTCATTAGAAAAATATACAGGTGGAGGGGGAACCAAGAAACTCATGCTAATAATGCACAATGTCCACAGTAATAATTTTTGCAGACTCTCTTGTAGGTGCTAACATTAGTGGAAGAAACTTAGAAGAGAAACAATTTGCTTAGTATCACAGTGTCTCCCTAACCATCTCCTGACTACAAGAGAAAGACTAGTGCCTCAACAGCAGAGGAAACTGGCAGACATTTTAGCCCTGAGGTCAAGGTCAAGTTCATGCATAACAGGCACCAACAACCCAGAGAGGCACACCGAAACGTTTCTGTAGTGTTCTTGGCAAATGTGTGTCACCCTACTGCACCATAAGAAGCTACCAGACAAGCCTAAAGACTCTCTCGAAAACGGCTATTTCCAAAACTATCAAGATCACCAGGTATGATGGTGCACACCTCTAACCCTAACTCTCGGGAGGCAGAGGCAGGAGAAAGTCAATGTTGAAAGGAAGGGGTTGGGGGAGAAGTAGGGAGGGGATGGGAGGGAAGAAAGGAGAAAGGGACATTACATTCAGGGAACTCCTTCTATGGAAAACTAGCAGAACTGGTTGTGAGTTTACACTTTGCCAATGAACACTTACTGTCCTCTTCTGATCATTCTACAGCACATATATAATTTGCTAACTTTAGGAGACAATAGATGAGGGATATGTCAAAATTCTGTACAATTTTGCAACTTTTCAGGAAGCCTAAAATCAGTTTTTAAAAAATTAAAATATCCCTGGAGCCACTGTGACCGTTGTCTGGGCTCCTCAAAGCCCAAGTCAACTTGCCTGAGAGACAGCCAGGGTAATTCTCCATGCTGGCTCTTGTTCCAAAGAGTGTCTCTTTAGGGGGTGGGATCCATGAGACCCCCAGACCACATTCTGACCTTGCCAGTTTTCTGACAATCCAGCTATTAGGAACTGCAGTGTCCTCTGGCCAGCACATCTATTCCGAACAGCTTATGAGTTTAATGCTTTCTTGGAGACAATGTCAGCACTGTCTCACACTGAATACAGAAAGTGTGAGCCAAATAATCCCAGAGTTCCCTAATAACAAACATATCTTCTTCATTTTGATCACATTGATCCAGATTCATTTCACAGAGCTTCAAGGGAAAAGCAGCCAGAACTCGGATGTGCAAGGTCTTGTCTGCAGTCCTGCCTCCAACTGTGTCTGCCCTGCAAGTCCAATGCATCACACTCATCCTTCGTGGGACGGCAAGTGCTATCACTTTGCATTCTCTATCACTTTGAGGGTTGAGATCTTTATTTCAGAAAACACACACACCTGAGTCCACAGTATATGTCCCAATGGTATAAAGTAGTAGTCACTCACTTAGCCAATGATTCAATGACAATTGCGCATAGCCACATTAGAAACAGTGCCAAGTGCCACTGCCTAGAAATCAAACAACCTCCCGAAGTTTCTGAGTTGCAGTCCCAAAATAAGACATGTATGTCTCTTCGTGAGATAAATGTCTCTGCTGTTACTGGGAACTGGATGGGTGGAGGAGGGTTCTTCCTGAATCTGGGCCTACCTCCTATTGTATGGGGATGTGTATGTGTATGAATGGGGCTATGTATGGATGGTTGTGCTCTTATGAGGGCATCATGTGAAAGCCAGAGGACAACCCCAATTGCTGCTCACCTCAGGTGCCACCCCCTTATTGTTTTTAAAGACAGGATCTTTTCCTGACCTAAAAATTACCAATCAAGCTAGCCTGGACAACCAGAAACACCCAGAGATTTGCCTGTCCAAGCACCCAGCACTGGGGTTACAAGACTGTGTGCCACCACACTTGGCTTATTCTCCATGTATTCTGAGGGTAGGATTCAGGTCTGTATGCTTGCAAATACTTTCCCAGATATGCCATCTCTCTAGCCTCCAGACCCTTATCTCAACCAACTAGTTCCTTCATCCTAGCTTGAGAGGTTGGCTTCCAGAGAAGTTTCAGATTTTGTCCCTGGCTGGAAAGAGCGTAGAGTCTGGTATAAACTGGGATTGTCATTTTTAAGCAGTTATCTCTGGAACAAAATTTTTCTATGCAACATCCCATGTTATCAACATGCAGGGAAAAAAGGACAAGAGTCAGAAAAGCTTCAGGTACAAGTGGGTTCTTGCACCCATGTGTAAGTTCACATGTGCCATGCCACATGGTGCTCAAAGTAACTCTGTATGAAACAGACAGAAAAAGTAAAAACAAGCAGGTAAGGGTGCTTTAGATCATTGGAGATAAAGTCAGAAATACTAAATTGAAAATATCTAAATTGGCAGGATGCGTTTAGCTGATTTACAAATTTAACTATACATCCACCCAGGCAAATTCAAGACAACTACAACTTATGCTCAGGGTTATACAACCAAATTCTCAATCCATTTAAGGTTCTATACCTTGGGAAGAAGTATTATTTAGCAGTACACATGAACAAGATTTGTAGCTAAGAAGATTCAGATAAGGAGGGTGAAAAGATGGTTTAGTGGTTAAGAGTACTGACTGCTCTTCCAGAGGACCCAGGTTCAATTCCCAGAACCTACATGGTAGTTAGCAACTATCTGTAAATCTAGTCCAAGAGGGTCTGATACCATCTTCTGGTCTCTGCTAGGTACCAGGCATGCTTGCTAGCAAAATACACACACACACACACACACACACACACACACACACACACAGGTCAAAACATTTTGTAAAGATCCAATCATGTTCCCATATTGTTCATTTCTTTAAAAATCTCTGGGCTCAAAGGCTAATGTTGGCTGAGCCCTCAGAGACTTTTAGGCCTTTTAAAAACCAATTCCATCATGCCTGACACTCAAGAAGCTACCAGAGAGCAGTTGGATATGAACCTTTGTGAAAACAAGAAGCCTGTACCCCTGATAGAAAGTGGTGTCAGAACTGAGTCTGAACCTCTCCAAGTCACTATTGGAGCCACTGTACCTACTGGCTTTGAACAAACCGCTGCAGATGAAGTGAGAGAGAAATTGAAGTCATCGTGCAGAATCAACAAAGACCAGGGCAAGATATATTTTGATATCACAGTGGAAAGTCTGGCTCAGGTTCACTGAGATCAGTTGATAACTTGTTGTGATTGTTCAGGAGTTTAAAGATGACCAGGTCAAAGCTACAAAGGAGGAAGTTCTAAGAGACTTTGAAAAACTGGCTGGAAAGCTCCCATGGTCAGACTCTTTAAAAGTTTGGCAAATTAACACCACTTTCAAGAAGAAAGCAAAGCGCAGAAAGGCAAATCAGAGTGCAGGTAAAGGGAAGGCTGACTGTGGACAAGGAGACAAAGCAAATGAGAAACATGGTAAGAAAAAAAACTTGCCAACAGTACCTCAGATTCACGTATCTAGGACTACTATGAAAATCCAGTCATCAAAAAAGAGATATAGTAGGTGATGTTTTAACATCTTGCAAAGATAAAACTGGGCAAAGTTTAAGAGAAGAAACTGAACCACAAGTCCAGAAGTTTAGAGATACCTGCAACAGATCAGGGGAGAAACATTGCTTTACCTCCAACGAGGCTGAGAGAGATTTTGGAGGTACTGTTCAAGAGTACTTTAAATGGAAAGCTAATATGACCAGCTTCGATGTAGAGGTCCTAAACATCCATGATAATGAAGTCATTGTTGTGATTGCACTGATAGAGGAGAGTCTCCATCGCAGAAACATTACACATTTTGGACCTACAACTCTTAGGTCAACTCTTGCCTATGGGATGCTCAGGCTATGTGAACCTAAACCTACTGATGTAATAGTGGATCCAATGTGTGGAGCAGGGGTAATACCAATAGAGGGGGATACTGGGTGGTGTCACTGTTACCATGTTGCTGGGGACAACAACCCACTGGCAGTTAACAGAGCAGCAAATAACATCTCATCTCCATTGACTAAGTGCGGTGCGTTCCTCGACCAGCAAGGAAAGACGACCACCACCAGAGGATTCTTCTCAGATCATGCTTTATTGTGGGAACCTCTTGATTGAAGGGGAGAGCAGGAAGAGAGGGGCCCGAACTACCCTAGCTGTCTGCTTATATAGGGAGAAGCAAATACGGGGCTTGCCATGATTGGTTGTCACCAGTCTGCTGACACCAGAGGCCTAGGGATTGGCCAGAGATAGGTTATGTACTGAGCATGCGCAGGGTGCAGCGTCTTAGCTGACAAGAGCATTGCTATATATGGAGTTGTTTACCTCAAACCGTGAGGGAGCCAGCGCCATCTTGTAATGGCGTCCGCGGGATATCTGCAACCTCCCACAGCAACTGCTTCTGTGGATATTATTGTAGCAGCTATGCCATTTGGAAAAAGGATGACCCCAAGAAGAGAAATTGGAATCTATATCCAGCTTGCCTTTGGGAAATGAGCCCTGTCTGCAGACCAGGGACAGGCAGAGCTTTAATGCTTACTTGGAACAAGGAATATTCTACCAAGGCACTGTCTTGAATGGGACATGTGTGGCAGAAGGTCCATACGGTCTGGGTGAACATCAGGGGACTTCATGCTGCAGTTTTTCTTCTGAAACGCACCCCTCGAGACTTTGTTCATCCTTCAGATTAAGATAGAGGAAGAGACCCTCCTTGGTAAAGCAAAGGATGAAGACAACTTAGCAGTATTTGTAGTTCCTAACACTGGAAATGTCAGCATAAAGAACTTTCTTTGGGAGAAAAATGGTTGAAAAGCAACCCGGTATTACAGGTTCCACTGCTTAACTACTCCAGAGTGCTATATTGTTAGCAAGGTGATTGATTGTAATGGTGTTTCTTGAGAAGCCATCACTTGCCTTCTAAGCTTCAGAACACTTTAGCCCATATCCTATTGCTTGTGCAGTCTACTGTTCTATGGTCTAAATTCTTTATACAATCTCAGAAACTGAAGATCTACAGTTTATCATCTGCCATAAAATAAATACATACAACCTAAAAAAAAAAAAAAGGCTAAAGTGAATGTCATTCTCTTTCATTTTTTTTTTTTTTTTTTTTTTTGTAGAAGGGAGAAATTATGCCAAAAAGAAAAACCTGCCATTTTTCATAGATTATGAGTCCCCTTTGTCTCCTCCTTGACAAGTGTAGACTTATTGTCCCAGCTGTCAACTATTAATTGAACACAAGCTATGGTTCTTGTAATCTCAGCACCTAGGCTCGATGAATCACAGACATTTAATAGTGTTAAACTAAGTGGCTGCATGGGGCTCTCGATAGATCTTAACTGTAGACTCCATAGCCTCTTCCTCCACAGAAGCAGATTCACCTCCTAGTGGGTGTTAGTCCCCCATATGTGGGGACAGGAAGCTACTCTGGGATGTGTTCTTGACATGTAGAGCTCTCACTCACACCACCCTTCGCACTTCAGCCCCATCTCTCTGCACGCATGCAGAGACTCATTCATGACTCTGCACGATGTAGCAAGGTTGGGATGGGAATGGACAATCGGTGGTATTTGGCCACAGGATTATGAGGTCTAAAGTCAAAAGAGCATGATGGGGCAGCATATTCCTTGAGGGGTTTGCCTTCCACTGAGCAATGCTGGCAAGAAAGAATCTAAAGACTTCTTTGAATGATCAAGGGCTCCAGTATCATCTGCAGTGTCAGGGGAGCTGTGATTTCTCCTGGTTCTACATTTCAGTGCCATGGAACAGATGCAGAGATTAGGAAGGGGCACTATGAATCATAATTCTACTTCTCTTAGTCCAGGAACTGCAAAACACTCAGATGACCTCTTGTCCTGTCCCATCCCCAAACACATACTGGCAGAGATGACTTTTTGTTCCCAGATGGCAGTGCCACCAACCAGTGTGGAACTCAACAATGGACTCCCAGTTGTGATCCATGAAGAAATGTAGATTTCTGAAAAGATTGATTTCTAGCCACAGAGGAATAGTGCATGTGCTGAATCAAACTGAAAACATTGGCTCCCCATGAGGTCTTAGCTCAAATATTAATCACCAGAGTGGTAAACAGTCTGAGCCCAGAATACTGTGCTGACAGAAAGACCAGACATAGGAGAACCAGGCAACAGTGAGGCTCAAGAAACAGATGGCTCTTGACCCAGCTGTGCCCAGCACTGTTTTCTTAAAATAACTACGTCATGATAACATCTTATTCAACTGAAATGAATTTTGTAGGTCTATAACACAACCAGACTTGTAATTTTAAAAGTTAAGTAAATAACATGCTTCAAATAGAAAATACATACAGAGAAAGTTAGAAGATTTAGAGATTTTTAATTTTTCACTATGTTGTATATATGTGAATGCATACAACATATGCCATGGTGTGCAGGTGGCAGTCGGGGGATAACTTGTAGGAGTTGGTTCTGATTTTCATCCTTCACCATTTGGGTTCTAGGGATAGAACTCAAACTGCCAGGCTTACAGCAAGCATCACTTTCCATTTCAGTGCATAAGTGCTTCTTAAACCTACTCTCAAGATGGAATGAATAACCAGAATCTTACATATAATTATTTTAAATATATTGGTGTGCCAGTTAGTTTTTGTAAACATAAACTAGGAAGAGAGAATCTCACCTAGGGGATTGCCTCCCTCAGTTTGGCCTGTGGGCATGTCTGTGGGGTGTTTTGTTGTTGTTATTGTTGTTGTTTGATTGATGGATGATGTGGGTGGGACCACACCTGGGCAGTTGCTCCTGGGTTGTATAAGAATCAGACTGAGAAAGCCATGAGGAGCAAGCCAGTGAGAAGCATTCCTCTATGACCTCTGCATCAATTCCTGCCTACAGGTTTCTGCCCTGTTTAGGTTCCTGCCTCGGCTTTTCTCAACGACAAACAATGGCCTGTAAAACAAATAAAACCATTTCCTCCCTGAATTGTTTTAGGTCAATGTGTTTTTTCACAGGAAATAAAACAACTAAGACAACTGGGATATGAGATAAATAACTTGTTAGTACTTTTGTTTCATATCTAGTATTTTAAACAAGCTGAGAGGGGTTGAGGGGGGAAAGTATAATCATTTAATTTTCATAGCTATAGATAAGGGGATGTTGTTTGGGAAACTCAGAATCTATAAACACTGTAAGTGTAGATGACCTAAGTTTCAGCAATGGTGAAGGATGGAGGAAGATTCCGAATAAGACCATGTCCTGACATAACCCATCACTGCGGTTATCTGCTTTCCTTCAAAAGTCTATCCATAGTTAAAGCATGCACAAAATATTTTCCATCTATATGTAAAATAGAGTTCCTGTTGTGGTTTGAATATGAAATGCTCACCCAGGTTCAGATGCTGACTGTTTGTCCTCTCCACAGCTGGTTGTACTATGTGGGAAGATTCTGGAAACTTTAAGATCTGGGACCCAAGCAGAGGACAGGGGTCATCGCTGAGAATGAGCCTCACAAAATTCTGCCTGGTGCCTGGTTCTTTCCACACTCTGCCCCCTGTTCTCCAGAAGAGCAGCCCCGAGGCTGCATTCTTTCACTGTCAAGATGCCCTGCCTGAACACAGCTGAGCCACAGTAAGCTAAGACCTCTGAAACCACGAGCCAAAGCTTTCCTGGTTATTTGGTCACAGAGATATCAAGTAAACTGGTGACAGAAAAACAGAATTGTCACTCTGATTAAATATAATTACATGGTTCTTTAACCTCTAGAACTAGTTGGTGGAAGGAATTCAAGTGAGTTGGGCAATAAAGGTTAGTAAAGCCCTAAAAAGTTATCATCAGGGAGCTTGGTGGGAAGTTCTGGTCAGTGCTGAAGACCAGAAACGGAGACAGTGAAGGCTAGTATCACAAAGTTTCAGGTGGAAACATGGTCTTTATCCAAAATTGGACTGGAGACCGCCTGTGTTGCATGCAGAAAAACCATTTGTCTGCATTTTCCCCACGCCCAGGGATGAAGACTTTAATTGGAGTTGCTTTTAAAAGAGATGAGCTGTGGATTGAAGGGCTGGCTCAGCAGTTAACTGCATATACTGCTCTTCCGGAGTTCCCAGTTGTGTCAAGTGGCTCACACCTGCCTGTTCACTGACTCCAGGGGACCCAATGACCCTTCTGGTCTCTTCAGGTATCTGAACATACATTTACATAGCCACACACAGACACTCAACAAGGACATATAATTAAAAAATAAAATAAATCTTAAGGAGAGACATTTTAAAATATTAAATCTTTATATGTATGGGTATTTGTCTGAATGTACATCTATACACCATGTGTATCCTTGATGCCCATGGAGGCTGGAAAAGGGTATGGAACCCCATAACTGGAGTTAGTCAAAAACCATAGTGTGGTATCCTGGGAATTGAATCTGGGTCCTTTGGAAGAGCACCTAGTGCTCTTAACTGCAGTCTTCTCTTCAGCCCCAGTTGTGAACCTTAAGAGGCAGGACATGGCAGGCACTTGGGGCATGGCCTCACTCTTAAAGGAATGTATGTGTCACTTACAAAGATGGCTTTAGGCCTCAACTGTGTGCTTTTTCAAAAGAGTAGGTTGGTGCAAAAGAACACCCAACTCTCTTCAGTCGCTCACTTCCTGTTTTGTGACTTCTCACAGCATTCCTACCGTGTGATCTCACTTGTGGCGAATCAGTCCAGAAAGTTTTCAAGCCCATGCTTTGCAGAAGAATCTGCCCGACTGTGGACTTTCAGCTCTCAAACTGTGAGCTATGGAAAGCCTTTCTTCACAAAGCACCCTGCCTTGCTGATTTATTGACAGCAACAAGATATAGACTAGGGTTGTCCCTGGGGTCGAAGCCACCCTTCAGAGCACTCTTGGTCCAAGAGTGTTCACTGATGACAGTGACGGTGCTTTCTCAACAGAACCCTTGGCTCATTTATTCACACTGTCACACAGTGGGGAAGGTGTGAGCCTCCGCAGTCAGAGCTGAACAGGCATTTCTCATACTCTGATACACACTGGGAAGAGACCTTACTTACCTTCTCGGAACCTCAGCCTCTAGCCACACAGATGGGCCAGACAACAGGTGTGTCCTTTGCTCTGTGCATCTGTCCTCACCTAGCAGCAACTGTTTCCAGTTCCCATGAAGATGGACTTCCATACAAACTTCTGAAGTCACCTATGTGCCTGCCGAGAATGTCTAAAGTACAGAGCAAGGGAGTCTTGGGAGATGAGGAAGAGAAGGACCAAACGAACACAGAATTGTGTCTGCAGACTGAAAATCACTCTGCCCAGTCCCTGTCACTTGGCACACAGGAAGAACATAAGATTGGCATCTCAGCCATATGCCACTGAAAGAGCTTGGAGTATAACTAGACTATTTGTCTTTAAAATCATTCGAATCACAGAACAGAAAACAGTCAATCAAACCACTGGGGGGAAAATGTTTCCACCAAGAAGAGCTTTTTTATCAGGCCAGCTGGCAGCCCTAAGGCAGATGTACAAAGCCCGGGAACCTTTATGGATGTGAGGAGCACTGACCTCAGCCCTTGACATTCTGCCTTTTGATTATCACTCCACAGACATCCATAAAAGACTGGGGTAAGAGGTGACAGGCAGGCCTGTTTATGGCTGCCTTCTCTCTCTGCTCCACCTGTTGTCTCCTGACTCACCTCAACTCCTTGAAGCTAAGGGCACCCTTTTATAACTCATGGCCCTATGGCTGGGAGGGGCCCTCTAACCCTCTCCTAATTGACAGCTTACTTGAACCTTCCCCTATCTAATAGATGGAGGCCACCTGTCCCACACGGCAGCTAGACCAAACATTGCTTTGTTTCCTCCCCCTCTTGTAGGTAGACTTGTCCACCTCTACAACAGTTAAAAGATAGGAGAGGTTCCACACACAGCCTCAACGTCACACCTCTATTCCAGAAAGTTCCTTATTGCAGCTAAACCCTTCTCTATAATGCTGTAACCCTTTCACCTTTAATCCCCCCGGACCCAGTGCCTCTTAGTGCCTGCCACCTGCCAAAGGCCAGGATTCAGTCTCTTTCTGTTTGTCTTTTCACCCTGATTTAGTATATAGCCATTGCCTTGTTATTAAATAACCAGGGTATGAGTTTATTTTGCTCTGGCTGGAGAGTATTACACACATAACAAAACAATAAAAGCACCAGAGAGCACCTGCTCCCTGTTCTGCCCAATTGGGCTTGCCTAGCTAGCCCTCGTATTCCAAGAAGTGATGACCTCACTGGTGCAGCAGCATCTGGCCCCTGTCCTGCGCCTCCCTCCTAGGAGCTTACATTGTATCGTCCAAGCTAGCTTCAATTACCACCACCTTGTGAAGCTTTCTGCATATTTCTAGGGTTCCCCACAGGTTGTGCGTTTGAAAATGCAGACTGGGATTTAAATCTCTGCTTCTCAGACAACACAAACACAACTCACTCTAAATGCTGAAGGTTGACACCTGGGTCTTGAGAGGAAGTAGCTATTAGGCTGTTAGCTTAGGAATGCTTATTACCATGTTGTTCACCCGGGGGCGCTATATGGGGGCTGCTGGGACAGGGGAATCTAGATGGCATGGTTGCCCAAGGAGCATTGAGAAAAAAGAGTAAAATGCAAGTCCTCCAGTCTGTGGCAACTTCCTCTGGCCTGGAGATCAGTGTGAGGACTATATCCAGGTAGAGGGTAGTCATTCCCAAAGCATACTGGAGCCAAGGGTCGAAGATGACCCAAAAACATGGCTAGTTACCATTACCTTCCCCCATTACCAAAGACACTCTGTCAGGCTGTAAGCAAACAAATTGGAACTCTGTAGGTAGTCCAGAGGCTCCAAACCCACTGGCATGACTTCAGAGAATTAACTTCTGTGGATGGACACACAGTTTCTGTTTTAAAGGAAGAACAAACATGCCATACAGTTTGGAGAACATGTTACTGGTAAAGTACTTTTAAACATATGCCCAATTCTCACCACTTGCCCTGGCTCATTCTGTGTCATTCTGTGTCCCCTCTGGTGCAAGAGAGACCAAGTCATTCAGTCTGGAAGGAGGAGCCTATTGTAAAAAAAAAAAAAAAAAAAAAAATTGTCCCAGTGAACACAAATGTACCAAAAGCCTCCACTCTTGTTGCCATGGTGATTGCTTCTTCTCACAATGCCATGGTGATTACAGTGTGGCTGGGTTTCAGGAGACTTGGGAAAAAGAGTAGGCCTACTTGACAAACTGGTGAGCATCACTGGAAAGAACAACCCGGGACTCCACATGTGAGGGCTGTACCTGGGGATTGCTGGGGAGCAGGTGAGCATGTGCGGCTGATGCTCAGCCTTGTGGATGGTGGCTGTAGAATAGCTCTGCTCTGAGATGTTTTCCGGTCTGTTTATATCAGAAAGGCCAAATACCTCAAGCATCTCATCCAAGAATCCATCCCTGTCCATCACCATGGTCATTTCAAACAAAGGGTTTTGCACAAGTTTTGAGTAGTATTCCATGTTCACTTGACCCAGTGTACAGGTCCACAGACAAGGAAAAAATGTATGCCTTGTCACCATGCCAACTGCTGTAACCTACTTACACGATGACATGGTAAAACCACAGAAACTCAAATGGCAGAATTTCCAACAGTATGGAAAGCAATGGGCATACTAAACACTATTCTACCCTCTTCCCCCTCCTAGTATAGGGCATGCAAGTGTCTAAATTGTGCAATTTTTCCTCTCAAGGACCACTTGGAAATCCTTCTTTGTCAGGGACTCATCCTTTGAAGCAGGAAACAAGAATTGCTTTCTCTAAAAGGCCAAAGAGTAAATACGATCAGTTTGAGTGTTATATGATCTTGCGGTAAAAATTAAAAAGAATTTGTTGCTACTGGTCGGGGAGCCACTGCAGTGTGGAGCAGGGTACCTGGTCCCACATGTTCCTCTCTAGCCCGATAAAATCATGACTCAACCAACAATCAATAACTTATCAAACAGATATATATGTTAAATTCTCAATCCACAATACATCCAAACAATAAATTCACTGCCAATTAATATATAAACTGCACACCTAGACAAAATAAAACTGATCTAGGTCACCTTGATCTGAACCATCCTCTGAAGCCTCCATCTTGAATCTCCTGCTTTCTCCTTCTCTTCTGCCTTACCAAAAAAACCTTGTCCCTGCCCCACTCTCTACTGTCCAATCATGTATCGCCTTAACATCAACCTACAATACAGCTTGTTTCAATACCAACTTTATCAAGCAGTCACAGAAATATACAAACAACTGTAGCTACACTCCAACAAAACTTTCTCGTCATACATTGACAATGGACAATGGGGTCCATACAGGAGGTAGGGGGTTTAGGGCTCTCTAGAGCTATAGAGTACCTGCTGTGTTTGGGGTTGGATAAAGGCTCCCTGAATAGACTGTGCAAGCCTGAGGACCCACAATCAACACCCATAGTGCACACACATACATTAGCATGCACACACATACATTTGCATGCACACACACACACACACACACATGCAACTTTTTTCTTTTTTCTCTCTTTTTCTCCTTCTCCTCCTCCTTCTCTTCTTCCTCTTCCTCCTCCTTCTTCTTCTACTACTTCTTCTTCTTCTAATTCTTCTTCTTCTTCCTTTTTAGAAAAAGAGATGTTATCTTCAACACAAGGGAAATGGTAGGAAAAGTGCTGAGCCTTTCACACAGCAGCTGGCCCTGTGATTTGGATCTGAGGTTTGCTTCTTAATCAAAAGGCCTTGGGCCTACAGGAGTAGGTTGCATAAATCATAGGAAGTCTCAAGAAGTCAACCAAAGGATTCAGGGTGAGAGGCATCCAGAGAAGGAAATCTGATCTCCCTTTGCTTTATTGAGTTAACATTTTTCTACCGGCGTTCGCCGTCTCCCCTCTAAAGCCCCTGCACACGTGTGAAGGGTAAGAAGTGAGTCTGTCCCTGGCAAACCTAGAGTGGGTGGGCTGTGAGTCTGCTCCTTGCTTGAATATCACTTTCAAGACAAAGTATAATAACCCCTGAGTTAAATCCTCCTCACGGGCAATAAATTATAAATAAGTTGAAGTTCGCAGCCAGAGAATTTGACACAGCCCTGATACAAGCTGGAAAAAAAAAAAGAAGGAATCACATCTCCAGTTACATTGGGAAAGCCTAGCTGGGAGTTTCACTCAATACTACAGTTGGTTGAATGGCAGCACATTAGAGATATTCCTGGTGCCAAGGGAAGAGTTCATGACAGCTCAGAAGACATGTGGTTACTCAAAACTGTCCTCCTGTCTTGAAAAAAAAATAACGCCTTGGGGTTTTTTTTCTACTGGAATTCTGGTGTGTGGGGAAGATTTTGTTAGATTTTTTGAAACAGGGTTCCATGTGACTCAGGCTAGTCTTGAACTCTCCCTGTGGCTAAGATTGATCTGAAACTCCTAAACCTCTTGCTCTCATTTCCTTGTCCTGGTATTACAGGTGTGCGCTGCCACGCCCTCTGTTTGTTTTGCTTTTGTTTTATGTGAACTCTTTGTACTTATCGAAAAATGTAAGAACATCATTCTTGCTGAGCTTCCTTTAGTATGTGTGTACTTTATGGATATCCACATGTGTGGGGCTGACATTCACATATGTGTGGATGCATTCAGAGGCCAGAGGCCAGCCTCAGGTGTCATCCACTTTTTATTTATTTTTGAACAGATTCTCTCACTGGGCCAGAACTTGCCAAGTAGATTCAACTGAGTTGTGGACATAGAACCCAACCCCTAAGTACTGGAGGAATTAGCTGAGAAGACAGTTGGACAAATTCCCCTGCCTCCTTCTGCTGGGCTCCTGAATGCTACTTTGATGGCTTGAGGCAAAAATCAATGATGGTCTGGCCAAGGCCAGTGTGAGCATAAGTAAAGCCCTGCAGTGTGCAGAAACAGAGCCGATGTGCATGGGCACAAGGCAGGCAAGGAGAGCGGCGGCAGCAGCATCCTTAGGTGCTACAGGCTGAAGACAGGCCAGCGGAGAGAGAACCCAGGCAACATACCGTTCCCTGACTATGTGGGCCCGTGCAAGCAAGGTTAAGGGCTCCGTGGGAGAGTAGTAACCCATTTCTTGTCTGGTTCCAAGAAAAGTCTTGAGGCCTGGAAAACACAGTGGCAAACAGTTATCACTGTAATCAACTTTATCTCTGGAGTCCTGGCTTAATAAAGTTTTTTTTAATTGAATCCAAAGCATCCCACATGATAGACAGTAAAGAAACTTTATTGAAATCTGTCTGTGTCCCCTGGTTTCCACACTGTCTGTGACCACTGACGTTCTTGAGGCAAGCGCTAGGCTAACTACTCCCACAGACAAATTAAGCCCATGGCATGAAAGGCCTAAATACTGTCTTTGAATTTACTAAAACCTTTGCCAAGCTCTGTCCCCGGGCAGTCACTTAGTTCCCAAGGTAGCTTTATATATATATATATATATATATATATATATATATGTGTGTGTGTGTGTGTGTGTGTGTGTGTGTGTGTGTGTGTGTGTATGTGTGTGTGTGTATGTATGTATGTATGTATGTATGTATATGTATATATATAAACTTACAAACTGAAGCAGAAATTGGATTTACCCTTATAAGACACCTTAGTGGGATGGTGAAAAGAATGCAAGCAGCATACAATGGTGTAATATACAGCTACCAAAAGTTACACTTATGAATGGTTTTAATAACAAAGACAATATTTTGTTAAGTAATTTAAAACATATCAACAAGTCACCAGTGAATTTCGACTAAGCATTTATTTGCAAATTAAAAATACCAGATAGTGCCGGGTGTGGTGACTCACACCTTTAATCTCAGGAAGCAGACCCAGATGGATCTCTGAGTTGAAGGCCAGCCTGGTCTATAAAGTAAGTTCCAGGACAGCCAGGACCACACAGAGAAACCCCGTCTTCATTCCCCTCACACACCAAATATTAGACAAAAATAACTACAGCAAGACTATCATTTGACAAATAGAAATTTAGATGTTTTTATTATGCTTGGGGGAGGTTAAACCATTTTTAAAAAATAAATATGACTTTCATGAATAAAATTTAAAGAGTTCATAAAATATTTGTTACAGGGATATAAATGGTTCCTGGGTGAAAGGATTTTTTGCCAAAAGTGTGAAGAAAGAAAGGAGGAAAGAAAGGAAGAAGAGGAGGAAGAGGAAAGGAAAGAGGGGAGGAAGAAGGGGGAGGGGAAGGGAGGGGAGGGAGAAGAGGGAGGAGATGGTCCTGGAAAAAGAAAGGGGGAAGGAGGAGAGAGGGAAGAGGAAGGAGGGAAACAAAGGAGAAGGGAGGTAATTTACAAAATGTTTAGATAATTTAGAAAAATGTCCTTGCAAAGTTTCAAGGCAGACAGTTTCAATGCATGTGGCCATCCAGGTTGCTGTGTGGTCTCTGAGCTAACTGCCAGCGCTCTTTCGGTAGGTGTGTCCTCAGATTAGGTTGACCGCAGTGTCTGGAGAAGAGTGAGCAAACTGACGCCTACCCGGTGTTCTGTGGGGAGAGAATATCAGGCATCCTTCATCCAGTACTAACTGTCTGCCCACCAGGACTAACACGATGGCTTGGGGAAGACAGGTGGCTCCCTGGGCCTTGCTGGCCAGCCCATCAGGTCAGTCAATGACTTCTAGATCCAGCTAGACCTTGACTCAAAAGATAAAGTGGAGAACAGCTTTAAAAATACCCAACATAGACCTCCAGCTTCTAGATCCCCTGCACGCACATCTGCATGTGTAAATACACACACACACACACACACACACACACACACACACACACAGAGGCAGGCACATACACACACACAGAGGCAGGTACATACACACAGCTCACATACACACACACACACACACACACACACACACAAGATAGTACCTCGCTCTGACTCTACCACACATTTTGTCCTCTGTTTGTGACTATGTAGATCTGCCTAGCAGCATATGGGAGTGCAGAACTCTGACAGACGAAAGTGGCTTATCCCAGACCAGACCCCGAAGGCTGCAGAAGCTGCAGTTAAACAGAACTTTCCGTGGACTGTATCATTTCTTACATTTTTCCCTACACAGAGCTCTCCACCAAAGATGCAGAGAAGCAAGGGTGGTGGTTAAGGTGTCCAAACCCACACCAAATGCCAAGGGAGAAAGAACAGGACAGAAAATAAAACGAAGTGTCTCTGGGAGCCTGTCAGCATTCTTCACCCCCGGCGTGAGATCTGACCACGCAGGCTGTGTCACTCAGACCTTCCAGAGAAATTCCACATACTCAGAATCCCAGCCCTTTGAGCCAAATGAAATTGATGACTGTGGCTTGGTGACTGCTCGGAGAGAGTTGGACCCACCAAGGCACTGTCATCTGTGAGAGACTTAGAACTCTGAAGAGAACAAGCCAGAATGAGAGCCACAAGGAAGATGTGCTGGGAGTAAGATGTTGAGAATTCCCTTCCTGGGGAGAGAAGAAGGGGGCTGGGGTCTCTCCACTCCCAGAGCCAGTGCAGGCTAACCCTCTTAGAGACAAGCCAGGGAACCTCACAACCTTGATTGACAGAGTAGCTGGGAACTCAACTTTAGTGAGTCTGGGTTGGCAACTGAAACAGACAAAACGCTTGATCAAAATAAAAATAGACTTCCATCGGGCCTCTAGCATCTATTGCAAAGAAGTATTCCAGTCAGAGCCTGGGACGTGGAGGCTGCACACAAGAGAAAAGGCAAAGGTGCTCTCCGCATTGGAGCCGCAATGACAGCTCCCCACAGAGGTTCTGTCAGCAGCTCAGCTCGGGTGCGCTGTAGCCTCTTCTCCAGGTTGGACCTAGACAGCAGCCATAACATGACGCCACTTTTAGAGTTGTCCTGAGAAAATAAAAATGAAGACACTCTCAATCATGCTTTTATATAAGATGGAAAAAGAAATCTCTATGTAAAAGAATATTATCATTCTAATGTGGACCAGAAGGGGGTGAGTGAACTTGTGCCCACTCCTGCACCCGAGCCATCTGAATGGATCACTGTGAAGGCTAGAATGGTAGGGTGGGAAGGAGGGCATTAGAACGCTCACCTAGCATGTGAAAAACCCCGGGCTCTATCCTCAGCATGAGAGAGACAGAGAGACTGAGACAGACAGACAGAGACAGAAAAAGAAACAGAGATAGACAAACAGACAGAGACAGAGAAAGGGACAGAGACATACAGAGACAGAGAGGGATAGAAAGAAAGAAATAGAGCAGAGAAAGACAGAAAGCAGAGAGAAGAAGACAGATACACACACACACACACACACACACACACACAGAGAGAGAGAGAGAGAGAGAGAGAGAGAGAGAGAGAGAGAGAGAGAGAATGGTTTGCTTTAAAACATAACTACCAGAAGACATTCTGTAAAATGAATCATTAGGCAATTTCTTCATTGTATGAACATCTGTGATGCCTATGTACATGTATCTGGCACACATACAGACATGCACACATGAACAAGCGTGTGCACGCACACACACACACACACACACACACACTTTTCCTGGCTTACAATTTTTTAAATTATTGCATGTCTATAAGGGAATGGTGTAACTATTTGTTTGACCCCCTGCCTTCCTGTGTGCCCACATACACACATAATTTTATTTATATATGTGCTGCTCCAGAGACTATGATGAACCAAACATCCAAAGATCAAATCAAGTATAAGAGAGTAGTCAAGATGGCCCTACATTCTCACAGCACCCCATTTCACAGTAAATGGTTTTAAAAGATTTATTTGTTTATTTAATATGTGTGTGTGCAGGCATTTACCTGTCTGAGTTTGTGTGCGCCGTAAATGTGTGGCGTCTACACAGGCTAGAAGAAAGTGTTGGGTCACCTAGAACTGGAGTAACAAACAGTTGTAAGCCACTATGTAAGGCTGGGGACTAAACTAGGGTCCTCTTCAAGAGCATAGGTTCTCTTAGTTACCTGTCTCTTCTGACCTATAATGAATTTTTATTAGTATTAATCCTCTCTAGAGTAATAAAAGGACGGTATAATTAGTACATAACCCAGGACCACAGTGGTCCACTATCCCTGCCAAGTACTATATATTCTAAATAACTGTAAACTTTTATACAACTGCCAGCACAGTGGGTTTGCTGATGCCAACACTACCACAGTCCCTTGAGTCATGTGCTAGGATGTGAAGGCCTGCTGACTACAATGTCACTAGGCAATAGGAATTTTCTGGCTTCATGGTAAACTTTACGAGACAACTGTCATGTGCGTGGTTTACCATCGACCAATATTTTGAGCTGTGCCATAGGGGTGCTAAGTCTCATAAAATGTGAAATGCCAGTAATGGGAAAGGTTAAACTGATAGGAAAAGAAGGGTGGAAAAATGAAAGGGAGGGAGAGGCGATGGAAAAAAGAGCCAACAGTCACACCGTTTGTTAAAAGATAACACAATTGCAAAACCATGGAGAGAGGTGCGTGCCTATGAGCCGGTCTCCCTCCGAGTGGCTGAGGGTTAAGCATGTACTTTGCTGGTCCCTTTAAAAGATGTGGGTATGAAATGAATCACAGATGTTCCGGGGAAAGAGATGCCACCTTTATTTAGTCTCCCAGTCCTTCTACAGCCACATGAGAAGGAAAATGCCATCTATTTGCCTAAGTTGGCTGGAATCTCAATGGCTGCTTGGCAGTACGATATTCTGATCAATAGAAAGTTGCATGTATGTCAGTGTCTCTGCTTTGAAGCCGTTGGAACACAACAGCGTGCACTTTGTGCTGAAGCAGTAATAACAATATTTGTTCTTTAGTGACACATTCAGTGACTCAAGATCACAGTGGGCATAAGCCATTCCCAATGAATGGTCCCATTAGCGAGTAGTACAGGCTCTCAAAGGCTCTAATCACAAAGTAAGAATTGTCCAAAACACTCCAGGTCCCACACAGCTTCGTGTTCTGTTGTCAATATCTGTGGTCCAGGGACACGGCCCTTCTATGAGCCTCTTTCATCTGGTCATGCCTTGATGCTTTTGGAGCCTTCTGTGGTTCTGCAGCCCACGTGTTCTTTCAAACCTCCATGAATCGGCTTCATGCTCTCGCTCCTACCATAGCTTCAGCAAGCCAGCCTGTCACAGTATCTCTGAGAAACCACCACTTTCTCTCACACAACGTGAAGAAAACCCTCGGTGTGTGAGTATCAGATGAGGGACTTATTCCTAAGACAGAGCCTGACCAGCCCAGGGAGGAAATGGAAGACCACACACTTTCCTTTGAATCCTTTACTTCTGTTATCGTAGGTGACAAGGGTGCCATCTTTAATTCAGCCGCCACACACCACAGGCTCATACTGAGTCCAAAGAGACCCTGAACCCAATATGGCCCTTAGCCTGGATTTGTAGGTTTTGTTCCCTGAACGTAAAAGCAGAGTTGAATCTGTGTCTTTGAAGGCAAGAGGTACTCAGCTCCTAGACCTAGATTAAGCTGTTTGACTTAGGCTGTCTTCAGAGTACAGACCAACATAAGCCACCAGGGATCCGAACCTCAAATGCAAGATTGACTGCTCATTGCTGTTGGTGAGAATGAGCATGCGTAGTTGCTGAATCAGTGGGTCCATTCCATTGTATGTTATTGAACTCGGTCCACTCAAGTAGCTCACGATTCTTCTGTCCTATCATTAACTATAGCAGGAAGCCCTCCAAACCCCATCTGGACTCTGAAGAAGACAGAGTATCTCCTCGGGCCACACCCACTCACCACCACCTTTTGTATAGCCTGTGACTTAGAAATGAGTTTTACATTTTTTAAGTGGTTGGGGAAGGACAATCTAAGAGAGAACAATATTTGTGGTAGGTTGAGTTGGTGTGGTGTGCACATTTCCACCTCTAACAGCTGCACAAATGGCCTGAGTACAGCCACTCTCGTGTGTTATGTATTGCCTGTGCTGCCTCAGAACTGTCACAACAGAGCTGCCATGGTTCCTAGGTGGCCCTTCATAGAGTAGCTCTGGACATCCGTACTCCTCAGGGACCATCAATGTTCTCTGAGCATTAGTGGAAACAATGAATGGCATCATAGCCCTCAGTGAAGCACAGGCCAAGGACATCAACATGGCCTCCAGAGCATCTTGGGACACGGACACCAATATGAACTCAGCTTTCTTTAAAGGACTGACCACTGTGAGTTTGATATGGACAACTCAAATAGAACTTTTTTTTCCTTATCCTTATTTTTGGAGCAGCGGGGGTGGGGGAGGGGGTGTCCACAAAAAGCAGGGTGGACCTGAGAAGATTAGGAAGTGAATGTGATTGGGATACATGATGTAAAATTTCCAAATGGTAAAAGTATTATGCTGGGGAAAAAAATGTTAAATGGCCCAAAGAATTGCCTCCAAACCAGATGAACCACCGAATGCAGTCTGGAGACCTCCCTCCAGTAGGGGGCACTAGTCCCTTACACCAGCCCTCTAGGTACACTCCTGTCAGTCACCATAGGCCCTCTCTCTAGACTCAGCTTCTTTTTCTTTGCTGTGTTCCCAAAACTTCTTGAGAGGTTGTCTAAACACAAAGGTAGTGAGTGAAGTGTGTTATGTAAATTTCTTAGGTGTCCTATGCTCCTCACATTAGGAAAGAGGCCACGAGACATTCACTCTCAGGCAGGTGACATATGTAGGAAGCTAAAACCTTACTTACTTAGGAATACTATTTGATTCCAACAGTCAGTTCAACCGAACAATGAGGATTTCTGCATTGAGCCCTATAGTATGCTAGTCCAGAAATGTCCACCTTGGAGGCCCATGGGGTCTCTTGAGTCTCAGAATTGCTATGAACACAGCCCTGCAAATACGAATTTACAGATGAAAATAACACATCACAACATAGAAAAGTTGGACCCTCCTGTCTAGACCTTGCAGAAGGCGATCTAAAGTTTGGAGCCCTTTGGTCTCTACCTCCTCGGGCTTTGCTTATTCAAAGCTAGCATGCCTCCTTGCTGGAGCCTTAACATATTATAAAAACTATTTTAAGGCTACACAACTTGACAAATTAACATCAGCCTTACATAAAAACCCCCTTTGGATTCCAAGGACAGTGGGAGAACCCTCTCTCCTGAACTACACAGAGGAGAGGGATTAATATTCTGAATCAATTATCTTTCATTTCTCTCATGTAACATATCATTTGGTTTCCATAAAGTTCTGGGCCACTGCCTTCTGGAAAAATTCATGGAGCCAGCAAGCAGACGAGAGGAAATGATTAAAAAGAATTTTCTCTCAATGCCACAAATTTACTGAAACCCCTTCAAGTCTCTGGGCAATTGAGCCTTGGTCTTCTCTCTGCCTGTTTTTCTATTCATCCTCTGACAGCTGCTGAGCACCCAAGAAACAGCTGGGGTGAGTTGAAGGAACATGCTGGCAGGTAGGAGCTCAAAGCCTTAAGAGACATCCCACAACATTCATTTGCACTAAAGATGGACTCTCCTGAGAGTGAACCACGGAATTCTAAAATAAAACTTGCTCAGACAGACCACAAAACCAAAGCAAGAGAGACAAAAAAGATCCATCAGGAATGATAAGACTGAGCCTGTCATCATTCCCAACTACAAATATGATGACTCTGTTCGAACTGATGAAAACAGGGGTCAGTGAGACCCCCTTCATCCATGAAGCCCTCCCAGGTCCCCCCATTTAGCTACACATAGGAAATCACACTGAGACCTTCCTAGAAGAATGTCTTTCTTAGTCATACACTGCTTTGACTGATGAGAAGTCTTAGCTGGAGATGCTGTGGGGAATGTTTTAGATTCCTTATAAGCCTCTTAGAGTACCTAACACATATGGTTAATGAGTAATACTTATCCAAAGGGGGAAGGAACTCTCCCCCTTTGATAAATCTGATGGGGGCATCTGCTAAAGGCAAATGCCTTCCGAACAAGATAGGAATATCTCCTAAGTGTCTGCTCTTGACAGTTTTTAAATCCTATCTGCTTAAAATAGAGCCCTCAGATTCATGTATGCAGAAGTGATCGACAGCTGTCAACCTGCTGGGTCACCAAGATAGTTATGCTGCAAATAGGAAGATAATGCTGACGCTGGGTAGTGAAGTGCCTATCAGCCTTTCTCTCCACCAGAGACTATGCCACAGAGAACTAGCACAATCAAACCATGATGCAGATTCATTCTTTCTGAAGCCACCAATTAAAAACCACAGTAATGATGTTCCCAGATGATGAAGGCTTTTCATCCACACAACAGTTAAGGACCATTTTAATCTTTATTTTTTATTGTGTGTGTGGTGGGGGGGGCATCTGGGTGTTTTGCCTGCATGGATATTTGTTCACTACCTGACAACGGCCAGCAGAGGGCATCAAATCTCCTAGAACTGGAGTTACGGACAATTATGAGCTGCCATGTAGGTGCTAGGACTTGAGCCTGAATCCTCTGCAAGAGCAGCTCATCTCTCCAGCTCCAATCAGTTTTTATTCTTACCATGGTTTTACATGAAGGCAGCAGAAGGAGTCAGAATAAACAGGAACACTATGAAGGTAGCCATAGGTTGTCTTAGTTTTATGAAAACTGACTTTATATCTCATTACTTATGAGTCTGACTTTGGCTTGTTGGAGAATGCAACATGTGTTTGTTAAATTTTAAAGATGGCTGAAGCTTCCAACTCATTAGGAGCATCTGCTGGAAATGTTGACATATGAAACTACTTATTTAAAGGCATCTGAGAAATGTCATAGCCACCAAGATGATAAGTCACATTACAAAGAAAAGGAAAGTCCTCAGAAGAGCTAAATTATCTCCAACTCTTTCATTTGTGGATGTTTAGCATTTGGGGAATGGGGCAAGAAGTGCAGGAACAGTAAAGGAGGGGACTGTTAAGAGGCAGAAGAGCCAGGAGAGTTAGGCAATCTCTCAGGCAGAGAGGCAGAGCTTGAGATTCAAAGCTGTTAAGGCAGCCAGGGAGCCTAGTGTGGTATGGTACATCTCTAATCCCAGCACTCAGGAGGCTGAGATGAAAAGATTTCAAATTAAGGCCAGCCTGTGCTATATGAGATCCTGTTTCCCAAAAACAAGGTTTGAAAAACAAGATCTCAGAGAGAAGCAAGGAGCAGATGAAAGGGCCCATCCCCAGATGATCCCCCTTAGAATTATTTTCTGATTAAGTTGTAAAGAAAGGAAGCTAAGAAACCATCAGAGAGGGGCAAGGGTGAGAGAATTTTTCCTATAATCTCCACGTGATGAGAAGAGGGTAACGGGGTCCTTATCTTACCAAAGGATAGGACTTTAGAAAACATTTTATGTGCTCACTGAGAGGCTGTCAAAGGGATGACATCATAGGATTGAGAGAAAGAGAGGGAGGGGGAGAATGAAGGAGGGAGGGGGGAGGGAGGGAGGGAGAGAAAGAGGGAGGGAGGGAGGAAGGAAGGAAGGAAGGAAGGAAGGAAGGAAGGAAGGAAGGAAGGAAGGAAGGAAAGCAGATTAGGGTGATTTCCTGACTACACTGAAGAAGTATTCCACCCTTCTGCTGCTTTTCCAGGTATGGGTTGTCTACCTCGGGCAGAGTTAAGTATCATCCAGTAACACATAATTTTATAAAGCTAATCATACCAAGAAACAGAACCAACCCAAACAATACACAATAAAAACAGGAGCAGCTCTGTCTTGGATGCTAGGCAAATTCTTTAAAATAACTATAACGTATTCACCAAAAAAGATTGAGCTGTAGTATATATTTTCCAAAGTAGAAATGTCATGAAAGGTAAAAACTTAGTAATAGCTTTACCCAAAAAATAGACACAGTTGAAAAGGGTTTAGAATAATAGAAGACCACGGTATAAAAGAGACCAGGATGAGTAGAACGGTGAGGGACTGTAAAGTACAGGAAATACCATGAAATGCAGGCAGAATTGGAGTTATGAAGTTCAAAGTATTGGTACCTCATAAAGGGAGGAAAGATGAAGGGAGTTAGAATTAATATTTAAACAGTTACCTAAGGATTCTCAAAAATCATATTCAAACCAAGGTTCAAGAAATGCTACGAGTCACACAAAAATAGATGAAAAATAGTCATATCAGGGTACACTACAGTAAAATCATTATAACAAAAGTCAAGGAGAAAAAATTTAAGAAAAACATAGAATGAAAATGCTGCATTATTCCCATTCAAGGAGTGGGAAGGAAAGCAAGACAGATAGATAGCTGACTTCCAACAGACAGACATCTGACATCCTAATAAGTACAGGAAAAACAGAAAAAATGGAATAGAGTCTTCACAACTGAGAAAGAAATGGCCAGACTCACATTTTGTATGCAGTAAATATTCTACAAAAGTCAGGTCTAAATAAGCAATAATATTTAAAGAATTGAGTCAGGAGTGTAGTTGTGTGTCCACAATCCTTGCACTGGGGAGGAAAAAGTAGGATGATCAGAGGTCCAAGGCCATCTGCGTTTATATGATGAGTTTGAAGCTATCCTAAAACACACAATATAATCCCATCAAATGCTTTAACATAAAATTTAAACTATGCTAGATCTCTACAGAAAAATGTTACTAAGAGAAATTACAGAGGCCCTTAATAACAAGAGGTATACATATCTTCACAAATTGCAAGCCTCCTCAGGCTTAGTGACACGGCCTTGAAATCCCAAAACTTGGGATTTAGATTGAATATAATGCAGGTCTACACAGCAAGACTGCTTCGGAAAAACAATCAATCCATTGATCAATCAAGAAATACTAAGTGGGAGACATTGTAGAGTTCAGATGTCAGCTCAAATATATAGACGTGTGTGTGTGTGTGTGTGTGTGTGTGTGTGTGTGCATGTGTTTCAAAATAGTCTATAGATACAGTGTAAACATAGATTTCAGTAACCATTTTCATGGTATTCATATGATGATCAAATTAATTAATAGTCAACATAAATCAATTAATTAAGGTTTATCTTAAAGTCATGCACTTAATATAGAATGTATTGCTCAAGGAACAGATGGCTGGCTGTCAGTACAGAACAGAACAGGGCACTGTATCCGTGTATCAGACACACATATATATGATCACTTGACCAATGACAGAAACACTTCTGAAGTACAGTGGAACAGTCTGTTGTTTCCAACACATTAAATCAGCTGGACAATCACATGGGGGAAATGGACTACATGCCTTATGAAAAATTCATTTCAGATGGGCCTCATATCTAACATAAAAGATAAGACTGCAAAGCTTCCTCACCAAGACAGAATAATATCTTATGGCTTAGGAGTAGTACACGTTTCTCAGACAGGTCATTAAAACAAATCATAAATTAAAGATTGACCACTGGACTTCATCAAAATGAGTAGCTTCCCTGCATCAAAGCAAGATGCCCAGTAAAAAGGCAACACGTGGGATGAGGATATTTGTGATGTATATATTAATGATGCTTATTACCAGTAGTGGTTGGTTTTTTTATTTTGGGGGGGGTTTTTGTTTTGTTTTGTTTTTTGTCAAATTGACACAATATTCTGTCATTTGGGAAAAGAGAACCTCGGTTGAAAAAAAAAATGCCTCCATCGGATTAGCCTGTCAGCAAGCCTGTGTGGCTTTCTGTTTTTAATGGTTGATGATGGGGAAAGGGTTGTTCCACCTCTGGGCGGGTGGTCCTGGGCTGTATAAGAAACCAAGCTGAGAAGGCCATGGAGAACAAACTGGTACATAGCATTCACTCCTCCACAGTGTTCTTGAGTTCCCACATCCAGATTTCTGCCTTGATAGCCCACCCTGAATATCCCTCAGTGGGGCACAATGACGGGGGGCAGTGGGAATCTACAACAGAGAGACCCTGTCTCAAAAAACAAATGGGAATAAACTAGCACATTGCTGTTTGTCAAGTGGGTAGATCTAGAATCACCTAGACCTACCCAGACAGGTCTGTGAGTTTCCAGGTAGGGTTAGCTAAGGTGGAAAGACCCAGCTAAGCATGGTTGGTACGTTCCCAGTCAGTCTAGTATGGCCATTGGTCTCTCTCTGCTCCCTGACTGTAGATTGATAGGTCCGCTGCCTCAAGCTCCTGCAGCCATGTGTTTCTTGCTGTGGTGGACTATAATCATGCCCTGTGAGACAAAATAAACCCTCCATTCCTAACCCAGCTCTTGCCAGGTATTCTGAGAAAAGTGACTGACCTAGCAAAGGCCTGTTCAGAATCTCCTACGAAGCATGAAGAAATGGTGATCATCCAGCATTTCAACTAGGGCAAAGGCATCAGAGACACTCACAACATTCAAATAAGCACAGGAACTGTTACTAAACATCATCACAGGAACACAAATTAAAACTACAGTGAGGTCCATATACATGGGCCAGAGTGACTACCACGTAAAAGAGCAACCACATACGTCAAGCCCTGCTGAAGATGTGGGGCCCTGACAGCCAAGGGCAAGGCTCTGTAACCATAAAGGACGTTAATTCACCACATCAGTGAAGTTAAGGATACAGACACACAATGAGCTAGCAGCTTTATTTTTAAACACACACAACAAAGAGTTGCGCCATGTCCTCCAAAGTCACCAATACCAACAGAAGCACTATTTACAAGTGCTGAGACATACAAATGGCAAAACTGACCATCAGAGCTGTGACAGAGACGTGGTAATGTCATATCATAAAACAATGTTAAGCAATAAAAACAAGCTACTACTTTGCACAACAACCCAGAGGACTCTAACAGACACAATGTTAACTCCTGAGAGAGACGCATGAAATAGATCCCAATGCGGACTCTTTTACTACAGATTTTAAAAAGGAAAAAGGGGTGACACTGTTACTCTAACAGTCATAGGTCAGGCTTCATGCCTCTCTCTGGTAAAACAACTTTTACTTGGAGCTTTTAATAAAAAAAAAAAAAATAGGAATGCTAAAAATGTTCTGTATCTTAATCTGAGTTGTGATTAAACAAGGTGTGTATGTCTGTAAAAGTGAATCAAGCTATAAACTTTGTATTTGCACATTTTATTGGATGTAACTTATACCTTAATAAAGGAGATATGGAAACTAAAATCAAAACTGAAGGCAAAACAAAGACAGTTCTAGAAAAGCAAAACGCAAGAGCTGAAGAAAACACTGTAGGAAGCCAGTGGTATGCCGCTCCATTCTACTCTGGGCAGATGGGGATGGTCCTAAATGGAGTTGGGGTGTGGATGGAGCATGATCACGGTAAGAAGGGGCAGAGGTAACTGAGTGGCACCTGTTCAAATCCTAGGATCCTAAGTCTTCCAGTCCTGTGTGTAAAACATCTCACTACATATATGTAAATGTATGAAAAATCTTGGCCAACATGAAGGCACACAACTGTAGTTCTAGTATGTACAAAGCAAAGCCAAGGCCAGCCTGGGCTATTCAGTGAGCTCAAGGCCAGCCTGGATTATTCAGTGAGCTCAAGGCCAGCCTGGATTATTCAGTGAGCTCAAGGCCAGCCTGGGATACATAGAAAATCTTGTCTCACATAAACAATAAAAACAAAGTAAGACATCTACAAAAGATTTGAGCTCTGAACCCTGTTTGGTCACAGGTTTTTTGTATTTTTGTTGATGTGTGTTAGTTTGCATGTGCAGGACAGTCCCCATAGAGGCCAGAACAGAGCATTGGCTCTTCCAAAAGGAGCTAGTGTTACTTGTGGTTGTGATTCACCTTAAAAAAAAAAAGTGGGTGACAAGAATCATATTCCAGTCTTCCATAAGAGCAACAAACTCTCTTAACCACTGAGCCATCTCTCTAGTCGCAAGCATTTTAGATAAGAAAAATAAAACATGATTATTCATTTTCCTTCATCAACATTTAAAATATATTAAATTTAATTATTAGAAAGCTTTAGTTTTTAAGTATTTAGAGATTTGAATCTCCATTTGTAACTACACATTGAATAAAATCTAAATCTTGGTGTTTCTATCAAAGTTTGATGGCTTAATATTTGCTTATTTTAACTATCTCATTAGAAATCATATGTTGATCATGTTTCAGTGATTGTTTTTTGATATGTTAAACAAGATATGATTTATAATAACTGTTAAAGTTACATGATATAGTGCCAATATTGTCTTCCAAAAGGAGGGTAAAGAATATACAAGTAATATATATCTATGTTAATCGTCATGCATAGGAGATTGAAGCCCCTAAATGGAATACTATGATAAACTAAAAGATACTGCTATACTTGACTGCATGGATGAATTTCATGATCAGGATAAATCTATATCCCACAGAGCATATATGATGTAGATCCAGCAGTAGAAAGTGTGAAAAATAGCTGAGGTTGAGGCAAACAGGGTAGGCCAGAGAGAACAGGGAAAGGCACTTGCTTTCAACCCTGCCTTATTAAGTTCAGTCCCAGAATTCACATGGTGAATGAAAGAACTGACTTCTGCAAGTTGCCCTCTGACCTCTTACACAGGCACGCAATAAATAAATAAAATGTGTTAAAATACCAATAAGGATAACTAATCCCAGAGCCCACCTAAGGAGGTCTGGGGTTTTGTTACTATGATATTCCTTTACTGGGTGGTGGTAATGTCAGGTCAGTGTGTGTCTTCACTTTGTAAGTTAATCAGACTCTGTGCTATGATCTGTTCTCTTCTATACCAATAAAAACTCTATGCCAGATCTCCCAAAGGAATATGAATCAAGTGACTGGTACTCTACAAGACCAATGCTTGCTACCTGTGACAATGGACTCCAGGCATGATTTCTCATGTTATCAAGTCAACTTTTGATTAAAAATTATCTACAATGATTCCTGGATGTTATGTTTTATAGCCCATAATTAAAAATTAAATGATTTATACCTGACTTTGCTTTACAGTAAGGTTTAAAATGTTAAGATTCAATTTAGTAAATTTAGAAGTGTCTGTCTTAGGTATCTTAAGATACCTGGGGCTTAGAAAATGTTGCATGGCCCAGCAAATCTAATCCGCAGACTAGCCATCTTGGAACATTTGAACTTCTAAGGCATAAGTTCCTTCTTCTTAAAAAATATCTGTATTTGAAAAAAAAAATCAGGAGACAGGCATAGTGATCCACAGTTATAATCCTGCAACCTGGGAGAGGAAGGGAAACCATATAGAGTTTAGGGTCACCCTTAGCTACACGGAAAGTTCCAGACTAACCTGGGCTACATAAGACTATAGCTCAGAAAACAAAAACAGGAGCTGAAAAGATGGTGCGGTAATGAAGAGCACTTGCCGCCTTGCAGAGGGACAGAACCTGGTTCCCAGCATCCACACTGGGAGGCTCACAACTGTCTATAACTCCAGCTCCAGGAGATTTCGTGACTTCTGACTTCAGCAAGCATGGGTATGTGCATGTGTATATGCGTGCACATATGTGCATACACAGAGACACACTTTTAAAAATGTTATGATAAATAAATAGTCAGGAGGCAACAAAGACTTAACCCAAAGTCCTCAATAAACAGCCAATACGTCTAGGCAGAAGGTAAGAGACCCACAGCAAGAAATGCACACAGTCATGCATGGATCCCATGAAGATGCGCACTCCTTTGTCAGATATTAAGAATACCGAGTCACTTTTATCCAGTCCCCGCACATACTACCTATGGTCAAAATGTCCACCCAAACCCAAGGTCGGTGTGGCACAGTAGCCTAGAACTATTTTTTTTTGTGCCAAATGCTGATATTTATTTACTAAATATTAACTACTCAACCCCCATTTAATCTATATCTGGTGTTCAGAACACCAACTGGTAATGTCCACAAACCGTTTCCAAGTCATCAGAATAACTACTTGAGTTTAGAATGACAGATGTAAGAAACTGAATTAAGACAACTCTGAGTGAAGAATTTGTTTCTATTCAGAGGAGCTTTAATGTTCTCGTAGAGTCTGTTGGGTGCCGACCCTGAATACAGGGTCTACACAGAGAGCCTGTGGTGACTCATTAACCAGACACTAACTGGATAGAGCACTGACTGAACATGGTGCTGACTCTCAGAGAATTAAGGACAAAGACACCGCACCATCTGATAAATCACTCAGGAATTACATTACAGAGTATTCAAAATGTTCACATTAGGACTGGCAAGATGGCTCAGCAGATCAAAGTCCTTGAAAACCTTATTTCTGGGATCTGCAGAGTAGAAAGAGAAAATCAACTTCCCTGAGACACACACACACACACACACACACACACACAGAGAGAGAGAGAGAGAGAGAGAGAGAGAGAGATGCACAGTCACATATACACACACAATAAATACAATCTAAACTTAATTAGTTAACTGTTGACATTTAAAACCACAAGAAATTCCAGGTTGCTTGTGAAAGTGAAAGTACCAAGAATATGTCATTCTCTGGACCACGGTGACTGTAACGTAAGTTAACCACATCAATTAATACTCACTTCTGAAATAAATGACCACTTCTCTGCCATAAAACTTGCCTTCCAAAGCACACTAAATCTATATCTTCTCTCTTTTTCCCCTAATTTTACTCTTTAATGACATGCAATAATGAGACACATTCAGGGGGTGCATCGTAAACTTGTGATGCATGCATATTGTATCATATTTTCGATATATGCATACATAGTGTCGAAACCAAACTGGTATATTTAGCATGTCCATTAACCCAGAGATTAATCATTTCCTTGTGGTGAGAACAGGTTTTTAAATCCTGCTGTGAATGGTTCAAACTATATCTAATAACACTGCTAGGCATTGTTATCGTGAAACACAATTGAGCACTAGATCAACGACACCTATTGTACCTGCTCTACACACCATCTCCTGCCCTCCTCAGCCTTGAGGCGTCTCTACTGTTCTTCTCACTTCTGTCCGCATCAGCCTCAGTGTGTTTCATGTATGACGGAAGTCATTCTATGCCTTCGTATGTATTTTAATTATCTACTGTCAACAACTTTATCTACTTTCTTTTTACTGTATTTCCCTTTTCTAATGACTGATGTCTATTTTAAGCTACTCAGCACTACACGTTTTCAATATCAAAAGTAAGATAAGACACGGTTCATTAAGCGTCGTTCACACCTGCTGTGTTTTAGAAGCCTTAACTACCTGTCTCCTCTCATTATCTTCAACTGTCAAATTATTAAATTCCAGAAATGGCCTGGTTTGTGGGGATTAAGTGAAAATCATCTGAAATCAAATATTTTTCACATATGTGCTGTGGACCGTGTAGACTGCAGTGCATGTTTGGTAAGCATAAAAGGTAATTGCCTTTTCCAACTCCGGAAATGTCTTTGTGTGTTTTGTAAGCAAGCAAACTCTCGTACTCTGTAGCTATAAATTGTTGTATTTCACAAGTGGATATCATTCTTTTAGACTGTAGCTTTTACCATAGTTTCTGCAAACTGGCGTCCTCTGCCCTGCTCATGGATGTCATATGGTTTTGTTAAGAAAACTGGAGTTAAGAGAGGGAAACTAATTAATTATGAAGATATGAAAAGGCGGGCATCATTGTCAATTCCTGGTTAAAAAGCTTAGGTACTGAAGGTTAAGACACAGAGCTGGGAGGGGGATAGAGAATAGAATTTAAATGGCCCCATCCCAGAGCTTGAGCTCCTAACCAGTCTTCTACACTAGAGCAGACATCTATTATAGATCCTGACAATAACAAAGACATTTGGATGAAAAGGATGAAGATTGCTATTACTGTATCTCCACCCATATAGTCAGGGATAGCCTTTTGTGTCCTGAAAGATGGACCAGTGCAGCTATGCTCAAAGGCGTTTCCAGATGGAGGAACATGTGTGAAGACTCTGAATCAGTTGTGATTGCAGCTAAAGGACCTGCCATGTCCCATGATCTGGTTAGGGAGGAAGACCTGGCTGATTCATGGGCTAGAAGCTCTTCTTAAGGAGCTTGTCTTAGGTCTATCCTACATATCTAGCAATGACACACAGTAGGTATTCAGTCAAAGAAAAACCATCCTTAGGTTGTTCTGTGTCTAGACCTGTTTAAGGGTTCACTCATTTTGTGTGAGAGTGGAGATTAGGCAAGAGGATCAGGACTATTTAGGACCAGACACCCAGTTGGTTCTGGTTAGTTCCCCTTTCTTCACCGAGCCATTATGCAAGCCAGGATCAGACTGACAGCTTCTGCCCACATACTCCACATCTGCTTTACTTACAGCTCAGAAGGAGAACTTTCCATCACCTCACCAGAACCCTGTAGTCCCCAGTGGATTTCAACCGTCCAGGCATGCTAATTGGATCAAGTCAGAAATCAGGGTTTCTGTTAAATTAACCACCCTGCCTTGTGACAGCCTGTATGAGTTGGTATCCTCGTGGTATACTGAGCTTTAGAACAAGTACTTCCAGGATAAAATTTCCTCTGTTAACCCAAGCTGGTCCACTACCCAGCTGATATTTCAGCCCCAACCATGCCCAGATTGCCACACAGAGCACTCCTCAGCCTGCCTGATGTGATTTATGGTATGTACCCTTCCTGGGCTCATAAGAAACAACAGTGAACTCACCTGGGTGCCTGACTCCTTCATGCTCTGCCTAGAGTAACCCTAAGTCAGCCTGTGACCAACTCATGATTTATCCTTGACCTTGAACAAGAGTCCTGTCCATCTTGGAGCTTCGGTCAGCATTTTGCAATCTCATCACCCCTTTCTTGTTTGCTTTCCACTGACCCCACCCCTCATCCCTACCCAGATCTGGGCAAACAAATCACCTAGGGACCCCAGCATCAGATAGGATGAGGCCACATCTAGAATGAGCCAGGTCTTTCTGTCCACCAGGCCTGTGGCCCATCTCCCCTTATCCCTTCACAGTATGGTGCTGATGATGAGTCCCAAAGGGCTCGCTGAGAGGAACTCAACAGGCTCCATTTGGTACCCTACTCTCTCCGCATCACAGGAACAGAGAGTTGAGAATTTAAAGGCCATTGTCTTAATTTATAGAACTTGTCTCTAAATTGGACTCTTAATTGCTGTAGTGCTTAAATAGTAAAATCAAAATTAAGTAAACCCCCAGCACATGGAAGATCTTCACCCTTATCCTTTTCCTGGATACAGAGGGATTGTTGGAAGACTCTTTGAGAGTCTTCGCCTTCTACACATGCTAGAGAACCCCCAGGTGGTATGAGGCTGGCTCTCTCTGACAGAAACCATTCTCGTCACAGGATAATTTGGACCAAAATATCCTTTGGTAATTTGGGATCTAGTGACCAGGGAGGATGGAAGTGGCCCAGTGTCAGGAAAGCAAGTCCTTCCAGAATATTCTGATTTATTTGATGAGTTTAAATACATCCTGGAGGCCTTCTAATTTTTTACATTCCAGCAACTCAGCTACTCACAGAGTCTCTGTCAGCCCCTGCCTTCCCTTGTTTGATTTCTATTTTACTCACAGGACTAAGCTGGTGATGGATTTGTGAAGCAATTTCTGTATGTTATTTTAAACCAGTAAGGCAGGTAAAAACCCTTTATGGAGCCTTTATTGTTCTCAAGAATGAGGTAAGTAAACTGAGTTCAGAAACAGACTTCAACACCAAAAAGAACATTTTTTTTCCCGGACATCTTTTAAAATGCAATTCTGACATAATTTATTAGTTTGATTAGCAAGCGTTGCTTTGTTGACTCTGTCATGCTCTTTGCCTCTGTCAGGAGAGGGCCAGCATAGGGGCGTTCTTTATTGATTTCCATAATTGATGTCAGAGAGTCACATTACATCTCTGGGTGCTTAAACTTTTTAAAAAGTGCTGCGTTTATTTCTTTGTGTGAGGAGAATAGCTATTCGCTCTTTACTGCAGTGAAGAAACATTCCGGGTCCCCTAAAAACCTTTAATGGCCCAACAACGCTAAAAACACACTCTTCCCACTCTGTAATTATATCAAGCTACTGGAGTAGTGAAGTGAGCTAAACTCCAACTCCAGTAGGAGCAACCTGGACCACAAGGCTGGTGGGTTTCAAGCATCTGGCCGGCTTCCCCAGTAATTTATGATGGATGGAAGTTTATTAACACAAAACAGCTGAATGGGAACAGGGGCTGCTTTTCATATTCAGTGTGTGTCCTAAACCGGAGAACAGCATCTGGCCCTTCCTTGCATGATTACATAAGGATCTTTTCCCCCTCTTTGGTAAACCTCAGATTTGCACACAAAATTCATTTGGCTTCTTTAACGATTTACCTACTCGAGACTTTAACCTGCTAATAAGTCCCATGCTGGTGCAATTAGTAATTGATTCTAAAGCCCTTTCTAAAAGAAAGATATGAGAAGACAATTTTTTAATTCAGAGTTCCTTCCCCAGTGTGTTTCTATAAATGACAGAAACACAGAAATGGAACTAATTAAGTTATTAAAAATATGTTTAAAAGAAAAATACTGAGCTGCTGGATATGGAAATATATTAACCAGGAATAGATGAGTTTTAATCTCAAGTAAGACCATGCAAAGGAAAGTGTTCCACAGATGGCTTGGAAGCGGTCTCTGTTTGTGTGGTGAGATTTGAACCTGGAACCTCTCACTTGCTGGGTCGCACTACACCACTAGGTTTATCCCCAGCTTCCACCTTCTTTGGTTCTTTTTGCTTCTTTGGTTTGGGGGTTTTGGTTTCTGTCACTTGCTTGTTTTGTTTTCTCGGTGTGGTGTGTGTGTGTGTGTGGTATGTTGAATTTTGGGGTTTTGTTTTTTGTTTTTTCATTTATATTTTTAACCTAAGTCTCCCTAGGTTGCTTAGGCTGACCCTGAACTTAGTCTGTAGCCCAGAGTCACTTTGAATCTTGGTATTTTCCTACCTCTGCTCCTGAATAGTTGGTACTATAAACCCCTTAGGCCTGGCCTGAACTATTTTAAGTATGACAAACATGGACAACGTAAGTCACATAGATTATAAAATACAGATCTACCTAGGCATTTAAGGGTTTTTTTTTTTTTCAAGTTTGTCTTTTCCCCAAACACTTGTCATAGAGAAAGCAATTCTCATTTACCAAAACACTCAGGAGCTAAGTTTCCCGGGCCTTATCAGCTCACTTAGACTCTTTCAGACAGACACCCACATCAACACGTGAAGCAGCAGTGACGCCACCCAGACATTGGGGAGAGCAGAACAAGACAGCCAGTGCCATTTTCTCGCAGGAAATCCGAATCTCCACAGTGCTGTACCTTGGCACGTGGAGGAGAAGTGAATCCACACTGGTCGAGCTCACTTCCTGCCATGTAGAGAAATGACCCAACTACTGTCACCCTAGCCAGTCTTCAACAGCACAGAAAATCTGGGTTTTCGTGAGCCTGTTAGAATAATGAATTATACAGAGAATCCCAATTCTTTGGCTCTCCCAAGAAAGTCTAAATGGAAATCCAGGGGTACGGTTTCAGTATTTGACTCTCTTTGTGAAGGACCAACAGCACACAGGTCCCAGCTATGCCTGGGCCTCTCTTATCTTGGATTTATTTTCTTAAGTGTGCTAACAAGAGTAGCGAGTGTCAACATCTGTCTCCACACAGTCACCAGCTTTATTTTTGCTAGGAAACATTTGCCTTCCAAACGCTAATGGGTTGGATTCGCTTTTATTTATTTTCTGTCGGCCTGTCACACCCCACCACAGGAAGACAGACCGTTTTCTGAGCTTGGGACATGATGGGACTCGTTAGCTTATTTTGATTATGTGACTGTTAGTGATACAATCCAGGACAGCTCCCGGCAAAGAACTCTGAAGTAGGGGATGCTGTCCAATGAAAGATGGCTCTGGTTCATAGCTCCCAGGTGGGAGGCAGCCACCTCCTTCAGGATTGAGACATCCTTTGTAGAACAGTAGGGAATGATGCACCTATTTTCTCCACGGGGAAGAAGCCCTGTAACTTAGTGTCTGAGTTAGTGGGAAAGTTTTGCAAAATCTACTTTCAAAGCAACAGGCTAAAACTGTAACTTCATGTAACAATGTCATAGACTTAAAATTATAGAGAGAATTAAGATGTAGTCTAAGAATGGACTCTTCCTGTTTGTTCAGGCCTTGATCAGATAGTAGGCCCTGAGGTAAATGGTGCTAACACATCAATTTGAGAAAGGCCCCTGAAAGCCTTGCGAACGGTCTGTTCTCAAGCTGGGGATGGGGTAAGAGAAGGATTCTGTGTTTGCCGCTAGCCTCATGTATATAGCAATCTGGGGGCCAGCCTAGGCTATGCGATCCTGCCTCAAAAATAAAAATAAAAGGCAGATTCTCAAGTTTTAGGAATCAAGACCTAATAACTGGTGAAGGTTCCAGGTGGCTCCCATACGTGCGTGGGTTAGCAGACCACACACTGATGGGTGTGAGGCTTTGGAGATGAAAGATAAATGAACTTATATTTGTTTATGTCTGTCTTCCTTCTCTAGACAGCAAGGCCAGAGGTTGGTAAGGTTTTTTTTTTTTCTATGAAAAGCCGGAGAGCAAATATATTAAGCTTTGGGAGCCACGAGGCCGCATACTTTGCCATTGTAGCATGGAACCCCACCAGACAAGTATGCAAGCTACCAACATGTTCGAGATGAGTGGGGGCTGGGTCTGGCCATGGTCCACAGGGTGCAACTCCTCTCTTGGAGTAGAGACCTCGTCTTCTTTGCCTGGAGCCCCACGTCTGCACAGTGTTTGCCAGATGGTGTCTGGTTGAGAAATGGGGAGGGAGTGTTCACAGTCCTTGCCTCAGGGATACACATTCTGGTGCAGTGGGGAGGAGGTGAAACAGCAAACGAGTGTGATGTAAGAGGCCCATGTCCCATGTGTTTGGGGGACATGGGGACAGAAGGAATATCACCGGTCAGGGTACCAGGCAGAGCAAATACAATGTACAGGACGCTCAGCCAACTTTGAATTTGGGGTACACGGTGCCTACAGTACTGAGAACATATACTGGAAACATATGTGCTGGGTGCTAGGGAAACAGTTCAGTGGCTAAAGTGGAGGAGCAGGAGGGTGTGAGTTCAGATTTCTAGTTAGTGCTCACAAAGAAAGCTGCACGTGAAGGAGTGAGTACCTGTAATCTGAGCACCTGGAAGCAGAGACAGATGGGTCCCCTGAGCTTACCTAAGAGAATCGTACAGCTCCAGACACAACCCAGAGCCTCAAAATCAACAAGGAAGTGGAAGAATGACAGATAGGCACTCAATGCAAACCCCTGGGTTCAGTGGCCATGCGCATGGGTGTGTGCACCTGCACATACATGCAGAATGCATGCATACATCACACAAAATATATGTGGTTCATCTGAAACTCACATTAAACTCCCTACCCTCTGAGCAGGAAAGAAAGGCAAGTTCCCAGGACTGGGAGCTGTGCATGGAGAGAGCAGGCACCTGGAAATAAAGAAGCCAAAGAATTTGAAGGGCGGGACAAAATGAACACCACAAAACCGACACCCAAGAGTTAGGGACCACTTCTCACTCAGGCCCCAGTGTGGCTGTGCGGGATAGGTGGGCCCACAGCCAGGCTTAGAGATAGAGGTACAGCTTTGACCCTAAAAGAAAGGGTCAGACTCAATCCTGTAGATAACAGCAAAGAAGGCAGGTCCCTAAGCAGAGTGGTGACTGTTGCCAGGGGCTCATGATCAACAGCACACAAACTCTCCCATGGGATTTACAGCAGATTAAACTCTGGCCTGATTTTCACTTACTTCTTTCCCAGGCTCTGCGTGTTGGATTTTCTTCATTATGAAGTTGCTTCCACGTTTATTCACATGCACATACAACACAGTACAAACATACGTATGCATGTATCCTGCACGTATATTTACAAGCATACGCACACACACTTATACACATATTAATCCATATCTTTGGTAGGGCTTTCCTATCAAATCTATTCAGTAATGTACACCTTTCCAGTTAATGGAAATGCATTTCTAAAGCTTGGAAGAGAGATGGACAGATGGAGGAGCCGTTGCCTGGAAGGCAGCCACAGACGTCACGTGAGTAGGAGGGCATATAGAAAGGAGAAAGGTAGCCAAGAGAGGAACTGGAAAGCACCCCAAACTGTATGGAATGACCAGAGGGGGTAGATGAAATAGATCAAGACAGACTTGATAAGGCAACTAAAGAAGAGAAGACAATTTTGCTCTAGAACTTAACCAAAGGAGAAGCGTGGGAAAAGAACCCCAAGAAGACTGAGCAGGGACATTGAGCCTGCAGTGTAATCACTGGTACCTGTCATTCAACTTGTGTCTGCATATGGGTGAAGGCGAGAGACTTGGAGCTGTGTGGTCTCAGATGCGTTTTTAATACATGTGATTATTGCCCCTAGAGAGGACACTGTTCACTATCTGAGGCAGGGTTCCTATTGCTGTGAGGAGACATCATGACCATGGCAACTCATAAAAGAAAGCGTTTAATTTGGACTAGCTTACAGTTCAAAGGGTTTAGTCCATTGCCGCCACCATGGCAGGAAACATAGCTGGATGCAGGCAGACGTGGTACTGGAGAAATAGGTGAGAGTTCTACGTTTGCATCCACAGTTGTCAGGAAGCTAGAATGACACTGGCCTGGCTTGATCTTCCTTCAAGCCCACTACCCAGTGACATACTTCCTCCAACGAGGCCATACCTAATAATGCCACTCTCTATGAACAATATTTGTATTCAAATCATGGCACTCATGAAGTCAGCAGGCATTCCCTGAGCATGTATTCTGTACCAGGCACATTCTAGATCATGGCTCAGTAAGTCTCAGAGGAGATAAAGCATGGAGCATTGGAGATTAATTCTGATGGAGGGGGCTTGTGGTGGTTTGGATGAAAATAGCCCCCATAGACTCACAGGTAGTGGCATTATTAGGAGGTTTGGTCTTGTTGGATGAGGTGTGGTCTTGTTGTGGTAGGTGTGGCCTTGTTGGAAGTGTGTCAATGGGGGGTGAGCTTTTAGGTTTCAAATGCTCAAGCCAGGCCCAATGTCTCTCTTTCCGCTACCCATTGATCTTGATGTAAACCCTCAGTTTGCTTCTTTTCATTGTATATCTGCCTAGAACTGACCACTGATAACCACTGCTCAACACTAGACTGTTTTAAAATCTCCTCTGCCAAGGCTGTTAATCCAAAACTTTTCAATTTAGCCTCAGGCAGACTTTTCAGACAAAGGTAAAGCAGCTACATTCTTCCCCCAAAGTATCACAAGAACTGTCTCTATGCCACATACTAAAATTCTCCTTCTCTAAAAACCTCTTGAGCCAGGCCCCCAACAGTTCAAATTACCCTCAGCACCACTGTCCTCCACATTCCTACTAGTATGGACCATTGAACCCCAGTTTGAAGCATTCAACTACTTCCCTAATCCAAATCTACATTCCTCTAAACAAAAGCACACTCAGGCCTGTGTCCAGTGCCCTGTGCCCGGTACCAACTTTTGTCTTAGTTAGGGTTTCCATTGCTGTATAAAACACCATGACTATGGCAACTCTTACCCAAGAAAGCATTTGACTGGGACTTGCTTACATCAGAGGGTTAGTCTATTGTTGTCATAGCAGGGAAAATGACAATGCTCAGGCACACCTGGTGATGGAGAGGTAGCTGGGAGTTCTACATCTGGATACATGGGCAGCTGGAAGAGAGAGTGACACTAGGCCTGGTTTGAGCATCTGAAACCTCAACGCCTACCCCAGTGGCACATTTTCTCCAACAAGGTCACACCTAATTTAGGAAAGCCACACAGTGCCATTCCTATGAGCCTTTGGGGACCATTTTTATTCAAACTATTATACAGTTGAAGTTATCAAAAACTTTGATACATGACTCTAGAAGGAAGTTAGCCTATTGGCAAGCCAAACTGTTGTGGCCCAGTGAGCTAGCTGATGATATTGAGCACTAACTCTCAGCAGTTCTGGGAAACAGCCAGTCTGCAGTTGAAGAACATCTGAATAAGTAATTCCTTCTAGTGACAAGTAGTTTAGTAACTCTCAAGCACTCAAATAATTTACAGTCTTCTCACATCACTGCCCCACAGAGCCCCTTTAGGACAAGCTTTATGGAAAATGTAATCTGATTTGTAACTAATATATCAATCGGCTAGCAATAAATTGTGCTTCTGTGCTACAGAAGCATTTGGGTTTCTCTGTAGATTAAATATTTTCTCTGCATCGTTATTTGTTGTACGGTTTTCATTGGCTTTTGAGTCAAGCTTCAGAAAGCTGGCATGGGTAAAATCCTCATGTACCTGAGAAGCAGAGATGAGCCTCGGTTTCTTCCACAGTTAATGGATATAAGAGCATCTGTCTCAAAGAATTAGTGAAATCAGATTAGGTAATATAGCAAATAGGACATAACCACAGCCTGATGTTGCTCATGAAGACAAGCAGCCTCAGTCTAGTATCTCTGTGTTGGAAGCATTTTGAGAAGTTCCAAAGGCAGTGTGGTCTGAGCAATGAAAACAAATAAGATGGAAATGGAAGGGTAGTCTATTGCCAAAAGGTGTGTCAGGTGGGTGGCAGCTGGAGAGACCTTCAGTTACACACTGGAGCTCCGGCAGAGTCAGCCATCTTCCTCAACCCCTGGGAGCCATCTGGAGCAAGGATGGACTATGGAAATAGTAGATGTAGAACATCTTTCTCCGTGTCACACTCAAGATCACATCTAGCCTCCTCATGGAGATTTCTGACACTGCAGAAGAATGTAGGGCCACCTTCCTCCTGTTGTAGCCAGAGCTCTCCTCCAATCTGTACAGTAGTCTTTGTTGTTTTAAAGGAAGGAAGCTAAGTGTCTATTGGGCAGGATTTGAGGGCACTCCAGTACAATGTTTGCTTCTCTAATTATCCTAAGCATGTCAGGCACATAAAATGTTCAAAAGCTTCTTATAGGCAGAGATGGGTGGAAGGAAATATTGGGGGTAGGTAGGGAAGCATGAGGAGGGGAGGGAAGAGAGAGAACCTCCCATCTAGCTACAAATGGAACAAACCCATGAAAATAGTTTGTAACACTTTGGTAAAGACCCAGAGATCATAGGCATGCAGGAGACAGGCATTCCAGAAGATAAGCAGAAAATGTCTGGTGCCCATTCAACAACTAGGCAGTTCTGGGCATGTGCCATCGCCTTGACCATGTCAACCCCTGGATGGTTGTGGATGCCTTGGAGCAGAGTTGTCCCACTTGGAAGTTTCACAAGTGGAGTGGCACATGTACAGGACAGAGAGCCACCAGTAAGAACCTGGGAACATGTTCAACACTAAACCACTGATTTGTTTTCAGTCACAATAGTCAGGTTGGCTTTTCTATTAAGATTTTTACTTGGGGATGGAAGCAAGGCTCTAAGCAAGCAAAGGAATTACTGTAGTTGCTTAGGAATCTCTGAGACAGAGAGAAAGTCACTGTCATTGATGTACAAAGACTTGGAAGTTCCTTACTCACTGAGAGAATGAACTAAAGAAAAAATGTATTAGTGAGAAGCAGAGCCCTGATCCCCATGTGCTCAGGAACCCGGTCCATGTGGGCATAGGAAGAGATGAAGGTGCTTCTCAGTTTACCTCTAAGAGTGAACTATGGAGTGAGGAGACAGAAAAGCTGGCCACAGCCTCCTTCACAGACTGTCTGAGAGTTTGTCTCATTTTACACAGGGGATGGCAAAAGACAACAGAGACAGAACAGGCAGTGGGATGAGCCAGTCTGCTGGTGTCCTCTGGGGGCAGAGGGCACAAGAGGTGGCAGGTATCCCTGGACAGAGGTAATTTCAGGATATGAAGAATATGAAGCAGGACTCACAGAGGACTTCTGTGAGTCTGTCAAGATGTGGTTTGAGAAGCTAAAACAAACTCTTTCTCCCACTTAGAGGTTGTAGCCTGAGCAAGAACAACATAAACATCCAAACCCAACATCTAAACAGCAATTGACAAAGGGCTGTGCCCAGTACACATGTTCCCAGGATGCAGAAAGCAGATGTCACTTAGTCAGATCAGAAAAGCATGTCACATACTCACTCATGAGGTCTCGGCCTGGAAGTCTCTTGGCTCAGCCAACAGCATAGACTGAATTATTTCAAGATCTCCTTCTGTATCCCTGGGAATATCATTTGGAAAGGCTGAACAGAAAGTCCAGTGCTAAAGCCAGAGTTGGCCTTTGGAAAAGTTGCCCCAGCTGGAGGCTTTGTGTTAGTGTCATGGAAGTGAATAGTTTCTAAACAGTCATGAGGGACAGAAATGGCCAGATAGAAGATAGGTCTAGAAAAGGTAGACAACAGTGAACCCCCAAGTCCAGTTACCCACTAGAATACCCAAGACACTTGTTGAGAACAAGAGTCTTCAGTTCTCCCCAGAGGCGAGGGGGAATACTTTTATGAAGATGATTTGAGACCACGGTTTGTTGTTCAGTAAGTGCTGTGGATGCTCTCTCCAGTGGCCAGTTTTCTGCTCAGAACAGGAAGGACTGGGATAAGGATGGCTTGAAGGGTGGACAATGTACTTTTGCTGCTACTAGGGTCAGGACAACTCTAGTCAGGACAACTCCAGTCAGGACAACTCCAATGTCTCCCCTCTTAGTGCTCTGAAATTTGAAGCTGTAAGCAAGGGGAGGAGATCAGTGGTGACAGAAATATTTTATGGTTTTTGTACCTTCTCCCAACTCTAGTATACCTTGTGTGGTTATGGCACATTATGATCTGCATTAGCCACAGTGTGAATGTTCACAGGTCAGCTGAGACAGTTCCAGGCCATCCCTGTGCCCAGCTACAAAGACCTTCCATTACTAAAGAAAACCTGGTCAGATCTCCCCCAGCACTGAAGTGGCTTCTCACTTCAGCTGAACACCACAGTGAAGTATTAATAGATGGTTCCCATTTCCAAGATAGAAAACTATCCTTAAACCTTATGATTGCTTATGAAGCAATATGCATCTGCTTGCTAGAGACATCCCTTGATGTACTGGGAAAGACCAGAGCTTCCACCATTTCCCGCACGTGCTCAGGATCCACGAGATTTAATGGGCAGGTTGCTCAGCTTGTATCACGAAATGTGAAAGTTAAGTGTATAGATTATTCATGTTTACTTCAAGTGTGTATCATAGTTTGCTTTCTATTGTTATGTAAGACACTGTAGTGAAAAGCACCTTAAGGAGTAAATGATTCATTTTAGCTTATAGGCACAGTCCATCATGAAAGGAAATCAGGTTGGGAACCTAGACACAAGAAATAAATCAGAGGCCATGGAGGAATGCTGCATAGTGGCTTACTCCCCGTGGCTTGCTCAGCCTGCTTTCTGTTTTAGCCCAGGACCACCTGCCCAGGGGTGGCACCACCACAGTGGGCTGGGCCCTCCCACATCAATCACTGGTCAAGAAAATGTCCCCACACACCTGCCTGCAGACCCATCTGGTAGAGGCAATCCCTCAACTGACAAAAAGTTACCGGCACAGTTGGGGTGAAATTCCAGTTTAGACAACTTTTGTTGAGTTCCTAGATGAACGAATTCAGAAATCACAAAGGTAATAGAGTTCTATCACCTTTGGTAAGTAATTAGATTTCTGGCACCTGTGTCTCCCCATCTACAAACAAAAACAAATTTATGGGATGAAATTTAAAGGTAGCTAGCTGTTCTTCCTAACCCAGCTACTTCCCAAATAATTGAGATGGACACCTATTGATTTATTCAACAAGCTTTAAGCACAGTAACTGGACAGATACTCTCAACTTCTATGCTGTCTAGTTACTTCCCAGCCACATGCCCTGAGTAACTTGCATTTAGTTTCTCCTTGGCTTGTCCTGCTGTAGCTGTCTGTCCTCGTGGAGAACTCCCTTGGCAACTCCTCCTCATTTCTGACCTCACGGTGACCTACTTTTTCTTCCTACTCCTCCTCCTCTTCCTCCTCCTCCTCTTCTCCTTCTTCCTCCACATACCTTATAGCCCTTCTTCTGGTCCCTCACCTGCCTCTTCTCCTGGCAAACTCCTCTCTTGCTCTTCTCCCTCGGATGATCAGAAGTCCGACTTTTCTATCTCCTCTTCCTAGTCATTGACTGTTCAGCCTTTTATTTACCAATCAGAGATAATTGGAGAGCATTCTCTACACCACAATGATCATGTCAATGCATGTGTCCAGACTGTAATTAGATCTTAGGCCACAGAAATGAATACATAGTGAACAAAACCCTCCTGCAACACATATCCGTTCTCCATTCTGAGAATGGAATATGCAGTCATATGAATGGAAGAAGGCAGATCCCAGACCCCAGAGAACACCTAATTTGCCTTCTGTCTTCATGGTAGTGAGCCACTGGCTGTGGGCAGATATTTGCTGCTAAGCCCTTCAGGGCTGGCTTGCTATGGGTGTATGAGAGGAATGAGGATATCCAGTCCATCCTTCCCCACCACTCCACATCAGTTTCTGAAATGGCCATGGTGGAAATCACCCTTTGGGTCTATACTACTCACTCTTGGCCTGTCATTAAAAGAGTGGAAGAAGGGGCTAGCTCAGTGGGTAAAAGGCCTTGCTGAGCAAGTCTGGCATTCTGAACCCATGTAAATGTGGAAGGAGAGAACTGACTCCAGAGTTGTCCTCTGACTTTCATATGTGCATCATGGCATGTCCTCTAAACATCATTTACATAAACGCAGTAATCAACCAATCAATCAATTACAAATAAGAAAAAGAGGGTTGGGTCTGTAGTCCTACTAGAGGCTAACACAAACCTCTGTAGTCCTACTAGAGGGTATGTTATTGAATGTTCAAGGCCATCTTATGAGTGCTAAAACAACCTGGGCTACAGTGTGCAAAACACACACACACACATACACACACACACACAAACTGTCTCTAAAACCAAACAAAAAATAAAAGACAATTTTTTTAAAAAAATAAAAGAAAAAAAAAAAACTAGAAGGGGCATCAGCTAATGTCACTAGTGTGCTGGAATAAAGGTTGTTTTTTGTGCCTTTCTCCTGCCTAGTGTAGCCTTGGGATCAGTGGGACTCAGAGCAGCAGGGACTCAGACACAGAGGAATGACTGCATATCCACACATGAGCAGTAAACAATGTGGGAATTGTCTTAGAGGACCCGACAATACAGCAATGGCTCAGCTGCTTGCCCTACAAGCACGAGGGCCCAAGTTCGGTCTCCAGAACAAGTGTTTAAAAAGAAGCCAGGCATGGCAGTACATACACTTGCAATCCCAGTGCTGAGGGAGCAGAGGCTAGTGGATCTCTGGGGATCACTGGCCAGCCAGGCCGCCCAGCCAGATCAACAGATCCAAAGCCAGAGAGAATAAAAAACCAGAGGTAGATAGGACCCTGAGGAATGACTCCCAAGGTTGTCATCTGTCCTAAACACACACACACACACACACACACACACACACACACACGGGGGGGGGGAGTGTTGTGAGTGATATGACACCCTTGCAGACAGTAACAAAAGTCAAAACCCACTCATGTGTCAGTCCAATTTCAAACAGTGTAGAGATCCTAGTGACATTGGACAACATTTTAATCTGTTTGTCACACTCTTTGCTCTTCCAAGAAAGGTAAAAGCTTAAGCGATAATTCCTCACCCAAAACACACATTTTTAACCACTAAGAAGAAAGTTAACCTGGGGCAAGCTTTATGAAATGCTTGACAAAGCCAGGAAGGAAATCAGCCCAGGCCTGCAGTATCTTGCCTGCCGCCGGCAGGTATGCAAGAGCGGCAGCTGCTGCACCCGGGTGACTCTGGAGTCTGGGGTTTCCACGGGTTAGGTCCACGCCTCTCCTACAGGGAAGAAGCTTGCTTTTTGTGTTTCTGATGGCGCTGAACCCTAAAAGCAGCGCCAAGAAGTGCAGTGCCAAACAAGAGAACATTCTGCTGGCTGTGACACCGGGTCTCCTCCCAGCTCTCTGGCCCCCTGTGGCTCTTGAGCGCTGGAACCTGGCACCTGCTGGCAGGTAACAGCCTCTGAAACTGTGTGGTGCCCCACTGTACTTTGCAGTGGGTCTAGCCTGGGCTCTGTGGATGTGCTCTGGTATCCCTGACCACCACCACCACCACTAAATATCGCTGTGCTGCCTCTGCTTGTGACAGAACAAATTGTCCCCAGACATTTCCCTGACAAACAAAACAATCCATTGTTGAGAGAACCTTTAGTCTCCAGGAGAACCACAGCAGCCTGCTCTGAACCCCAAAACCTGTTATCCACAGCCTGAATCTCCGTTAACTTTTCCTTTTCTGTGCCAACTAGAGGACAGATGGGCTTAGAAAAAGCCGTGAAGAGCGCGAAGCGTTCTGGCGGTGGGGTTGCTGAGCCAGAATTGGCCTTCCTGGCTTCAAAGATCAGGAACCCGCTCATTTGTACTCCACAGAGCAGCAATTTCTCACAAGGATACATTTTTTTTAACTCTTTTTAAAGTCAAGTACAGCTTGGTAACCACAGAGTACAGAAAACACAGGCTTTCTGCAAGAAGCAATTATTCAAAACCCGAAGACAGAAAGAGAGAGAGAGAGAGAGAGAGAGAGAGAGAGAGAGAGAGAGAGAGCATGTCAAGTCATGTCAGTCAGAATGCGCAAGACAACTGGAGTTCTTCACTCAAAGCAACACAATGCTCTGGGGTTTTTTATTTTTTATTTTTATTTATTTATTTATTTATTTATTTATTTATTTATTTATTTATTTTGCTAAGTTTATTTCTAAGAGACTTAGCCCAAGCTGTCTCTAACTGCTGGCCTTTTCAGGAAAAACAAGAAGGTATAGGTGGAGAATGTGGGATTTTGCTTGAAAGGTTCCATGGCCATTACAACCATAATTAGACCCTGTGACGGAATGTACTAGAATCTGCCTCCAGGATCACTTACAGGGTCTGGAGAAGCCACAGAGAAACTGAACACTTCAGCAGTGGTAAGATATTTCTGGGCTGGCACAGGAATACTCAGCTCACAGAATACAGATCAGCAACCCTACACTCTAATTTCCACCCTTCACATGTACCACTATTATCCACCCGCGCTGTAGAGGCATCAAGTCAAAACTGGAGGTTTGCTTGCCAGAAGGAAGCCAACCCTTCAATTCTGTGGTTAATGCCACCTAGGGATATAATTACACCAGCTAATATCATCTTTCTACTAAAAAGGAAGGAAATGGATCCTCATGGCCAACATTCATACAACTAAACCATTTTAGGTTAACATCAAATGCCTAAGACATTTGTATTCTGAGGCCTAAAAGGGACAAGTTGAGCCTTAGGATGAATGTAGAATATCTTCTCTCATTTCAGAAATGCTCTTGAGACACTGTATTCATGTTATTAAAAGACTTTTGCTTAAAATAAACCCTTTTAAAAAATTATCACCATCACATATACAGCAGGTTTAAATCAAATATTTGGTGAATTTTTTGGTTCTCCTCATGAAGATTCAAGGAATTAACATTGTGTGTTCAACTAGGCAGGCACGGAAATCATTTTTGCTTAAAAGATTGAATGGGATATTTATTGAGAAAGCTTTATGAATAGGATAATTGCTTTCCCAATTCAAAAGCTAATCCCCAAAAGTAAATTGGGCATTTAGAAGGAGATCTGTGTGTGACTCGTGTGAAAACAGAGATGGTTAAAGCCTGAGGAGGGGCCAGCAAGATGGCTCGGTGGGTAAACGCACTTGCCGCCAAGCCGGGGACATGAATCTGGTACCTGGTGAGCTACACTGGTGGGAAGGAAAACTGACTCTGTCATCCTGACTCCCACACATGCACATTACCTCTTTCAGCTTACACTTCCCGGTGACGGTCCATCACTGAGGGCAGTAAGGCTGGAGCTCAAACTGGGCAGAACCTGGAGGCAGGAGCTGATGCAGAGGGCGTGGAGAAACGAAGCTTACTGACTTGCTCATGGCTTGCCCAGCCTGCTTTCTTGTAGAATCCAGGACCGCCAGCTCGGAAATGGCATAACCCACAATGGGCTGGGCCCTTACCCATCAGTCACTCATTAAGAAAATGCCCTGCACCTGGATCTTATGGAGGCATTTTTTTTTTTTCCAAACGAACTTCTCCCTTCTCTCTGGCTTGTGTAAAGTTGACATAAAACTAGCCAGCACACTCTCCATACATAAATATTCATAGCTGCATTGTTCAAAAGAAGCCTAGAAATTTCATGCAGGCCAAATGTCCATCAACTAATGAATGGAAAAATAAAATGGGCCATATGTACACAATGAAATATTGTTTAGCTATAAACAGGAACAGAGATCTGATCCACAATAAAGCCTGCGTAAAGCTATAAAACAGCATTAAAATGATTTTTGCTTAAACTACACCATTTCAGTGTAAGCATCATATATATAGCAGATTCGGAGAGACGTCAAGCCCTAGTGAACAATTGGTTCTCCACATGGTAACACAAAGATCAACTGAAGGGAGGGATGAAAAGTATTTTCATTAGAGAGACACAGGAGGAATCCAGATAGAAAAGGGACATCTACTGCACAGGTGCCTGAGAGCAAAGTCCAAGTGTTAGTCATTTTCCAAGAGGAAACAGTACAGGAAGAAGAGCAAAGCTGGAGAAGGGGAATGGAGAAGGGTGGGTGAGCAAGACAGAATAGTTGTGCACAGATAGAACCAAAGCTGGTCTATACATATGTGGGGCATCTCGGTATGGCCCACTGATTTTATAGTTAATATGAGTTAACTTTTATCAACTGAAAACCCACAGTCTAAAAGATAACAATGTTTCTAAATTAGAATTTTTAGAAGTACTATTCCTGCATTTCTTCCTATTTAAGCTTAGTACCAGGCCTAACACAGAGTTTTAAACCTACTCTTCACACACATGTCTTCCTTGTGCCCCACTGAGAACCACAGCATATTTACCAGAATCTATTCAAGGAAATAAAACTGTGTTAATGTTCCAAATATTGCAACAAAGATACTTTAGAAGATGCTTAAATGTTTTCTGAAATGTTCCAGACTGCCCACTCTCACCTTGGGACTTTTCCTCCATGGGAAGCAATGGCACGGAGCACCCCAAAGGCTCTCAACATTATCAAAGAACCAAAAATAAATCCAAGTTGCCTTGTAAGTGTGAATTGTTTTTTTTTTTTTTTTTTTTTTCCATTCTTGGTTGAAAAATGGCTGCAGATATTGCCCTCAGATTTCCCAAGCTATAAATCTCTCTTGAGCAAGGACTAGGCAAGGACATTTTTAGCCCCAGAGAATATTTTTGTCAGAAAGATGTGACTTTAAAAAAAAAAAAAAAAAAAAGCCAAGGCGTCATGATGGCATCTGTGTGCTGTGTTGGCTGCAGAGGTCACCCCTGGAAACCAGGTCATCACTAAAGAATCAAAAACCAAATAAGCAAACAATAAAAGGAAAACAATCCTTAAAAAATTTGACTCAATTCAACCAAATTCAACTAAAATAACACACATTAAGAATGATAAAAATGTTCCTGTTTGTTGACTCAGTGATCCCATCTTTAGACATGTATCCTAAAGAAAAGCAAGCCACTTGAGCAACATGAGGTAAAATGTAGGAAGAGCTCAAGAATCAGGAATAGGAATCAGTTGATTAAATTACTATACATCCTTTTGATGGGATTTCTGTCTCCATAAAGACATGGAAGGCACTTGTGAGGTACTAGATCTCAACAGGGAGAGGATTGAAATGTAGACTATTACACTTATGCAAGCAAGCATATCCTCATGGAAAGGACATGAAGCAACTGTATAAAAGTATGAATCTTTGTGTACCAGGGTGAGCTACATGTATCATTTGCTTCTCATTGCTGTGACAAGGTTTCTGGAAGTGACTTCAAAGATGTAGCATTTATTTGGGATCACAGGCGGAGGGTACAGAGGAGAGAGGGTTGGGTGACTAACCAGGAAATGGCAATAGTTGTTGGAGTTTGAGCTAGCTTGTCACACCCCATCAATAGTCGGTGCCCAGCTAGCTTTGTTCTCCTTATGAGGTTCAGGGCCCCAGTCTGTGGAATAACAATGCCCGTATTCAGAGTAGGTTTGCCTAAGTCCGTGAAACCCTCCAGGGACAAATCTTATAGACAAACCTAAAAGTGTGTCTCCTAGGTTCTCATAAATATAATCAGGTTGACAGTAAAGATGACACATGCATCCTTCTTCTTCCATGTTTGCAAAGTGCAAAAGAGTAATCTAGAAAAAAATTAGATACTATACAAATTTTATGAGCAACCATTCCATTAAGCAAGTTGTGCCGTCATTACCAACTACACTTAGAATATTGATGACAGAGAAATGGTCATCTGAGATTCCCCTATCAAAAAGGGAGGAAAGACCAAGCTAGAGTTGAAGCCAGAATGTGATTCTCTACAACCTTAGCCATGAGAAAAATGGTTAAACAACAGGACTTACTAAAGAGGATTCTGAATTCTGAGCATGTACCCTAGATGTTGCTAGTAACTTTTTATCCCATCCTCTGAGAAGAAATTACAGATAGACCAAAGTTCCCTACTGGCCTATTCAGTCACTAAGGTGGCTAATGCCCAGAGTTCTTCACTAGACACTCCTGAGAGTGACTGAGGGGGAGCCAGCCACCCTGAGCTGGCAAGACAAGCCACAGTTTATAGTGATTAATTTCACAGGTCAACCTGGCTGGGTTATGCTACTCAGTCATTTGGTGAAGCATCATAGATGTTTCCAAGAAATTTAATATATTTTAAATGAAACTAATACTTTCATCAATAGACTTCTAACAAAATTTACTCTCCACAGTGTTGATGAGCTTCATCTGAAAAAGTCAAGGCACTAATGCGAAGAATCCCCTGGAAGATAAGAATTCGGCCCGTGGATGACCTTCCCGTGAAAGTGAAACATTGTTTCCGGCCAAGGTCCAGCTTGCCTGTCCTCCCTAAAGTTTGGCATTGCCAGCTACTAATTTCTTTAAAATCCATTAATTGGCCAGTCAGCCAATGTCCTGTCTGTTTCTCCTGTCAGTGTGTGTGTGTGTGTGTGTGTGTGTGTGTGTGTGTCTTTGTGTGTCCTCTTTAATGTAACAAAGGCATATCACATGCATATGTATAATACAGTACATAGATACTCTTTAAACACACATCGGGTACCCACAGATGGGTATGTACTGTCACCAGGCTTAGAGTTGTTGTCAGAGGACATCTGTCAAATGGGGAACAGAGGAGGGGGCCACTGTTGGGTACTAGAATGGAGCTTGCTCAGACCAGTTGTTCATGTCCCTCCAGAAAATGCATGTAAGTGAAACCATTTGCAAACTCTTTGGCATTAATAAGTCACAGAGCTCCTGGACCTGCATGAGTAATATTTTTAAAAATACAAGCAAAGAGCCAGACTTTGTAGTTCATGCCTAAAACCTCAGGACTGGGGAAGCTGACACAGCAGAGTGCTGTCTGAGGCAGCCAAGGCTATGCAGTGAGTTCTAGACCAGCATGGGCTATAGAGTGAAGGTCCTGAGATCTTGTCTCAGAAACCCTGGAAGGGAAGAGACAATGAATATAAGCAAAGTATGTGATGTACATAAATTGGAATTTCATATAAAAGGTCCATTAATCTATACAATGAATATATACTGGGAAATATATATATATTAAAATAAAACAGCTCCCCAAAAAAGGAAAGAAGAAATTAGAGTTGCCATTTCATCTCCACAGCTGCTCACCAGCATCTGAAATTGTTAAGCACATACCTGAGCCCACTGCTGGTGCTACCCTTGGGGTCTCCAGCGAGGTCTCGGTCTTCACTGTTAAAAATGGCTCAAGGACCTGCCATGAAGTCACACTGCTCACAGGACTGTCCTGTTCCCGACCTCCACCTTCTTTCCCTGTGAACATTCACAGGCAAGAAGCAGCTGGACCACTGTTGTTGGTAACTTAACATAGAGTGCTGTAGGAAAACCCATCCTGTCCTGCTAGTCTAACGGGTGCTGATGAATTCTCACTCTTCAAGGGGTGTATTGAGTCAGGCAGGAGGCTAATGCTTGTCTGTGAGCTTAGCCCGCTGCAGGCTGAGGCAGGGAGATCATTGCAAACTCAAGTCCATACTGGGCTACATAGTAAGACCCTGTCTCAGATAAACAAGCAGAAAAGACACTTATCTACCCAAGTTTTAGTTACTGTATTATTTCCATATCCCTATTTTTGGAAGAATTCAAATCTTTTAATTTAGTCAGAATAGAGTGGTTTTAAATTTTCCTATAGAGTGCCTTTCTTTTCAGAGGACCATGAAAGGTCTGATTTTAAAACCGCCATTTACACAGTCCTTTTAAATCAGTAAAAATGTACAAGAGGAATACTGGCTGACTCTTTTAACACATTTTTTTTTTTTTTACTGAAATGGATAATCTCTGGCTTGCATGATTAAATACCTGATTGTTTTAGTGTCCTAACACCAACTGTCTTAACAACAGGCACGAACAGCTTGATCCCCAAGAGGGAAGCATGCAGGAGGAGACCTAACGCCCCACTTGAAGCTTGTGTGTGAGTGCCTTCATGGGCAGAAAATTAAAACCTTTGCTTTTTCTTCTCCACTCTCTTTATTTCCCTTGCAGTGAAACTCTCCTGAGGTTTAGTCTTAGGAAACAGGGTCAAGAGTCAGCTCGCACTGAGACACGTGCTCCTGCCTAGAGCAGTGCGTGAGATCCGGTCTTATTTACGGTTTTTTACGTTTGTGCTTTAAGGAAGCCAGTCTGCCTAGGAGAGGCGATAGAAACCCTGCTAATGCATCAACTTCCTGGAAAGACAAATCTCTGAACCACAAAGTGTCAAGCACCTACTCCTGTCCCCATGGTCATTCTTACGACACTTCTGTCTCAAGTAGCCTAAACTATCTCTCAGGACAGCAACCACCTCTACTTACTACTGGTTTGCTTTGCTTTGTTTGGAGGCCAGAAACTCACTCATAGAAGACAAGCACTTTGCCACCAAGCTATAGCACCAGTGTTCGTGTGTGTGTGTGTGTGTGTGTGTGTGTGTGTGTGTGTGTGTGTGTGTGTGTGTACGTGCACGCACCCACATGTACACATATGCATGTATAGACCAAAATTCAGCCTCAGTTGTCATTCCTCATGGTCCATCCAGTTTGTTTCATGGTACTGGGTCTCTCACTGGTCTGCAGCTCACCAAGTAGGCAAGATTTGAGAGCAAATCCCAAGGACTGGCTTCTCTCCCCAGTTGCTGGTATAACAAGCTAGCATCACTGTGCCTTGTTCTTTTGCATGAATTCTGGGATTCTGGGATGGAACTTAGGTCCTTGTGTTTGTGTAACAAGTACTTTACCAAATGAGCTATCCCCACCCCACCCCCAAGCCCTGGTCCTTACCCCTTTTGGAAATTTTACTTTGAGGCATATTCTTACTAGGTTACCAAGGCTGGCTTAGACGAAGAAATACTCCAGAGTTATTGTCACAAGTCTCTGTTACTGCAGACATATACCATGACAGGCTCATGAATCTTAATCCTGAGCTACCCTTGGGCTCTCATGGATCTTCAGTCTGTCCAGTTTCGGTCACATACCAGAATTCCTAAGCCCCACCCTACACCAGTAAAAGTGGGATGAACAGGGCAGAGCCTCTGCTCACTGTCCTGAATCAGATGGAGTGAATGCTCAGACTCCTGGACAGACAGGCTTCTAAAGAGAGTTTTAAGAACCTGTAGAAGTAACTCAGTCCTGAAAACTGCCCCTCAAAAGACTCCAGGCCATGCACCTCAGTCAGCAGAGAGGCCCTGAGCTCTACGGCTTTATACAAAAAACACCCGCTCCTCAAAAATGGCAAGCCTTGTAAGGCTCCCCAGAGAGTCATGTGTCCCACAGTTGAATCTATGTCCTGTTGAGGTTTTTTTCCCCCTGCAAACACATGTGTCCTTTTGTTCCATGGTCTTACTTGGCACCGAGTCCCCAGTTCGTGTGCCCATCAGATTAGCTCAAATTCCTTGCTTTCTCTGCTCTGACAAGCTAATGCAGAGACCTACAATTACCTGAGGGCTGGTTTGAGCCCTAAATGGACCTAATGTCTGCCCTGACCAAATGCCTCAAGACCCACTCCTTTCTCCCCCTCTTGCAAATTGCTGCTTTTATAGGCTGTCTTCCAGAAGTAAAGCCCCAGTACGAGTTAGAACTGTAAGCCTACTAGGGTCTGTTCACAACTATTGCTGAATCTTTGCCACGTGCACTGTTTCAAAAGCCTAGCAAAATGGGCATTCTTACAATGATAGACCGAATCGCTACCTCAACGTGACCTCACTTCATCTGTACTAGAAGTGAGGAGAAAGTAGTAGCATCTTTGCCTTCCGTGGGTGGGTTTTATATGTCAGGACTTAGAAAGCCCTTGCCTATTGGTATCTGCATCTTGAAGCACTAAACCTTTGTAAGGAGAAAGAAACCTACTTGGCACCCACACGGAAAATGCCAGAAATATTAGGAAATTCCAACCCCGGTTCTCAAATAATGACACGGCACACAGATTTGTTCTGGCTGGTTAGAGTTCTGCAAATGTAGGAAAGACAAAAAGAGGAATGGTTAGTAAGGCCTAGTTCGTGCTTATGGGCCTCATGGGAGAAAAAAAATAGCATAATATCGGTATCAAATTACTTCCATATCCATCGGCAATGAGTTGCTCTATGTCAGTCCTGAGAGGGACAATCAGATAAAAGTCTACCAAGTGCCTGTGGAATTCGCTGCTCCTGGCGTCAGGACTAAGCGGGAGCCCAGCAGAGCCAACTATGCCTGGGGAGTGGGAGGGTGGGTTGCTCACCTACCTGACCTCAGGAGAGCCGAGGGCTCCTTCTTCCGGCCAGGCCACGTTCCCCAACTGCTGTCAGGAATCTCCGTAAAGGCTTTCAGTTGTGTAAAAGTAAAGAGTTCCATCTCTTCCCTTCCTCAGTAGTCAACGTAGGCTTCCATTTCCCTGGGTTCAATTTTGCTCTTGAGCCTTCCATTCTGGCTGCATTCCCAAATGTTAGAGTACCTAAAAATAAAATAAAATAAAATAATCAAAGATCTCTTTGGTTCCTAGGAAATAGGTGTTCCATTCAACTCTGCTTTCAGAACTGCAGTGTACCTAAAGTGGTGGCTCCCAATCTGCAGGGACCTAAGAGGCCACTTCATCAGCAAGCGGGCTCTCTGGTACATGATCATACTGTTTTCACCTCCTACCTAAGACTGTTTTCCAAATACGAGCAAAGAGTGTTCCTAATGGCCACAGGCAAATCCAGGTAAAAGCAGGTCTTAATTTAAAGAAGCTTCTAAACGCACGATGATAATCTGCAGAATTGTTAGACATTCTAAGTAGATCCGCTGTATTTGGACTCACTGAGCTAGGGGGCCATCAGATTTTGTTACCATCGTCAAGGTCATTTTCAAGATGTCCTTAAATATGACTGCGGACATTTGAGAAGCAAGACTCAAGATGCTGCAACTTCATTGTTCCCATTCCACACATCAAAAGTAGTTCAACATATGATAGCAACAATGGTGGCTTCTGGGACAGCATTCAGTGACCATGGCAGCAGGCCCAGAGGTGGGTAGATCCTCAGGTCAGGAGTTCGGGTCTCCTGCCCTTCTAACAGCATCCCATCTTATAGCAACTCACTGCTTGGATACCATCAAACTCAGCTCTGTGTAACAGCTAGGAAGGTGGGCTGTGGACTTAGGCTGTGCCCACATAAATTAGAGTATCCACCCCTCCACCCCCACCCCCACCCCCACCCATGTCTGTGTAGTCTTAATGAACTTAAGCCTCAGGACTCTCAAACAATAAAGAGGTCCCCACCTGTTCCTGTATTGTGATAGGTGGGGCCTCAGCCTCAGGGCCTGTCAATCATACTGGCTGCTCTTAAAATTCCAGTCCATCTGTTGGTCAGGCCACTGAGCATTCAGAGGATATTCTGGAAACATTTACTCTAAGTCAGGTCCTGATCCAGAGCACAGTCTCTCTCTCCCTCCCTCCCTCTCCTCTATCTCTCTGACTTTGTCTTTCTCTGTCTCTCTGTGTTTATGAATGTATAGGTACATATGCAGACATGTACACATGCATATAGAGACCAGAGAACCACAATTTTACATGCCACCCCTCAGGAACTACCCACCTTGTCCTTTGAAATAGATCTCATTGCCAGGAGCTGGGCGAGTAGGCTGGCCAGTGAACCCTAGGAACACACATGTCTCCCTGTCCCCAATGCAGACATTATAAACATGTGCTGCCATGCCTGGCTCTTTTTTTTTTTTTTTTTTTTTTTGTAATGTGACTTCTGGGGGTTGAACTCAGGTCCCTGTGCTTGCATAGGAACCACTTTACAGAGTCATTCTGCTAGCCTTTAAAAAGCTTTTTTTGTTTTGTTTGTTTGTTTGTTTTTGGTATCATCTGTGTGCTTCAGATTAGTAACAACTTCAGGGCTTTTACATAGAAACCCTGCCCCCTAATTGCCCCGGTAGAAAATGTATTCCCAAGTTCCCAGTTAACCTGAGCCTGCACTAGGGCCCACACATGCACACACTCATAACAACCCCCCCACCACACACACATAGACACACATATCATCATCCCCACCATCATCATCACCAGCATCAACTCCAGGAACACGTCACAGTCCTGCCGTCAGGTAATTATCTACCTGCTAACTTTGCCCTTCAGAATTCCCTTCCTGTCCTTCCTGCAGCTGCTCTGGATTCTAGGAGCCCCAGGGCAGCAGAGCTGCTCGGGCCTTTCTCTCCTGCCTCATCTTGCCCCTATAAAGACACACGGCCCTGAGCTATACAATTTCCAGAGCAAACATGTAGGATGCTTTACGGCCCCGCCCAGTCCAGGAGCAGAAAGCTATCTTTCTGTTCCAATGGCTGTCTTGTTAATTAGTATTTTATCAGCCAAGCAGGACTTGCCCAGACAAATGGGGACTATTTTTACCCAGGCTGTCATTGTGCAGGTGTGGCCAACAACTCAGCCAGAATCTGTCTTGTCCTCCAACACAGGATGCAGAGAACCTGGCTGAGCTCAAATACCTATGTGATGGCCACTGGCCCTCTCCAGCATCCTCTTCATCACACCGCAGGGGTGAATGATCCTGGAGGGTTAGTAATGGATCCAGGCAGGAGAGGTTGTAGGGTCAGGATTCCAGGGAAAAGAGAGCCATTAAAATGTGCACTTCCTGAGTATGGTAGAGGAAAAGTAAGCTAGGGGAGGGGGCCCTAAGTGGTTCTGCAGAGCTGGTCCTGTCCCCACAAAGGGGCCTCTCTGGGTCACCAGGTCACCACTCCCACTGCTAACCAAATTGTGTCAAGGTTTTGGTCCCTGGGAGTTAGGCTTCAGCCCAGCATTTGCACATGGCTGAGTGTCTCCAAATGTGACCTTGTTGAAGGAAAATAGCTCTCTCATTTGTCACTTTGGGAATAATAAACAATTTCAAAACTAGGGTGGGAGGGCACTGCAACTATTTCCAAACAGTTAAAAACCGTATTTTAGGGGGGGAAATGTGTGACTGTTTCCAACTCTTCACTCTTCCCCCCAAAACAACCAAAAGAACACAGGCTGCTCGCTTTTATTTTTTATTTTCCATGCTTTCAGAGGTCTCCCCCTAAAAAGCTCAATGTGTGCTCAGGACAAAGACACCCTTGTGGCTACTTGAAAAAGAAACAAACTCCAGCATGAAAATACCAAGGCGCTCCTCTTTTCTTATGTAAATAACTCTCCAGATGGCTTGTTCGAAGGACTGTGTTTACTAATTCTTGTTTTCTTTCTAGACAATCTGTTCCCAGTAACAATCTTATCATGAACACTCTGGAGGTAAAGCTTCCAAGTTCATTCAGTGGAACATGCAGAGGAAGACATGGCCAACCTGAGTACCACAGCAATGGTGCCAATGCCACACCCACATACCACACACATGCAGCATACACATACCAATACCACACACATATCACACACATTATACATACATCACACAAATATCACACCACATCATATATACATACCACACAGACATCTCACACATATACACATGCTTGTAGATGCCACATACAACATACACATCACACAGACATTACACATAGAACACTCACACATATATATTTTACACACACACCATACACACATCACAGGCACATACCACATATACCACATACTACCATGCAAATACCAAACAAAACAACATACATACACATCATATACACATATCACACACACTTACATGCACACCACATATTCATATACCATGCACACATAGACATACCACATGCATATTACATGCACATACTATGCACACATACCACACAATATTATGTACACATACCACATATATATGCATGCACATACTACACACAGCACACAAATAAATCATACACATATACACATGCCACAGACATATTAAAAACACACCATATACACATGCACCACACACATTGCACATATACCATAACACAAATGTACATTATACACATCATGCATATATACTATGTACATGTTATACACATATGTACATGCAACCTATACCACACAGACATCATACACAATATTCATATCACACACATACATATTACATATACAGCTCACATGCTACATATACTCATACACATATATACACCATAGATACATCACACACACATACACACACACACACACACACACACACACATACACACACACACACACACACATACACACACACACACACACACATACACACACACACATACACACACACACACACACACATACACACACACACACACACACATACACACACACACACACACAGTATCTTGTTGTGAAGGACTAAAACACTTGTGCTATTATTGTTTGGGTAAAAGATCTATATTTTAGAATTAGAAGACAATAATTTCAGGGTAATTAGGACATCAATGCTAATGATTGGTGCATCTAATTCAGAAATAAAACTCTGCTCAAATCTCTTCCCTCTCTTCCTTCTAGTGCCCACTGCAGACACCACAGTCCTGTGTGGGATCCTTTCCACTTAGAATCAGGGTGATCTGATGACTGTTTCCAACAGCCTTAACCTTCTCCCCAGTGGACCTCACAGTTATGTGTGAGGTGACACACATTTACCACCCCTGAGCCCTTTGTCTTAGCATGGCGTTACCATGGGGATGGGCTCAGTGGCTCAGTGTCTCCAGTCACACAAGAACACCTATGCTGTGAAGATGCCGTCTTAACTTATGAAGCCAAGTGACACGCCACTGTAGTATTTTTATAACTGGCTTTGTAACCCACAGAAATCAGGAAGACTTTCCTTCAACCTTCTATTTGTGTAAAGTTCTCAAAAATGTCACTTCTTGCCTGCTTGTTGCTAATTCTGGATTAAAACAGCTACCAGGCCTGCAATTCGATATTGTCTTTTAATGCTCCAAGAACCCGTATTACTGTATCATAACTTAAAATACTATTTTGTTAAATATATTTCCGTATATTTGACTTCCTTTGTAAGTCTACATATTTAATTTTATGTATGTAAAGCATCATCCCAAGAGGGGATCTAAGGATTTCACCAAAAGCTGGGACCTGCACAACACACACGCGAAGACTAAAGGCCTGATTACAAAAAAAGGCTCCCTAAACTCTTAAGTTCATTCTTGGCCTTGCTTTAAGTCTGCCATCTTGGAGTTTAAGTCAGCCAATAGTTACCTCCATATTGATAAGATAGTATATTAATTTAAAATTATTCACATTAGAGATACAACAAAAAAGATGGAGAGAAAAATGGGTAAATGAAGCAAATACAGAGTTTATTTTATTATAAATGAAGTAAATACAGGCTACTGTATTCTAATCTCCAAGGTCACTATTGGGATGCATTTGACATAGCACTTTTTAAAAAAGATTTATTTATTATATATGAGTACACTGTAGTTGTCTTCAGACACACCAGAAGAGGGCATCAGATCTCATTACAGATGGTTGTGAGCCACCCTGTGGTTGCTGGGATTTGAACTCAGGACCTCTGGAAGAGCAGCCAGTGCTCTAACCACTGAGCCATCTCTCCAGCCCGACATAGCACTTTTTACACACTGTACTCATTACACAAAAATGGAATAAACAACACATTCATTTATCCTACAGCCAACATATTTTATTTAATAAAATAAAATGGAATGTTGCCAGGGGCGTCTTTCTTAAGTTTGCCTCATTCTTTTTAGTGACTGAAATATTCTAATAGATGAAGACACCCCAATGCATATAAGCCCCAATATAGAAGAATCTCCCCAGTCCTCACTGGAACCTTAGTATTAAACCCTTAGCTTCAACAGCTCTGGGTTAATATACCATAGTTAAATCAGCAGCTAAGGCAGTCACTAGCAGAATTAACCAGAACATATATGCATCTGGGCAAACCGGACATGTCTTCATGCATTAAGAGACATGTTTACATGTGAACATATATGCATCTGGACAAACTTGTTCCCAGTTTGATAAGCTGCAAAGAAAGGTCCCTCTGTCCTTGGTAAGCACTACAGGGGTCACTGGACATTTGAAGCCAGGCTGAAGCACAAGTAATAAGCTTGAAACCCCTGCTAATGACTCCCGAGTGACAGGCTCGAATCCCAAAGTAAAACCACGTTCTGGTTGTCACACAGTCTCTGGAACCCTGAATTAGTGCCATCATTTATACTTTATGGGCCTGGCCACAACCCTTCCAAGTTCTACCAGACTTGAGGCACAGCTGGGAGGAATGCCTACCTTACTGGGACAATTTCTCTCCACGCTCAGATTCTATGCCTTCTAAGGCTGGTACACCTCTGCTACAAACAGTTCACCTTCAGTGTCTCAGCAGATGTATAGGTCAGCATCTCAAAATTCTCATCAGCTGTGTGAAAGGGTAGACCCTAGCAAAAAATTAGAGGTTTATCACCATGCCCAGTACTGTTACAGGTAAACACAGAACACCAGGGTAAGACCAGAGGCTCCAGTTCCCGAAGGAAACCAGGGAGTGGAGCAGCTCAGGACAGGTAAAGACTCCAAGAGAAGGCAGCTCTCTCTCCTGTCAGCATTGCATATGTGGGGACTGGGAAACCTCAGAGCTGAGCTCAGAGAGCCAAGCACTAGTCACAGAGCCCCAGGCTTCTGTGACACCAGGTGGTAGGCTCTGCCAGAGTCCTCTCTCCATCCATCATGAGATTAAGGGTTGCATATGAGAAGCCTGTCCACTGGCCCCTTTCCTCTGCCCTTTGTCCTTTAAAACCACAATCCCTCACCCAACCCGGCCATATCCAAATGAAGTGGGGTCAATAAAAGACCTGGCTTCCAAGACCTAACTCTCTTCCTCTGAGCTTTTGTGCTACTTAAAACCCTCTCCCCATCCTAGCACTGAGGTCAGAAGGCCTGCCTCCCTCTCACACGCACATTCCCCTTCACATCACATCTTGCTGTCTCCTTTCTGCTTTGGGTTTCAGCAATTTTAAATTCCCTGGCACCAAGTCAGCTCTTCTATCAGAACCACCGAGGCTCCAGACTATTCTACCTCTGTGCAACTCGGGAAGTAAAAACAAAGCCGGGCTTGTTCCTACTTTGATAGGCTGCAAGTTTAGGGAACTGGGGCTTCAAATGTTTCCACTATTTTGTTTTGGCACCAGAGTGTCTGTGTTTAATTCCGTGTCTCCTGCCAGGCTTGGGAAGTGATAATATCAACATGTGGAGAAATGGGGAGTGCCACCATCATCTCCATCCCAGGCTGGCATGGAGCAGGGATGAGGGGAACATGGAAGCACACAGACATGTGTTTGCACATAGGGAGACATGTTCACATGTGGACATATATGCATCTGAAGAATACAGGAATATACACAGACCATTCAATAACATATTCCCATAAGTGTGTGGTTACATGAAGACATATACTGACAATATTATTGTCTCATAGATACATCAGTGCTCACAAAGACATGCATTTCCATATGAACACACTAGTACATTTATTATCCTTAGTACATACTTAAGTGTATGCATTTCTTATGCATTCAATCATTTTCCTAGGCTTCTTTCTATTACAGTGATAAACATCATAACCAAAAGCAACCTGGGAAGGAAAGGGTTTATTTGGCTTATAGATCCCAAAATAAATTCCTTTAAAAGGGAATCTCGAGGCAGGAACGGAGAGAATCCATGGAGAACTATTGCTTGTTAGCTTGCTCTTTATGTCTTACTTCAGCCAGCTTACACAACCCTGGACCACCTGCCTAGGGACGGCACCACCCACAGTGGGCTGTGCCCTTCCATATCAATCATTAATCAAGAAAATGCTGCATAGACATGCACAGAAGCCAATCTGATACCGATAATTCTTCAGTTAAGAGCCTCTCTTCCTAGATATGTCCAAGTTTGTGTCAAGCTGACAAAAACTAACCAGCACACTCACATATATACCAGCACCCCCACATAAGTACATATATTTGCACCCAATAATCACAGGGGTACACATGGATACATACACTTACATGCACATTCCCAACCACACATAGACACCCTGACAGAGAGGCAGGCACATGGACATACTTATGTGCACATTGATGTACACATGGAGGCAAAGGGAGGCGTTTGCATTGCCCGGCAGAATATAAGCAGGTTACAAGGATATCAATGTATGAAAGTGTTGTGATAAAACTTATTATTTTATCCATTAGCTAAAAATATTTTAAATATTTAAAACAATATAAAGATAAATAATTTTTAAAATTAGCAACTAGAATGACCTCATCAAAGTAGTTGATGTTTTCACAGTATTTGGTGACCTGTCTACACATTCCTCAGGGAGAGAAGGTTCTGGGCTGAACAAGGGAGGAGACTCACCAGCCCAGGGACAGGGTACAGAGAACAGAGTCAAGAAGTCTGGGTTTAAACTTGTCACTGTATGACCCAAGACAGGATAATCCAGAAGCATCTTGAACGTCCTTAACTTAAACGTGCCATGTATAGAATACAGGAAGAGGAGTATTACAAATACACATGGGGTAAGCTCTGTGAGATGGGATGGATTCATGCAAACAAAGTCCAATGTCAACAGATAGCACTATCAGAGTACCTCAGACCATGAGTTCTATAAGGGAAGGACCTAACAGCCTCCACTGAGCTTGCTTCTGACCAGTGGTCTCATGGGGTATGTGTTCTAACTCTTGACTCACTTTCAGAGTCTCTTGGACATAGAGACCTGCCCTGAACTCTTGTTATCCTTGCTGGTATGAGTATCTACCCATGAAATGGTATCTAGCCCTGACCCTAGATTCTGACCAACCCTTGATTAAATTCTTCTCCAGCATTTAATATATGAAAACAGCAGACAATACTAGTATTACTCTCAGCCTCAGTATTCTCATCTCTACAATGGGGAGAATTAGAAAAGCAACGTTGGGAAGATACTATGAGACCATGACAAGGTATCACAGTGTAAGCTCTTTATACATTTACAATACTATGAGTCACATATTATTTTGCTTATAGTCTACCATTTTTCAGAATAATTGTGTGTGTGTGTCCATGTACCCATACATGCACTGAGCCAGGTGATCAGACAGGAAATGAGTGGGTAAAAAAAACTGATTCTATGTGTTGACCCACAAGCCATAAACACAGCTTGAAGTTGTTCTAAGAGCGCTCCATCTCGGAGTCTGCATTCAGAACATGCCCATGGTTTAGCAGTGAGCACGTTACATTTTGTACCAGGGAAGATCAGATTGAAATTTTTTCCAGGAATACACTTTAACAAAAATCATAAATACATTCCAGTCAGTGCCTTCTGATCTAAATGGAATTCAAATCCTCTGTTCCGCGAGGGAGACCGAGAGCTGATTAATCATAGTAAATTCTTCTGACGCCGAAGTGGCAAGTCCCTTGTAATGCTTTTAGAATCCCATTTTATTTAACATTAATTAAAGGCTACTAACCGTAAAGTATTAATGAAATCAAATTCCCAAAAGGAGTTCCAGGCTCACAGGCTCTATCTCTGAGTGAGACAGAGACCCAGAGAAAAACCCAGGCCATAATGAGATTTTTAGCCATGGAAATGCAATCATCATGACCGTGATCAAGGGAGGGCCTTGCTCAGGAAGATAATAGATATTCTCAGTAATAAATTTTATGATTATCGTTAGCTCGCTGTTAGCCTCTCTAGCAGTTTACGGCTATTAAGGCTATAATATGAGCAAAAGCTTTCTGGATCAAGCAACCCCTCAGAGTTGCAGAAGTGCTGGAGAGGCTCTGTTTGGCTCAACAGACACTGGGTTTAGGCAAAAGGTTAGGGTAGAGCTGTTAATTCTGCTGAGGACCCCAAGGTCAAGGCCACAGGCAATCTCAGGACAGAGGTGAAGGCTGCAGATTCCCTCTGAGATCATGTCCTGAAAAGTAGTGCGTACGCCCTCTCTTTTAAAATATTCATTAGCATATATTAATTGTACAGGGTAATGGACTTTTCTGAGCTTCTTATAAGTGTATATAATGTACTCTGATCGGATTCACCCTCGTTATCCTCCCATCCCCCTCCACTGTTGACCCCTTCCTCTTTCATGCCTCAAAAAAAAAAAAAAAAAAGTCTCAGTGACTGTACGGGGGAAGGGTTCTTTCCAGGAGCAAGGGTAACTTAGGAGTGGCTAAAGAAAATCTTTTTTCTCAGAAGAAAAAAAAATGAACTCCCCTCAGATGACAAGGAAGGGACAGCAATTTGTGAGCCCCTACCTCAGCTATCCTATCTTCCCTCTTTAAGAAAGAATGGCTGGGTCTCTGGTACTTTCTAGTGGGTCCCCCCACCTCCCACTCCCTGGGGCTGCTTACTTCTTGGCCTTCTGGGCTTCTCTCTTGTCCCCTACCCCCCATATCTGATCCTGTGCCTCTTTTCCCCTCCCCATCCTATCTCCCACCCAAGACCCTCCCTCCCTCTACCTCAGGTGATTATTTCCTTCCCCGTTCTAAGTGGGGTTGAATTTTCCTCACTAGGTCATTTCTGCTTGTTACGCTTCTTATGGTCTGTGGGTTGCTTCTGAGGTATTCTGTACTTTGGGGCTAATATCTACTTATCAGAAAGTACCAGAGACCTGGAAGGTGAGACACTCTCAGGATTCATTAGCCAAAATACCCAGCATTGGGGAGAGGAAACTTGAAAAGACAGGGCCTCAAGTGGAGGGACTGAGTTACTAACTCAGTCAAAATTCCTGGTCCAGAATTGCTCCTGCCTAAAAGAACTACAGGGACAAAAAAAAAAAAAAAGAGACTAAAGGAAAGACTGTCAAATAGCTAACCCAACAGGAGGGGTGGGGGGTTAGAGGTACACTAAGGCCTGACACCGCTATGTTGTGCTTACAGACAGGAACCTGGCATGGCTGTCCTCTGAGAGCCCCTACCAGCAACTGAGACAGAAGCAGACACTTTCATCCAACCATTGGACTGAAGTCAGGGACCCCTATGGTTGAATTGGGAGAAGGATTGAAGAAGCTGAAAGGGAGAGCTATCCCATAAGAAGAGCCCAGGGAGCTCCCAGAGACTGAACCACCAACCTGGAGCACACACAGCCTCATCCGAGGCCCCTGGCACATATGTAGCAGAGGTCTGCCTGGTTTGGCCTCAGTGGGAGAAGATGCACTTAGTTTTTCAGAGACTTGAGGACCCAGGGAAGGGGGAGCACCCTCTCAGAGGAAAGGGGGAGGAAGAGTAGAATGAGGAACTGTGGGAGTGGGGACTGGGGGGGGTGGAGCAATGACTGGAATGTAAATAAACAAAATAATATTTAAAAAACTAATGTGTGTGTGTGTGTGTGTGTGTGTGTGTGTGTGTGTGTGTGTGTGAAAGAGAATGAGTGGCTGCCTGATGTTCTGTCAGTTTCTTAAATGTATTTCCAAGACAACACCTATCCCAGAGTTCAGCCATCAGTGAATGGCTAGAAGAGAGAACTGGTCTGTTTGGGGCATTTTAGGGGCTATGTCCTGAAACCATAGACCCGGCAGAGAAGCCTCTGGAGAAGATGTATGCAAAGGTTCCAGGGCATCTGCTCAGGACTAGTGATTTCTCTTAAGAAGGGTATACCTGGGGTTTGTCCCAAGTATTGTCCTGCTGAAAGGAGGTGGGACTTCTAAGAGGGGAGACCCGCAGGAATGAAGAGGTAATTGACTCCCGTGTACAATAATAGTCAAACCTGGAGCATTTACAGAGTACTCCTGCAAGCAAGCCATCCAATTTCATTGTGTTTTGTCACAGTTAAAGGGGCTGTTGATGAAGGTACTGGACGAACTACACTTATCGGCCGATATCTCTCCCCATTAAAGTTTTAGAAACTTCTTATACTTAGGAAAGATCTCAAAGACAGGCCAAAGTGGAAAAGTGGATAGTTCAGACCTAAATAGGAATACCCAAAATCTCTTTTTCCCATCTCAAAAACAACCTGAAGCTCCAAGCAACAATCAAACATATAACCTAAATTAAGTACTTATAATTCTACATTGTGGGGAAGGGTTGAATGTCTATACAGATGGTGAAGAATAATGTAATGAACCTAGAATCATCAAGTCTTAAGATTCTTCCCTAAGTTACATGGGACCACACTTACAGCTGTATATATCTTTTGGGGGATCATTATTTACACACACACACACACACACACACACACACACACACACGTGTCATGCAGACTAAATGGAGTTTAGAAGCCAACAGTGTCTGGCCATTGGTTGGACTGGCCCTCAAAGTTGGTAAACACACAGGCAGAGGCAGGTCTGTCCCCAGCTATGTTTGATAAACACTTGAGATAAAGGTACCTATCTTAGAAATGAATTAAATCCTAAAATTAATAGAGCTAGGACTAAATCTTAGAGACATGGGAATCATCTGATATTTTTCAGACCTAGAGGAATTTAGATCATTGTAATCAAGGCATAGTGTCATGTCTGAGCTCACTAACCAGCTAGTACAGAGACCAGGGTCCTCGTCTAGTCTAATCAGCTTTGTCCCCTCTCTTTAGAATCTACAGAACGAAAGCTCAGATTCTACTAAAATTATTCTTTACATTTATCATTTATGTTGGGAAGAGCACACCCAGGCAATGGTTTATGAAGACAGGTCAGAGGAGAGCTTTCTTTCTACCATAAAAGTCCAGAGATTGGACTATGGTTGCCAGCCTTGGTAGCAAGTGCCTATAACCACTGAGCCATTTCTCCAGCCTTGAAGCCCAATGTCATAAGTAAAAGTAAGATCAAGTAGCTGGGGTCTCTTTGGGTCCAGAGGAGGGCCCAGGTGGATCAGGGATCTGCATAAATCATGCCTCTAAAAAAAACATTTCATGGTTAATTTGGTATTGTTAAGACTTCAGCCATACTAAAACTGTTGATGAAGATGGTGGTGGTGGTGGTGGTGGCGGCGGCAGTGACCATATTGAATAGAAGCAAAAGGTAACAGAGGAGTATACTCTGAGCTTCACTATAAAAAGGGCCTTGATATTTTTTTCACTATTTTAGCTTTTAAACATATTATAATAACAGTTCTTCCTTGTTTGCTCCCTACAAACTCTACTATATAACTTTCCCCCACTCTCCATAAATAATATCCTCTCTTTTACTAGTTGGTAATGCATGGGCATATGTAAATAAATATATATTCCTAAATTTAGACTGTTTCATCTATATAATGTTACCTGTATGCACGTTTTCATGGACTGACCATTTGGTATTAGGCAGCCAGTTGGTGTTCTCTTCCCTAGGGATAAATGGCTACCCTCCTACTCTCAGCATCCTTGGTTGTCTGTAGTCCTTTGTTACAATACAGTCAGCATAGGATTTTCTCCATCCACTCTGGCGTGTCTCATTGGCTAGCTTATGCCTGGGAGATCCTACTGGTAAGAATTTACTGGTGCAGCTTCTGACATGACTAGGAGACACGATCTCACAGAAAACGCCCTGATCCTCGGGCTCTTACAGTCTCTCTGCCCCCGTCTTCTAACATGCTGCCTAAGTCTTAGGTGTGGGGGAGCCCACTGGGAAGGGGCTGCACACGTCTGCATTTTCCATTAGCTGTGCTTTTCTATAATGGTTTCTTTCTGATGCAAGGAGGTGTTTTCTTGATAAGGAATGAAGAGCAAGCTTATCTGAGAGTGTAAGGAAAAATGTTTATAAATCGTTGTTAGGGATTGTGCTGGTTTAGTCAGTTAATGGTTGTAGATTCGCCTCCAAAAATCACTCACTAGCACTGATTAGGTTAGGTTTCTAGTACCAGGCATGATCTCTTAGTTGAACGGGTCTTAAGTCTAATTAGAGAGCTGTTGGTCACTGCCAAGTCCTGTGTGCCTGCACTGCACCTATGGGGTCATCATACCACACTGGTCACTGATGTGGCTCACAGCCATGTAGGACTGCTGGTTGGCTTTCTCCTTTGAAAGCTTGTGTGGCGCCTTCTAGTACCATGAAAGCTAATCCTCAGGGAAGGGGTATTTGGGTAAGTTCCAGCTTGGGGGTTTTGGGGACCCATTTCTGAAATGCATGGCGTGCCTTCAACGATAGAGTCTTCTTCCACCTACTTGGGGCAACTGAGGACGACAGCGACAGACCGTCAGTTCTGTGGCCGGAAGTTTCTCTTCTGGACTGAAGCTTCTTAGTTTTGTGGAGTTGAAAGGGCCTTGGTTTGACATGGAACTAAAAAGAATCATTTTAGGAGAAGAAAATGGTGCCATTGTTCCATCTGTGAGGAGGTCAGTCCAAACCCTGAGATAAAACAGATTTTTCACACTGTCTCTACTGAAATAATTAACGTGTGACTAAAAAACGGCTTATTAAGTAAAAAGGCAATATCTTTCCATTACAGATTCACAAATAGTGGGTGATGTTGACGGCCCATATCCCTGAGGAAGAGCATCAGCCTCTGTGTTAGGACAAGCAACACAGACTGTAGGAAAAGGCACAGAAAAATGTGATGCCCCTTTCCAATTCTTTTTTTAAAACAATATTTGCAATTGAAATAGAATTATGTCACTTCCCTTTCCTTCCCTTCCTCCAGACCCTCCTAAGGGCTTCCTCTCAAAGCCCTCTCATATAGCCCCTCATATAGCAGGTTAACACAGTCTTTTCCTTTGATTATTATTACACAGGTAGATATGCAAATGTACATGTATGTACAAATATATATAGAAGTAAAATCTGCTCAGTCTGCCTTTTCTGTTTATGTGCATACGGCTTCATTGCTCTGCATCAGACAAACAATGAGAGAGACCATCCCTGGGAAAAGCTAATTTCCTTTTCCCAGCAGTTGTTAGCAGTCTGTAGTTTTTTTCCCAGGAACAAGACCTCGAGAAAAAAAGTTCCCCTTATCCACTGGTGTTGCTATTGGTCCAGCCTTGTTTCTGCAGCCATTTCTAGCAAAGACTGTTTCACAGCAGACTCCCTGGTCCTCTGGCTCTTTGAATCTTTCCATTCCTCTCCCATGATGTTCCCTGAGTCACAGACGAAAGAGCTGTGATCTAGACATATCCATTCTTAAAGAGTGTACGAGAACGGGAAGAGAGGCATGAGACCAGCCTGCCCTTGGTTGTGTATGTGGCAGCCCTCAGATCCAATCCAGCCAATAGCCAGAGACTGTTCATCCCTCACGTTTCATTTTCTCCACATAAGACAACTGAATAACAATCCCCCCAAAATATACCCAGAGTTTGTAAATGTGGCCCAACTAGAACCTTTGCAGATGTAATTTAGTCAAGTATCCCAAGACACAGTGGTCCTGGATTTCATGAATGTCTCTAACTCTAGCCTTAAACTTCCTCATGAGAAGTACAAGGTAAGACTGAGAAGAGAAGGCTATGTGAGGGCAGAGTATAGGAGATGCTGCCATAGGCCAAAGAACCCAAGAAACCAGAGGAGGTAGGGCCAGGTGTGTCCCTTAGAGTCTTCTAAAGGACAGAGGCCCTGTCATTTTCCTTGAATTTGCACTTATGGCTTTCAGAACTGGAAGGGGGTAACCTTCTATTGTATTAAGCCTCCTAGGTTGTGGTAATTTGTTACAGCAGTTCTGGAAATAAATACAGGGATCTTCTTAGAAAGAAGACCTACAGAATACCTATGAACAGGCTCAGACCAATCCAACACCTCAGACCAATCCAACACCTCAGACCAATCCAACACCTCAGAACAATCCAACACCTCAGAACAATCCAACATGGCTCTTTCCCCTCTCTTGGTTAGAATCAGTGTGGCGGTTGATCCTCATTGTCAACATAACAAGATTTAGAGTCACCATGGAAACACATCTCTGAGTGTGCCTATAAGGTATTTCCAGAAAGATTTAACAATGGAAGGAGACCTGTCCGGAATGTGGTTGGCTCCATCCCATTGGCTGGGGCCTGGACTGAAGAAAAGAAAAAATGGAGGTGAGCATCAGCCTTCCTTTCTGTTTCCTCAGGGCAGCCTCCTACCACAGGGCAGTGCCACCCCGCCCCCACCTCTGTGCTTTCTTCACTTTGGTGTCCCTAATGTCCCCTTACTTCTTTATGTTGTTCTGTCAGCTATGAGGAAATGTCAGCTGTGAGGAAAGTAACTCACACACTGAGGCACTTTCCAATGACAACTTAACACTTAAGAGTTGATTGGTTCACTCAACAAACAATCATTGACAACGATCTCCCCCTTCCTTCTACTAGGGAAGGGCAGGGTTGAGAAAACAAACAAAAGCACTCTATCACACACAGAGGAGAGACTCTCTCAACTCTCCAAAAAGGGCAGTGTATGTGTTTGTCACCTGGGGTCCAACTAGAACGCTTTTTGTAACTCCAGAGCACTAGGGTTGTGGGCAGTGTGGTTCCACATATTTCTCCCTTCTCTTCCCTCCTGGCTCCAGGCAGGAGAGGAGGAAGAGGTGGGAAGCACTTTGAGTTGGTCCCAGAGTAGGAATAAGGCTCCGACTTTCTCGAAATTCTCTTTCAGGTCAGGTTAGGACCACAGTTGCCACAGATGCTAATACCTGCTCCCTTCACACAGGGGAAGTATGCTTGGCTCAATGATTTGGTACATATGTGCCACCAGAGCCGGGGTCCATGTGAAACAGGTCCCTGTCAGCTGCAGCCTGCCTGGTCCCCCGCTGAATACCCAGGCAAACAGCAAAAGAAAGAAAATCCACACAACCTACTTGAGTTTCTCCGAGATTGTAAAATGAAAGCCTTGTTATAATCTGCTAAAAATAACCTGCTGGGAGAGTTTACGAAGCGTGGGCATGGAAGAGCAAATGCTACAGTCAAGGGAACCGGGGTGCTTAATCAAACCGGAAAGGAGAGGTTCACATCGCAGAGCGCTCGGAACCCACTGAGTCTGCGTTTTCGTGACAGGAAGCCTCCGACTTGAATGTTAAAAATGTTCATTCAGGAATCCAAAGCCTTGGTTTTTAATGGCTCAGATCCTTCAAAAATAACAGCAGGGGCCCAGAGCAGCAGGAGGAGAGGGCGCCAGGCTGAGAGCAAAGAGGATGTGGCCATGATATGGGCAGATGCCCACATGACCTCCAGAGTCAGGGTCAAGTAGGGCCCAGAGTCAGCGACCCCACTGAGATCGCACAAGTGGTCAGCAGCCCCTGACTAAAGCCAGTTCTGGGAAAGCAGAGATCTCCCTGGGATTGTTTATAACACATGCTGGCTCCGTCCTTTCCTGTTCTCCAAGGACTGGATCCATTTTGCTCAACACAGCATTTTTAGACAATGTGGGTTTTATGGTTTTTGTGAAACACAGGGAGGAATGAATTGCAAAACCAAATATAACTAGAAATGGCTTTGTAATTTTAAAATAAAATAAATGAAAGCATTTCAGACCAAGGATCACCCTCCAAGAATGGAAACCCAAACACAATCACTTTTTGCTGAAATATAGAAGCAGCGGCAGCAGAAATAAATCCAAGGGGATTGAGATCCAAAACTGAAACCCAATAAACTCAATGGTAGAAATTAAAGGCAAATTATTTTTTAAAAAAATTGTACCAAGCCTGCAGGCTAAGAGTACGTGCACAAAGAGATCTATTGTCCTTCCTTGCTTTCCTGGGCCAGCATCAAATTTGGACTTTGAAAGCTTCCCACTGCATTGGGAATCCAGATATTTATGTTGTGATGAACATGTCTATCTGCGGAATCCTGTCTCTAGTAGCAAATGAAGCAAATGGGTGACAAACGCTTTATAAACTCCCCGCCAATGTCAGCCTCAGCACCGGCTGCATCCTTTCCTTCCCGGGAAAGCATGAGTATGGGAGTCAGGGTGTTTTTCTATTTGCTCAGCCCTGTCTAAACGCCCAGGAAAATAGCTGAGCAAATATTGAATAGCCACTTAGGTGGATAATAGGCAGCCCTTTCGAAGCTGGCTGCGGAGGCTGCGTTGCACAATCGGTCATTGTTGCATAATGTTATTGTAAGTGAACGGGGAGGTTTGAAATTCTATGTGCAGTACTAGTAAAATCACGCTAAGATGCACATGGACCCTGAGTATGGAGTCGGGCGTGTTGACTGTGTGTAAGAGATTCCCACCAAGAATCTGCTACCTAGATTCTGCCGCTCCCCCGACTCTTCCACCCTCACACCTACCGTGCCCCCCTCGTTTTCAGTTCCATCTGCTCCACTCTTCCCAATAACTTCTCTTTTTACTAGGTTGGTTCTTGTTGGTTTCTGTTACCTGGTATGGTATGCCATTGATACGTACAGAATTTCAGCTGGTTAAATTGACTTTCCATGCATTCACATGGAGATCTGAAAAGTCTCTTACCATAGTTCATATGTTTAAAGTGGTCAAGGGGACCACCAACTAAAGAGTGAAAGTATTTCCCATAGTCTCCTGATCATAATATGTACGTTAACGCATGATGAGAACTTGCTTTATTTGTAAGCCAACCCCCCCACCCCCACAACTGGCATTGCTACCTAGAATCTTCCTGGGCACCCTAGGCCCAAAGTGCTTGAGACACAGTTTTCCTCAGGTTTGTCTTCTAGAGACCCAAATAGAGAGCAATGAAAGGAGTCTGTGTGTTTCATTTGTCGCCTGACATTCTTACCATCCACTAGAGCAATCTGAGGATATACCCGAGACACTTAAAAGCATCTTTCATCTACCTGACTCCCCACCTCACGACTGGGGACATAACCACTCAGTCACATGTAATGCTATCCAACAAGGAAGGATGGGGCACACACCACCGTGTGTATCCTTAGCAGAATCAAACAAGAAATTCTTAACAAAGACAGAGGCTTTGCAGTTCTAAGCTCAAAGCTAAATGAGGCAAACAGAGGGGGAGGCGCCACAGTTTCTCCAAGTAAAATGCCTTGAACAGTAAAATTAACAACAGAAACCTCACTGTACTGGGGGATCCTTTATTGACTTATTCTCTGACTCTAACTTTGAACACAATGAAAGTGTGTGTGTGTGTGTGTGTGTGTGTGTGTGTGTTTAAATAAAACTATTTTTTTCCTTTCCCAATACTACGTAGAAACCTCTGGGGTAAAGCAAAATAAAACCTCATTAGGTCGGATTCCACTCATTCCAGAATTATAATAATTTGGCCTGGGCTGCGTTGAAGCAGCCTTTGTATGCTTTCTGAGTAGTGGTTTTTCTAAACAAATCAATAATACAAACAAGACTGCTTCGAGTCCTGGGGAGCTGAGCAAGGGGGGTTCAGCACACAGCTTACCACAAGTGACATCACTCCTTGAAGATGTCTTAATTATGATCAGACCACAACTGAAGGATCCAGTGGCAGCCAGCTCCCATTTCTATAGGCTCCCTATATTTCTTTTAAAATCTATACTCCAAACCTTTCACCTGCACATCGTGTCTCAATCCTGTGTGGTCCCATCCGGTAGGGTTCGAGGTAGGTGTGCTGGTGCACAATCATGTGCTCAGGAGTGTGGTGAGTTTGCTGCTCTGTAGAGAGACTCTTAAAAAATGTCATTTCCCATGTTGATAATGCCAAAAGGACAACATGTAGAACCTTGTTTTTCTATAGTCTTAGGAGGAGGAGGAAGAGGAGGAAGAGGAGGAGGAGGAAGAGGAGGAGGAAGAAGAGGAAGAGGAGGAGGAGGAGGAGGAGGAGGAGGAGGAAACATAATTGGTAACATGCTTGCTATTTAAGATGGAAGACTTTAGCTAATCCCAGAACCCATAGAACAAGCCAGGCATGATGGCTCATAATCCTAGTTCTAGGGAGACAGAGACAACAAGTTCTCTGGGGCTCACTGGCCACATGACTGACTTAGGTTATTTGGAGAGTTACAGTTCACATCCCTAAAGAAAACATAATCCCCTCACCCTGGTGGGGGAGGGTTGGGCTGGCCAGGGAGGAATTAGGGGATTGAATTGATCACAATATAAAAAAGGTGGCAAGCGACTGAAAAATTACATCCAAGGCTGACTTCTAATCTGGTCATATGCACGTGCGCATGAGGCAGTCTTGACAGCTGTTTTGACTTTAGATAGAGGCAACGTTAGAAAATCGGTGAGTGTATATGAACACAGCAACCCTATCTGAACAAGCCCATGTCTTGGGTGGATTACAGAGCAGTCCTGTTACATATAACACAACTCACAATGTTCTTGTACATGTAGCCTCATTTGGACATCATGGAACACAGTGAGAACCATGAGACAAATCTGGAAGTCATGAGAACACAAGGATAAAAGATAAGTGCTCACAGAGTCTTCCTCAGCACCCGCTGAAGGACGTGTAGTATGAGCAGCAGGTAACACAAGAGTATGTTACCCATCCCCCACCCCATCTCTACATGTTTCTCCGTCATGCTGGTTACAAATCCCTAGGTAAGATGGCAGGTGAGCGTAAAGGAGCTTGGATTCCAGAGTGACTTTCTAGAAGACTCTGGAGAACAATACCAGCCTGAAAGTCTCCAGAATTAAATAGATCAAATTGGACCCAAAGGGGAAATTAGGCTCAGCAAGTACTATGCTAAGATTTGGGGAACTGACTGTCTAGTGTTACAGCTCAGCCTATTCGGATACTAGTTTGCCTATTATTACTTCCTGTCTCTGTCGTACAGACTAGAAAACAGAAGCTGAGATAAAACACACGGGAAGGCTGAAAATCAGGCTGCCAAGTTAAGTGACTGGGTTCAAGCTCTCTGAATCCAGCAACCTTTCCCCAAAGGCTGAGATGTTTCCTGTGTGCATAAGTTTGTAGCGAGCTGATTTCCAACATCAGTTTATGTGTAGAGCCAGAAGACGCTCCTCCCAATTATTTGCCTTCTGCAAAGAGTCACTGTGCACAGCAGCCCAGAACAGGCGATGGACTTCTGTTGAATTGGATCCTTTTTATAAATGGCTGTTTCGTGGAATCAAAAGAGTATTGTGAGAGGCATGAGTAGTGAGAACAGAAAAATGTAAATATAAGTCCAACTTTTCCTTCTGCCAAATTCAAACAAACATCATTTTAATGACCCGGCAGCCCCTACAAAGCCAGCAGCCACCAGTTAAAGAAAAGGCCATTCATTTGTGAAGAGAAGTGTCAGCATGGGCATTTAACATAAGTCAGGTTTCCAGAGAACAGTCCGGTACGTGGTGTCAGGCGAATGTGGGCTGGGATTAGCCAAACAGCATCTTCACCCAAAATAAATGTGAGGAGCCATTCCCCTCTCCTGAACCCATCTCCTATTAATGAAGCTTTGTGGAACTTCCTAAGGTCTCTCAATTCGTCATTCTATCAGAACTCACCAACTTTTCTTGGTAAGACGTTTAAGCTGGTATAGTTATATAGAACAATCCAGCATATGCCTCATAAAAAATATAGAACTCACAGGAGAAGATTTGGAAATGCATCTTTATGACCTTGGGGAAAGCAGAGATTAGAGAGGACGCAGAAAGCCATGGACATCAGAGGAAGGAGCGATTGTTGGGTGAACTCAAATGTTTACACATTTTCTTCTTGCTAGATACTGCAGACAAATGAGCTAGCTCTGGGCACAAATAGATCATTTGCCACCTATAGAACTGGGAAGGCTTGACTCTAGGATGCATAAGAATCCCTACAACCCAATGACTGAAAGGCAGGCAGCCCAATAAAAAAGGAAACAAAACAGACATCTTATCAAAGGAAATGTCCAATGAGCATAGGAACTCCGAAACTGTCATTGCTAGTCTCTGGGGAAAGGCAAATTAAAGCTAAAGCAGAGGGCAGAGGCCGTGGCTCAGTCAGTAAAGTGTTTAAGTGTTTGCCATACAAGCACAAGGATCCAAGCTCAGTTCCCTAAAACCCGCATAAATGTTCAGTGTTAGTGGCGCCAACCTATACTCCAGCGCTGTGGGGGGGAGAAGAAGATTCCTGGGGCTTGCAGACCAGCCAGCCTAGCTCCAAAGAGAGACCCTGTCCTGAAAACTAATGTGGAGGGAATCAGAAGCAGGGACTTGACAACCTCTGCCCCCACACCCATGAACACAGGTAACACCTACAGTAGAACACTGCCACACGCCCGCCAGGATGGCTGAGAGAAGGAGACTGAGGACACTTGGTATCAGAGGGATGATGTACTGTCTGTCCGCAGTCTCAGACACTGCCCAAGAGGGCCACACAGAACCACTTTTATCACACAGGTTTAACTTCCTTAAGCTTAAGTTTGGAAGTTGAGATTTCAGAGTTTTGGATTAGATGTGTTCAGCCAAAGTCTGTGCAAATAACAATTTAAAAAAAAAAAAAAAAAAAAGAACAAAATGAACAACAAACAAAGAAAGCCCAAACCTCCAAAATCTGAAGCTCATCTGTTCCCAAACACTTCAGATAAGGCATGTGCTAAACGTCCATCTTTCCTATGACCCAGAGGTTTCCTGAGTGCTGGGAAACAGGAAGGTAGGAGTCTCTACAGGAAGATGTGTTCATAGCAGCTTCATTCAGACAAGCACAGGCTGGACACCACCCAAGTGTCAGTCAGCAGTAAGAGGGAAGTAAATTGGGGGCGAGTCATAGAATACAATACTGTACAGCAGCAAAATGTTCAAATTTCAGGGACACGAGACAGTGTGAATTTCCAAGACATAGTGTTGAGTTCTAAAGGAAAATACTTACTGTATAGAACCAGACACAAGATAATGTGTACGAGGAAATCCCATTTAAACACTCCATTTTTATATTTATATATAGTTGCAACATTAGAAAATTAATACACTGTAGAAATCAAACTAGTGCCTAGTATTTCTATAAACACATACACACACACACACACACACACACACACACACACACACACGGAGGTGGGTACTGAATTGGTGATTGCCTGGGAGTAGTAACTGGGAAAGATTTGAAAGAGCAGGACACTTTTGGGGGAGGTTAACATGTTTCATACCTTGCTGGAATGTGGGATCTGCAGTTATGTGCATTTGCCAAGGTGAACGAAATAGAACCCTTGAACATGGGTAATTTTACTCTATGTAAAACTATGTGTCAATTTTTAGAAAGTGCTGAGGAAGTATCTTCTATATTAGGCTGATATTAGGGACAGAACTATAGGAATGTAGCAGAAGCATTAAAATACAGAGTCCCACCAGAAAGCAAAGATGTCTTCCAGACCAAGGGAGGTGGCAGAGTGTTTATGTTCAACCAGTTTGAAGTCTTGGTGAAGGCAGGCTGTGATAGTGACATTAAATACCTCTGATGGCATTCATTACATGGAGCCTAGTGTCAGACACTCCTGTACATGTGAAACCTCAGATCTTTTCTGTCAAGCTCCTACTCCAGACTACACTGTGACAAGCCCGCTTGGTCTGGCCTTACTCAAGGACAGCCTGACCTAACCCCAACCTCTCACCTCCTGCCCCGGAGCTTCTCCGGTGCCCTGGTGTGGGATACAATTGATCATAGATATCCAGGGTGGATAAGTGAGTCAGGGTCCTTGGCTGGTGCAGGAGGGAGGGAGTGGGCTCACACAGTCTTCTGTATCACTTAGCAGATGCTTTCCTGGTGCCCCCTTCCTAAGGCTCCTTTGGTGCTCCCTGGGGATGAAGCACTAGTCACCTACTTGGTGATGTGCTCAGTGATAAATCACTAGCCTGTATCTCTTTTCTCCTTTGTTTTTTCCATCACTAGCTCCTGTTTTCTGGGACCACTTTTCAAATAAAGCATTGACCTGCAAACTTGTATCTTAAGCTCTGCTTTTAGAAGAGATGAAGCTGAATTAAAAACATAAAAAGGGTGTAGGTCTACACATACACATCGGTGCCCATCTGCATATAAATGTTTTCCTAAGTGTTGGAACATTATATAATGCAGATCCTTGCTCATCTGGCTGCTGGCCTGGGTGCTGTCCCTTGTATACATGTGAAGGAGACTAATGGCCTCCTGCTAAGAGTCAGCTCTGGCTAAGGTAAACTCCTTGATGGGAAACATAACCACATCACCTCACAGCCCCTCAAGATCCACTGCCTTTCTTTATAAATAAGAAACCTCTCACTAAGCTGAGCTCAGTCCTAGGAGCATCGGGTCACTGTAGCTCTAGACCATACTGTTAACACTATCATTAACACTAGCCTAACAATTGAGGGCTAGGTGAGAGGCACACACTGAGGGGGGTGTGCCTACCTTGTAAAAGACAAACCTCAAAATCTGTGATATTAATTTCGGGTGGTTAATATCCAACCCTTGGTGAATTATGATGAAAGACCAAAACAATGTGACATGAACCAGTGTGGGAGCCTGTTCCTGTAGTGATTCTTCCGGGCTCTGAGCTGCTGGATCCTCAGCCGCTTGAGTGCTGCTGACAGACAGGGAGTCTGGATGTCCAGGCTCACGTTTTCTTCATCCACCACTATATATGTGTTCCAGAGTACACAGCTTCTGGCCGAGATTTCTGTCCTTTGCACTTCTGTATTTCTCCTAAGTTGTAAGTCATCTTTCTCTCTTCTTTTCTTCCTTCCTTCCTTTCTTGCTTTCTTCTCTCCCTTCTTCCTCCTTTTCTTTCTGCCTACTTCCCTCTCTCTTCCTTTTCCCCTTCTTTTCTGTCTTCTTCCTTCTTGTGTCTTTCTTGCCTCCCTTTCTGCCCACTCCCATACCTGTCTTTTCCCTTTCTTCTTTCCTTTCTTCCTTCCTTCCTCTTTTCTTTCTTTTTTCTTTTCTTTTATTTCTTTCCTTTTTTTCTTTGTGGAGAAGGGCTGGAGCTTACAAAGAAAGTAGCCAGTGAAAGACACAGTATAGATACAACAAAACCCAAATCCAAAGAGAAAACTTTAAACAGCTTGTCACAACAGGTCCCCAGCTGACTTGCCAAATATATGTTTTATAATTCTTTAGAAGGCATCTGCCAACATTTAGGCAGAGCGGTGGGGGGTGAGGGGGGGGTTCATGTATTGGTTTTCCTCTTTGGGAAAGGCAGAAGGAAACAGGGTGCGGATGTGAGGACAACTGCTTAGAAAGCAAATTGATGAAGCCTGGAAAAATAAATGAGAAGGAATCTGCTCTGCCTCCATGGAGCCAGGCACCAGCTAGAAGTAGCGGCAGCGAGGCTTAGGCTCCACACAGGCACTTGAGGTAAAGATCATGCAGAACTCACCCGTGTGTGTCTCCCCTTCAGCTACTGCTCTTGGCTCTGCATGGTTCTCAGCCCAGATGTGGGCAGCATCAGCACACTGAGATGCAGCCTGGAGTTGAGAGTGCTGGTGTGTGTGGAGGAGCTGCAGGTGGCTTTCATCCAGCTGTTTATCGTCTTCACAGACCCCCGTTCCCTTCTATCTTCTGTCTCTTCTCTGGTCTCCTCGATGTACCTCACACAGTCTCTAATCTCAGCTCCCAAAATACTAGATGGCAAATTCCTTGGGGACAGAAGTTTGGTTAGTGGCCAGGCACAGTGGCACAGCACCTAGAATCAGGTGCTCAGATGATGGCGGTAAGGAGATCAGGTGTTTAAGACCAGCTTCATCTAGGTAGCAAGTTCGGGCCAGCCTAGGGTACCTAAGAACCTTGTCTCAAAAATAAAGGAGAAAAGTTATGGTGCGCAGCAAGACAGCTTAGTGGATAAAGGCAACCGTCAGTAAGCCTGAAGGTAGTTAGATCCTCAGGATCTACATGGAGTAGGTCCTTTCTACTCTTTCTACAGGAAGAAAAGAGTCAACTCCACATACATGCCCGGTGCGAGCAGACCCACATGTATGCATGCATCCCCAAACATACGCAATTATACAAAGATAATACATTTTAATTAACAAAAGCATCGGCACAGTTGTTTCTGTACCTTCCCAACATTTACCTCAAGCCTGTTTGATATGTTCACTTGAAAAAAAAAATGTTACGGGGTACTACCTTGGACAGGATTTACAAGAATTCAGGGCTACATTCATCTACAGACTCCAGAAAGTTGCACCAGGAATCCTAGCAACGCCATGGAGAAAGTACATTCTGTAAAATCTGCAACCTTTTCCCTCCTCATGAGCTCATGATGACCCAGCCTCCTCCCCCAGCTGCCTCCCATGCAGGTTGCGTTCCCTGATACAAACACAGACCTCACTTCCCAATGAGAAGATCACAGTGGCCACTAAGAATTGAGCATTTGGACAGTCGACAACAAACAGTGGAGGGTTTTCAAGTCGGGAGTTTTCAAACTTGTAGAAATATTCTTCTGGAAGAAACCTGGAGCTCCATACTTTGATCTTAAGTGTGACCTTCTTTGACTCGAAGGGTGGCATTGGAAACCACACAGTTCCTAGTGACTCTCAGTTCCACAGCCTTCCCTCCACTCTCTGTTTCTTCCCGTCTTCCTTCTGTTTGCACAACAATACTCATTCAGACTCAGAGCATTCACCTCCAGTGAAATCAAGAGGTAAAGAAGAAGGACCCAGCAGAGAGGCAAGGACAGAGTTTAGAAATACTTGCTCTCTGTGAGGAGAAAGGGGGTGTTCTGCACCATTACAATAGTCCCTGAAATCCACCACAGAGGTGAATCTGAGCAGCTAGACCTCTAATGTTAAGGCTTCAGCCTAACAAACTCCTAAAGGCAAGGAAAGCCATTTCCCAGGAGCCCCCGGGATGAAATCTGTTGTACACTCCACAGGGAGAAAAGCTAAATCAGCCAGAAAAAGGTGGAGCCAAACAGCTCAGTTTGGGAAGAGCGCGTGCAGACAAGCGTAGCTAATTTTAACTTCAGATACAGCTGGACTGACCACTAACCTGTCACCTCACGTCAAGCTTGTAACTGAGAAACCACAATTATCCTTTCGAGCATGTGTATGAGGAAGCACAGGGCACTTGTGGCATTATGGGTGAAACTCTAAGACAGGTACATGGGAATAGAACTGCCTCTACACGTGGATCCCTACAGAGACAGGAAAGGGAAGCCAGAATGTGGCAGCCCTGACTGTAAGGGGACCACAGAAAGGAAGCAGGGACAAAGTACAAGCTCAGAGATGAGGAACAGAAAGAGGCAAAGATCACTGGCAGGTCACTGAATCAAGAGGCAGATACAGGGGTGAGTCTGTTGTCCCATCTCTGTGTCTCTGTCTCCCCTCATCCCTCGTCCTCACTCTCTTCTCTGCCCAGTGCGCTGGTCAGTTTTCTGTCACCCAGACACTACAGTCATCTGGGAAGAGGGGACCATAGACTGGCCTGTAAACATGTCTGTGGGCACCTTTTCTTGACTCATGATTGATGTTAGAGGACCCAGACCACTGGGAACTGTTCCACCCCTAGGCAGGTAGATTGAGCAAGCCATGAAAAGCAAGCCGGTGAGCAACATTCCTCCGTGGATTATTTCAGTTCCTGCCTCCAGGTTCCTAACTTCAATTCCTGCCCTGACTTCCCTCAGTGATGAACTGTGACCTAGAAATTGCAAAGTGAAATCAACTGTTTCCTCCTCTGACTTGATTTCGGTCAGGTTTTTGTTGTTGTTTTGTTTTGTTTTGTTTTGTTTTAATCACAGCAACTGAGACGCAAAGTAGGACACAGAGAAAGCTTCCCTGGAGCAAATCTGATTCTCCCTCTCCAACATCTAAGTCTCAGGCAGCAACACCTGCATTTTTATCTAGCCCTCAATCCAATCTTTACCTGCAACTTCAGAATACAATGTTTTCCCAACACTTGCTGACATATTTTGGATTATTAAAGATATGGATTAATTTGTGCTATTTAAATTCCTTTAAAACTTCTCCAGAAAAATAATTTATAGGGGCAGACCTCGGTTTGGGAAGCACTGAAACCCCTGAGTCTGACTTTCCCTGTAATTCCCTGGCCCAGGTTCAGAAAGGTGATCAGACAGTGGTGGGCACCCCTGTTGCTTTCTCCACTGTGCGCAGCCTCATTTCTTCCCATTTAGAAACCCTGGTAAGGGGTAATGCCTACAGACTTTGCCTTGTTTATAAACACATCCCAGAAGCAGTTTTGAATGGCAGAGGATTGATTGTCCCAGACACTGGTTTGTTTTACCTGAACAGACTTGTGTTTAAAGTGTTTGAGGCATGGCAAAGGATTCAGGTGCCAGTTCCTACAAAGGAAGCTAGATATTAAATCTGTATACTGTCAGACATTAAAATAGAATAGAATAGAGTAAAACAAGACCAACATGAGGGCCATCAGGATAAGAATCAGCCACTCTACAGAACAAAAGAAACTTATGTGAGGAGGGAGGTTCCATTGGTGGAAGCAGGCAAAATGGAGCAGAGGGCTGGGCTGTAGCTCCGTGGTGGTTCACCCTTCATGCACAAGGCCTTGAGTGCAATCCCCAGCATTGCCCAACCCTCACCCCCGTTAAAAAGACTGAGATAGAAAATGAGGCAGCACCAACCCCAGGATTCTGTTTGAAGATGTCCAAGCGTGGCAGTGGCCGCTTCCTATCCAGAGACTAGTGAGTTCTCCCAGGGAATCCCACTCTTTAGAAGAACACTTATCTGACACCACAAGGTCTAACAAGCCAAGAGAATTCACCTGTCGAGTAATTTTCCTTTCTATTCTATAAGTCCTGGGATGTCTGTGCTCCCATTTAAAACAGCAAAATTAAGTTACTTCTCTGTTAGCCATGTGGGGTACAAGTCTAAGACACACAATAAATGGCTGAAAGCACACACAATGCTCAACTCTGCATATGTTATGGTTTTCCTATGTATACTTTAACTTACAAATTATGTACACTGAAGGATTAGTAACAGTAGCTAGTAACAAATCAATATTATAACATATACAAATAAAGGAAGTTATAGGTATATGCCCCTCCCCCCTCGGTGTACTGTAGATCTTAGTAACTTCTACATAGAGTTGTTTGCTTGGGTTTTTTTTTTTTTTTTTTTTTTTTTTTTCTCATAAAAGAACCACTTTATGGCTTCTTTTTGGCATATCCAAATTGCTTGTGCTTTTGGTTATTACTAAGTAGAACAAGAGAAGCTTGAACACACAGCACTATGATACCATGACGGTTGATATGATATCCCAGACAGCTTTTATATGACTAATGGGGACAAAGTGTATAAGGCATGATCCTTCTACATGGTGGAATGAGGCATGTCCTGGGCAAATAGAGGGATGCTGTGAGATTTCATTCTGCAGCTCCGAGTGACATGCAATTTAAAAGCCCATGGAGTGTTTATTTCTAGAACTTTCCATTTCATATTTTTCAGGTCATGAACTACCTCAGGTAACAGAAACCATGGAAAGAAATGAAACTGTGGCTAAGTGGTGAGGAAGGGGATGGCTCCCGGCTCTTTCCTGAGATGCTTTCTCTCTTGAATGGAACAAGAGAGATAAAGCATACGACTTTGGCCCTCTTCCCTTTGACCTCAGTTGACAAAGCCCTTGTGTTTCTCATCTTCTGTCACGGGTGCTCAGAATGCACTCCCAGGACCTGCAAGCATCAGAATCACCCTGGAATTTGTTGAGTATACATTCCCAGGACTCCCCTACCCATGCTTAACCCAGTCAGAAATGTCAGGTAGTGCCGGAGCTTAGGCTTTATCTGAGCTCTCAATCCTTCTGACACTTGAAAGCAGTGAGGGGACCACTGACCCGGGCTGGTCCCTCCTGCAGGGCTGCACTGTCCACTGTCTCTAGACAAAGGGGGAGAGGGCATCAGGCTCACCTCTTAACAGGTCACGAGGCTGATGCTCTTTCTATGGTTTTGATGGGTATGTGTTTGACTTACTCGACTATTTCTCTCCAAACAGCACAAACATCTTGTGGTTGTTTTTATTTTATTTTATTTTATTTTATTTTATTTTATTTTATTTTATTTTATTTTATTTGTCACTTCAGGTAAAATTCCCCACATGGCCTGCAACCTGCAGAACTCTGGTGACTGTCGGGATTGTTTGGCAGACAGGAAGTGAGAGCGGCGTTAACACTGTCCAGAAATGAGCAGTGATAAACGCCGGGACTGCTACAGAAAGGAAAGCTCAGGCCCGGAGAGGCAGAAACTCCAAGGATATACGCTGCAGTACAGAGGAAAAACCCACACAAACTCAAAACAAAGCCAGTTCAAATAAACCTCCTCCTTGCCATCTATAAACATAGGGAGTTCACTAGAGAATCTTTTGGCCCCAACATGAAGCATGGAATGAGATAAGATGTGTTCTCTTTTATTTATTTATTTTTTTGTGTGTGTGTGTGTGTGTGTGTGTGTGTGTGTGCGGGCTGCAGGGAGCCCCATTATAAAGGCATTTCAAATATCTGTTAATGATTTAATTGACTGAGTCTCATTCCCCCCATATTGGGTTTATCTGGCCAGAATTTCCTGCTATTATCTGAGTCTGTGGGGGCTTAATGAAGGCTGTGTGTCAGCGAACACTGTTTTTAAAACCAAAAAAAAAAAAAAAGGCCACGAGGATAAACTTACAAGGAGCTGACATTCTGTTAGATATGGCGAGGTCACTCATGCCCTGACTTGACTTGAATGTCCGACACAGCTGCACCAAGCAGGCTCTGTGGCTGGAGGCAATGGAGCTGTTAAACCATGTTTTGGGGTAGCCATACTACTGGCTTGAAACACAATCTAACTAATGCATTTGCCTTGTTACTGTCCCAGATACCAGTCAACACACCCCAAGCTGAAAGCTTCACGTCCCCGATATTTTCAGATCCGTATCCTGCCAAATTCCTGCAGGAAACCGGGGCTAGGTTTTGTTTCTCTTTGAAAGGGCACGCTCACTTCTAGTGTATCGTGACACAGAGCTGAGCTGAACTGTGAGAGCTAGCTGTCTTTTCCAGAACAATCATTGGAATTCACTCTAAACCAACCAAACCCCTTTTAACGAGTTCAGGAGAATCTGTGTGTTTGTGTTGGCCTGCCTGGCTTTGTGGCTCTCCGAGCTAGCTGGCCAGCTCAGGCCCGATCGGCAGCCGGGGAAAGCATTAGTTCCCTCCACATTGCTACCCTGCAAGCTTCACGGCCAAGAGGGATGCCAGGGAGTTCAAGCGATTACTTGCTTTAGGGAAACGAAAGCCGGCTGCCCGAGAGTCAACGTCCCCAGGAAAAGGTCAATAATCCTCTGTACTGCAGTGGATGTAACAAATATTTAAACAAGGATAATGTGAAAATATGTTCAGTCGTTTTGATTTATTTCCAATCGCTTGACTATCGCTCTACCAAGTAGTTCCCAAATTCAGACTTGGTTTCTGCTGACTCGTTCAGCCACCCCACTTATATTTTCCTTCCTCCTGCCTGCCTTTCAATCACAGCTCACAGTATCTTCCAAAACGGACCACAAAGTCTAGCACCAGAGGTAGTCTCTGTCCATCAACTGGCTACACAAAGTGTGGTTTCTACGGCCGGGAAGCCGAGCCAAGCTTCTGTATAACGCGGGGAGAAAGCCAAGCCCTGGACAGACAGAACCAAAGCCACAGAGAAAGGCCAGGTCTGTTTAACTCCCCACCCTCAGAACAGTTCCTTCCATTTCCGGGGCACGAGTCCCACAATGATGAAGAAGTGGGAGCTACTTTGAATTTAGAATTGAAGGTTTTATACCAGGCCCAGAAAGCAGAGGCTGGATCAGAGGAAGACGGCTACCCAAGTCAGTGTGGTCCACAAAGCACAGGGTGAGACCCAGCCCGGGATGCTCCTCTCTCGCCTTCAGAGCTGTGTGCAAGTAAGCTCCATACATTAAACTGATCCAAGTATGCTCAGCGACAGAGAGACACTGCTCGGGCCCCTGTTGGCCAGTGAACTCCAGTGTCCTTTCTACATAAAAACTTTGCCTCAGATGGAGATCTGAGCTGCAGGCCTATAGTTGTGCCACTTTCCTTGGGAAATCAATACCCACATGAGTATTTGGCGGGGGTTGGGGGGATGTCAGTACCACTTTCAAAGCCACTTACTCCATCCTCATCACCATGGCCGCTGATCATTCAATGAGAAGAAAAATCACATCTTTAATCTCAGCTCTTTTTCCTCTGAACAGCCTACACAGCAGGAAGTACAGGACCATATTTCCTACAGCAGCTCCTTACTGTCCAGTAACTCTATAATTCTCCACGGCGTGGGTTAGCTGTAACACTCTATCACACTTATATTTAGCTTTTACCTTTAAATCTCATGCAGAAGGCAAGTTTCATCATAGGCTTGACATTGATCCTCTTATGGGCAGCTCTATTCCCAGCCTGTGTAAATGGCAGGTCCCACACTCAGAGAGCCTACTTCACAAACGCTTGCCTAAGGAGGAAAGAGCTTCGTGCGACAGGTGGAGAAACTTGATTGTAGGTAAATGAGTTAATCTATTCAAGGCCATTCAAGTAATTAGAAGAAAAGTTGTCTTCAAAATATGGGCATGTATTTTATGAATATAGTTAGACTACAAGGGACTTACAAAGGGACCAGAAACTGTCAAGATGCCCTACGACAGTGGCTCTCAACCTTCTTAATGCTGCAGCCCTTTGCTGAACTTCCCTATGCTGTGATGACCTTCAACCATGAAATTTAAATTATCTTCTGCTGATGCTTTGTAACTGCAACTTTGCTACTATTTTGAGTCATAATATAAATAGCTGTGTTTTCTAATGGGCTTAGGTGACCCCTGTGAAAGGGTTATGAAACCCTAAAAGGGTTGCAACCCACAGGTTAAGAACCACCACCCCAAGGAGTCTAGCAAAGGCCAAGGTGCAGAGGTATGCTCCACAGTGCCCGGCCCTTGAACTTGTTCTATTGAGAACTCACAAAGCTTAAAGCTCTTCGTCGATGGAGTATTTTACCTAAATGACTTTCCTCAACTCTTTCGGGAGACTGGTAACCTGCTGAGCAACAGCATATACTAGACATTTGTGTGGCTGAGGCTGACACAGCTCCAAACCCACAGGAGGAACTCTAGATTCTTCAGAGACACTGCTAGATGCCAACAAGTTCCATGGGCACAACAATAGTGGGGTGAGTTATCGGGAAGTCTGCTCAAGACCTCGAATTACAACCTTCCACAGTAGTGTTATGGTTAGACATGTTGATATAACAGAAATTGATGAGGGAGAGAAATAAAGACTGCTCAGGGAACAGTTAATAGGCTTTGAGTTCATGAACATTTATGGAACAAAGGATGTTTTCCAGATGCTGAGTCTTCACAGAACCCAGTCATAACTGGAGCAGACTTCCATGCAATGTGGAAGGCATGGGGTGGCAGTTAAATAAAAACTCCCCCTGAGGAACCACATAGTTCAGGGTGGGGGAAACATTACAACCTCAAGTCACAGGGAAACAAAACCAATCTATCAAGAAGCTGTGCCTACTCTTAAGGTAGAAAGTTAAGTGAACAAGCTCATCATAGGTGTGAACAATATTTTCTTTTCTTTTTCTTTCTTTCTTTTTTTTTAACTATAAAAGAGGTGTGCCCTTCTGAAGAGAAAGCATCTGACATTCATATAATCTACCTTGTACTACACCAAAAATAAATAAATAAGAAAATCTAATTTAGGGGATCTAACAGATTCTTAATGAAAAGGAATAAATCTTCAGGAGTTAGTATCTGAGAACCCTGGACATTGTCTGCAGAGCTGGTTACCTGTGACAACCTATATTTGCCAGCTGGGATTGCTAGGGGGTCAGATATCAGCCCATAAAGTTGCTACCATAATTGATCAGCCCAACGGGAAGCGAAGCATCAATCAGAGTTAGAAGTCTGTGCAGGCAGAGCAGAGGTGGGGGTGGGCAGGCTCGGAAGCCCTGATTCTGAAAGCAGCCGGTATCCCTGGAATTTTCCTGTAGGCTACAATGGGAGGGCCGAACCAAACCAGGTGTTAGGAGCAGGTGATGAGCACCGGTCTGGACTCTTCTCCGTGAAGGATGCAGACAGCTTGCTTCCTCCAAATTGCAGCAACAGGAAATGTAATACTTTGGGAGCTTCGGAGTTTAAAGACGTCTCCTGTAAGTTTCCCATGTTTGTTGGCAAACACTGAAATGAGGCAAATGTGTGCAGACAGAACTGTGGGAGCACGTGGACACTCTGTCTTACTTTGAGGGTTGCCAAGGCAGCTGGGTGGGTTCATCATACTCCTGGGCATAGGATCAGCATTAGGCTGGGAAGCCTGGGCTCTAGTTCATTCATTCTCTTCCTTGGTTCTAATTGACTTCCCTTCTCTCTCAATGCACACAATAGTTCTAACCCATTTAATATAGGGCCTGAAATGAGTAGGCATCTTCATATAGTGTTATTTTGTATATGTGTTTAAAGTGTAATTTATAGCGGTGGCATTGGACTAAGAGCCACATTTCCCCTTTAGTTTCTTAATGTTGATGTCTCTCTGTATGTATATGTACATGAGTACAGACACAAGTACCGTACAGCCCACAGCTGGAGGCCAAAGAACGACCGTAGGCGTGAGTCTCCACCCTCCATCTTACCGGAGGCAGGCTTGTCTTGTTCTATGATGCATATGTCAGGCTTACGAGCCCATGGGCTTCCCGACACTTTCCAGTTTCCACCTCCACTTTGCTATAGGCCCAGTGATTACAGTCTTGTGTGCTCACAGTGGGACTATCTTTGAATAGATCCTGGGAGTCCAAATTCAGCTCCTTCTGCTCATGTGACAAGTGTCTTACCCACGGGTCCCCATTTTTCTCTCTTTTAAAATCTTCCTTCTACCATATGGGTCCCAAGTATCAAACGCAAACAGTCAGGCTTAGTGGCAAGCCCCCTTATCTGCTGAGCCATCTCCCCGGCCCCAGATATTTTCCCATTTCTTCTCTAATGGAAACACACTGACTCCATTTCTTCGTGCCACAGGTAGAAGGGCAGCAAGCATTTGCATCTGGGCCTTCCTTTGGAGCCATCCATGCAAAGACGACGTCCGAGATTGCCCACAAGTAGGATCCTTAGATAAACCTGATCCAGCTTCTCCTCTTGGTGCTGAATCAATTTCTTCCTACCACAAACAAAGGGCTTTTATTGTCCAGCACACTGCCAGCCCCATGATAGAAATTAGATATAATTTTGCCCACTAAAATATGTAGGGAATTTTATCTTGCTCCTGTTTAAGTTTAATATCTCTGAACATTACTGGGTCTGGGAACCTCTTCGTTGGGCTCATGGCCATTCACATTTCTCTCCTGTGAAATAACCTTAGTGTTTGTCCAGAACTGGTTTAAGCAGTGCTTCTCAACCTGTGGCTGAAGATCCCTTTTCGGGGGAAGAGGGGGTTCAAATGACCCTCTCACAGAGGTTGCCTAAGACCATGGGAAAACACAGATATTTACACTTCGATTCATAACAGTAGCAGAATTGTGAAGTAACAATGAAAATCACCATAGCATGAGGAACTGTATTAAAGGGTCACAGTGTTAAGAAGGTTGAGAACCACTGCTCTAGAGGCTGATTTTTTTTTTTTTTTTTTTTTTTAATTGACAGAATTCTTAGCATATGAGTTATTTGGTCTTTCATGGCTTCGGTCTGGGGGGGTCGGTGGAAGGGGGTGTTGGCTGCTTTTGTAACGATGGTTAGTTGGCTGGTTGGTTCTTTTTTAAAGTCCAGATTTGTTTCTAACCCATGATCCTCCTGCCTCAGCTTCCTGAGCACCAGGGTGACAGGTCTGCCTGTTTCAGCCTCCCCAGTCCTTCGACTGCTCGCTTGTGCCCCACGTGGTTTTATGTGTGGTTCTGGGAACGGAATGCAAATCCTCATGTTCATATGGCAAACACTATATGAACTGAGCTGTCTCTCCAGACCTACTCTTTCTAGTACGTATATCACAACAATCAACCATTGTTTGCACTTGGAGGGCAGAGGTCTAGAGATGCCTTTAATCTGCCTCCATTTTGCTTTTGGAGAGAGGGTCTCTCTCTAAACCCAGAGCTCGCTGCTCTGTCTAGGCAGCCAGGACAGCAGGTTCAGGTCACCTGACGGTCTGCTAAGAAAACCAGTCTTCACTCTGGGTTCACTTTTCCTCTCAGCATCTAGACAAATTTCCAACCCATCCAGGATCACTTTATATGTGGTGTAAGGCATGGATGGCTCAGATTTCTTTTTCTCTGTGTCGTGAGTTCATTTTCCCAACATGTTTAGTTAAGTCATTTTCCCCATTATCCACTGACCTTTGCGCAGGGTGTCTAAAGGACTAAGTCTATCAGCTGTCCTGTTGTGTGGGTTTACTTCGGATTTTGACAGTTTTCGAATATTAATGGCTCCCTTTCATAAGCTGGGGGTAGCTCTTAAAGTACTGCTATATTCTTCAAATGGTCTCCTCGTGGACGGGTATCATTATAAACCCCCGTGAAGCCTAAACAGCTTGATAAGGAGGCACCATGTTTTGTTCTGTGGTTTCTGGTTTCTCTGGTGGTGTTGGGAGATGCCACTGGGTTTCCAGAGTTGAGCTGTCTCCTGCAAATTCCCCAGGCCTCCTTTTCCAATCTTCTGTTGATTAAGCGAGGTCTGTGTTTATGTCACAGCCTCAGCAAATGCCTCCCTCTCGGTCACTAAACTGTCATTGTTTATTTTGCTTTCATCCTATGGAGCTGACCAGACCCTTCCATAGCACGTTTGGCAGTGCTGGTAATGGCAACAAATGTTCCTTAAAGGAACTGAGTCCAAAGTCAAACGTCTGTTTTCAGCTGCAAGCTAGGGGCACACATCTCCGCCCTTACCCCATTAAGGGAACATGGGTTTCTGCAAGATTTGATTTTAAGTTGGAGCCAAACTTCACAAAATTGTTTTTTTTTTTTAACATCTTTGTGAGTGTGTAGTATGTATGTATATTATGTATGTGTGTATAAGCACCTATGGGAGCTCATGTGTGTTTGTGTGAGTGCACACGCATATATGTGCACGTGCATGTGGAGGACAATATTGGGAACTGCCTTCAATCTGTTTCCACCTTATTGTCTGGGAGAGGGTTTTCCCCCTAGACCCAGAGCTCACTGATTTGGTGAGGCTTCCTGGTCAGTAGGTTTGAGGTACCCCCAGTCTCTGCCACCCCAGCATGCTAGGATTAAAGAAGTGCACCCCATGCTTATTATGGTGCTGAGGATGCAAACATAGGTTTTCGTATTTGCTTGTTGAGGACTTCTCTGACAGAGCTGTCAACCCAGCTCCCTTTTCAAACCTTGCCTAAGATGATCTGTTTGCTTTCTCCCCCTGAACTAATAGCAATGATTTCTGTGGCTGGCTAATCTGTGATCATCTATTTCTTTCACACACACACACACACACACACACACACACAGAGCTAATATTTTATATTTTGCTAATTTACTTCTTGCTAAAAACTCAGTTTTACAACTATGTTCTCAAGCCAAAGAGGCCTTTATCTGACTGTCCCAATAGAACTTGGAATCAAGAACAGGCCAGTCTTACAGAATGACTTTCTGAGTTAGTCACCATTTTGATGTGCCAGAGTTGTCTATTTTTTAATGCATTTATTGTTATCTCCTGTATATGAGTGTTTTGTCTGTGTATATTTATGTATGTGAACCACATGTGCCTAGTGCCTGGAGATGTTGGAAGAGGGCATTGGGTACCCTGGAAATGGAGTTATAGACAGTTGTGAGCCACCACGTAGTTGCTGAAAATTGAACCCAGGACCTCTGCAAAGAGCAGTCAGTGCTCATCACCACTAAGCCATCTTTCCAGCCCCATGGTGTATGTTTTCTAAACTTGAGTCAAACTCACCGAGAAAAGCACTGGTCAGTCTTTGGCTTTGGGAGAGGAAAGCCATTGACTGACTTTTTCGTTTTATGACTGTTCATCAGACTCTTCAATATTTAACAGATTCTTCTTTTATGGATTCTAGCATTTTATGGTTTTCCAAAAAGCACATATCTCATGAAAAGCTCCACATCCTCTGGTTTGGTTTTTTTATGTATGGATAGGCAGTTTTTGTAATAGCCTTTTATTGCTGGTTGGTTTGACTTGGTTTGGTTTCTTGCTACTTTATTTCCATCTCTTTCACTTTGTATCTATAGCAATTACTTTGTGTCTCTTTGTCGGTGTGGTTGGGGAGGAAGACTTTCATCCATTTTCTAGACAGCAGGCCTAGGTCTCTTTCACCTCCCATTCTGGCCATCTACAGCACCTCTGAGTCCCTTCCCTTGTCTCTCTGGGTTCATGCCTTCTCTTTCAAGTTCTCCAGTTAAATCCTCTTTCTGTCCACCTTCCTCATTTTCAAACAAATGCTTCTAATGCTAATCCACATCCTCCTGTACTATTCTTTTAGGGATATTACAATATTTTTTAAACTTTCCTGTTTTCTGTTTCATAATTTCTCTTCATGATTCTTGTTTTAACCTGGATTGATTTGGTTCCATATATTTTGGAATTATTATTAATACTATTCCTTTGACCTACATTATTCATGTGACTGCATTGAATAGGGGTTCCTGTATTGTCTAAGACTCCTTGGAGGCCTAACAATTAGTGATTTGATGTGAACAGTCCAGCCTCAAAACACAAGTTGTCTCTCCAGTTTGTGGTGTATAAGGGCTAACACTTAGAGCTGAGTGGTGATGATGCCTTTAACCCCAGCACTTAGGAAGCTGAGGCAGAGGCAGGTGGATCCCTGAGTTCGAAGCCAACCTGTTCTACAGAGCACATTCCAGAAAGCCCACCGAGAAACCTGTCTCACAAAAACAAAACAACAGAATTTGATAGGTATTCACCAGTTTCTAGACTGATAATATTATTCATGGATGTTATATCATTGGCTGACCTTTAATCTACCTGTTTAGCCCATAAGTTTGAGAACATGGCTTTAAGATTCTGTCTATAATTGTTGGCTTGTCTGATTCTCTTCAGAATTGTATCATTCTAGTGTTTTAATGCAATGTTGTCAAATTCCTTCGTGTTTGCTATGATCAGACATTACTGTTACATTTGTATGTGTATGACATATCTCTTTGACCCTCTGTGAATTTTGTGTGACTTCATAGAAAGGACTATTGCTAATCCAGATCCCTTTGGCTCAAGTTTGCCTATTATGCATTTTCCGCCCGTTTGTCATTATCCCAATGGAATTTTGTTCTATCACTCTTCTCTTTCTAACAAAATGTTACTGGGTTTTATGTTCTGTGTCCCATGTGGGTTGTCCTGTTGATGGCGATGTATACGTATTATAATTACAATTACTTTAGGATTTATGTCTGCCTTTCTATTTATCTTTTCCTCTCTATCGAACTTTTGTGACTTCTCTTTTCCTGTCCTGCATTTGATTGACCAAACTCATTACCTGCTTGACACACATCTGTTTTCTGAGAGTTGACCTTCCCTTATCAAGATCCTTACTTATGATCCTGCCCCATCTCCCTCACGAACTGACAAGTACTTACACCTCACAATGAACAAACACCTTGACATGCCCTCACTTGCCTCTTCTCTCATCCTTACTCTCCTCACTAAGACCAGTGTGTCTCGGACTTCTCACTTGTTACGCACATCAGTTTACCTTCTGGAGGTGGAAGACTTTAAAGAGGCTTCTCTAGGCTGTGCCTTCTTGAAACAAATCAACTTGAAAGTGTAGATGCCGGAGAATAAAACTGCTTTCTCCTTGTTGAGCCCAGTACAGTTGCTGACTCAGAGGCAATTAACAACTGTAAAGTTACCACATGAATGGCCATCAAATCATCACAGACAGCATCAGCCTCCGGAAGCTCATGAGTGAGAAGGGAGCATTTCACCATTCCCAGGAGAAAGACATTCTACAGGTCTACTTCAGGCAAAGGTGCCTGGGTTCCCAAGTCTCAAACCACAACCTTCTGAGTGCCTGGCACCTATGTTCAGAGAGAATCCCCAGATAAGCCCGTGTGCATCCGCCACCACAAATGGGCAAGCTATAAGAAGAGGCATCGGGAAAGCATGATTCAGACACAGCTCAGCCCCAAGTCTTGGCTGGAGCACGGTCTGTACAGATGACTGTTTTTGATCCTCCCTGTCTCTGAAAATTTTTCTCTTAAGGTTTGTTTTTATTGATGTGTGTGTCAATGTAAGTGTGTCATGTGAGTGTGGGTGACTGCAGAGGCTAGGAGAGGGCATCAGGTCACCCAGAGCTGGAGTTCCAGGGAATTACTAGCTGTCTAATGTGAATGCTGGAAACTGAACCCAGTTCTGAAGAGCAGCCTACCCGTATCCATTGAGCTATCTCTCCAGCCACAAAGTATGGGTATTCTGAGAGATTCATTTTATCCAACAAATATTTATGAAAGCTCTGTCATCAGATGGGAAGGCATCGCATGAGATATATGCATGTTAATTCTTCAATAGCAGCTTAGCTATAATAGAACCTGTGTTTCTCAGAGCTGTGGTACTCATTAGAGCTGTCCACAGGTATTCTGAATTGCCATCTTTTAAGTACCCATGAGATTGTCCCCCTCCCCCATCCTCATGTGTCCTACTTTGGCCAATGAAAGGCCTGAGGAAATGATGAATGTTCTTTAGGAAACTTTTGTGCTAGTGTAGGACACTCAGCAGTCCCTTCTCCCTGCCGTGAAAACTGTGACATGCCACAACGAAGCCCCCAGTAACTCCAGAGAGCACTGCCATCCCTGGCCCCCACAGGACATGTGACATGAGTGAGAAATAAGTTAATAAAATATTGATTTGTTGGGATATGGGGGTGGGTGGGATCTGTTACTATATCCATTCTGACTGATACAAAAGAAGTGATGTGTTAGGAATTTCTTTAGCTGCTGTCCTGTACAACTCCAGGTAAAGATATTCATGCTACGTTTTCAGTCTATGGGAACTGCATGCACAGAGCACAGCCATTCTGCACTTTGTATCCCGAAATTTGGGCAACACTTTTTTTTAGTTCTATGTCAAGTTTAGCTCACGCATGGGGGCATTCTTGATGTAGCATAAGCATTTTGTGCCTAAAATAAAAGATACTTTATTCTAGATGTGCTTTTTATCAAAGTTCTATGATTTCCAGTAAAACATTGGAGCTCAACCAGCATGGGGTAGAAGGTAGCTTGCCCCCACTCCTAGGGGACACTTTTAGATGTCTGGAGATGCTCTGAGCTGTCGTCACATACAGAAGCTCCAGGCTTATAGTACATGGAGGCCAGAGATGCAGGATGCTGAGCGAAGCACAGGTGGCCCTGTGACAATGAATCATTTTGTTTCAAAACCGCAGTGGTCTCATTACGGAGAAGACATGTCTGAAGGAGTAAGAATAGTCCACCTCTGGTAGCTCATCCTCCTTTACATAGACCACTGGGAGCAGAAGGAAAGATGGATGGTTAATATCGATTGGCAGTTTGACAGGACCTGGAATTACCAGCATCAAGCTGCTGGAATGTGTGGTAGGGATGCACTATCCTGAGGGCTGGGACCCCAATTTGCATAAGAAAGGAAAAGAAAAAGACTTGCTGAGCACCTGCACACCTACTTCTGGTCTGTGGAAACAATATAACCAGCCACCTGCCACTATACCGGGCTTGCTACCATGAACCAGGTCCCCTTGAACTACAAGCTGAAATAAATTCTTCTTCCCTGTGTTGCTGAGTGCAAATTTTCAACTTGACAAAATCTGGAATCACTGGGGGAAATGGGCCTATGGGCATGCTGTGGGGGATTGTCTTAATTATGCTATTGATGTGGAAGACCTCTCTTCATTGTAGGCAACACCATTCCCTGAGCGACAGGGTTCTGGACTGTAGAAAATGGAGAAAGCAGTTTGAGCACCACCATGTATGCAGCCCTTGCTGGTTCTAATGTTGCCTTTTCCCATATCTGATGTTTCCCCTTCTTTTGTACCCCCCTCTCCCACCCGGTTTCCTCCCTCCTTCTGCCTCCCGGGAGTATTTTGTTCCCCTTCTAAGTGGGTTTCAGGTATCCACACTTGGGCCTTCCTTCTTGTTAAGCTTCCTACAGTCTATGAGTTGTACCATGGGTATTCTGAACTTTTTGACTAATATTCACTTATCAGTGAGTTCATACATGTTCTTTTGGGTCCGAGTTACCTCACTCAGGATGATATTTTTTAGTTCTATCCATTTACCTGCAAAATTTATGGTGTCTCTGTTTTTAATAGCTGAATTATATTCCATTGTGTAAATGAACCACATTTTCTGTATCCATTCTTTGGTTGAGGGACATCTGGATTATTTCCAGCTTCTGGCTATAACAAATAAGATTGCTAGGAACATAGTGGAATACATGTCCTTGTGGTATGGTGAAGCATCTTTTGGGTCTATTCCTAGGTGTGGTATACCTGGGTCTTACAGGTAGAGCAATCTCCAGTTTTCTGAGGAACCATCAGATTGATTTCCAGAGTGGTTGTACCAGTTTTCAATCCCACCAGCAATGGACGAGTGTTCCTCTTTCTCCACATCCTCACCAGAATGTGCTGTTGCTTGAGTTTTTGATCTTAACCATTCTGATCAGTCTAAGATGGAGTCTCAAGGTTGTTTTGATTTGCGTTTCCCTGATGTCGAACATTTCTTTAAGTGCTTCTCAGACACTCAAGATTCATCTGTTGAGAATTTTCTGCTTAGCTCTGGACCTCATTTTTTAATTGGGATATTTGGTTGTCTGGAGTCTAACGTCTTGAGTTCTTTGTATATTTTGGATATTAGCCCTCAGTTGGGGGTGTGATGTGACCAGCTGCTTCATGCTCCCGCTGTTTTGACTGGTCTGCTTGAGTTGTAAACTAAACTCTTTCTCCCTTAAGTTGCTTTTGTCAGAGTATTTTACCATGGCAACAGGGGGAAAAAAAGCCAAAGCACTGTCCTAGGGTTTCTTACCAGGCACTCTGGTACAGCAATGAGAAAGATAACCAATACAAGAGAAGAAAGGCTAATGAAGCAGCTGTCGGCCTGTGGTTGAGACTGTTTGGGAAGTCAGAGGACCCTTTCACAGGGGTTACCTAAGACCATCAGAAAACACAGATATGTACATTATGATTCATAGCAGCAGCAAAATTACAGCTGTGAAGTAGCAATGTAATCACTGCATGGTCAGGGTCACCACAGCATGAGGAACTGTATTAAAGGGTCACAGCATTAGCAAGGGTGAGGACCACGGCTCTAGTAGCACACAGTTCAGAGACACACTCTGGCAAGGTGGTCTGTGCTTACCCACTGCTTTTCTCAGGGTACAGGGGGAGAGAGCCACCGGATTCCCGGTGGTAAAGACTGTCACACACTGCTAGGCCAAGACACAAGGTTAATGTCAGCAGTGACCAATCCTGTCAGCATAATGTGTCCTTGATATGATGGGATGAACCAGACACTTCACCTCCCCGAACTCCCCCAAAAAAACTATCAGAAGGAAAAGGCCAAAGGCCTATAGAGAAAGAATCTACAAGATGCCTGGATGCTTTCTCTTCTTGCTGCCAAAGTCATCAAAACTAGTGGAAGTCTAAGGACTTCACCAGCAAAGGTAAGCCAGGGATGCATCAGCTAACTGAATGGGACCTGGACAAGACATAAATCAGCTGGTAGAAATCAATAATCTATGTATAAAAGATAGATTGTCCTTCATAATGATATATTGACACAAACTCCTCCCCTGTGCAAATGTACTGCCCTAAAGTGAGACATTAAAAACACGGGAAAAGGGTGTGGGCATATAAAAACACAACTAATTTCTACAATGTTCTGTAAATCTGAAAATACTAGGACATGAGGTTTTGCTTGTTCTTGCTTGTTTTTGAGACAGGGTCTCTAGCCCAGGCTGACCTGGAACTCCTTTTTTTGTCCAAGGTGACCTTGAATCTCTGATCAATCTGCTGCCACTTCCTAAGTGTGACGATTACTGGCAAGTAGGGGGAGGGATGGAGAGAGGACACCAATTGGTTTCTCAGGGCCAAGCAATCGATCAATCTGGAAGTACATGTACAAGTAACATTATATAAACTCAACAGGTTATATTTGAGAATAAATATGTATATACACATACAATAACAGATGATGAAAAAGAGGCCATGAATTTGCAGGAGAGTGGGAGGGGTCTGTGGGAGCCTTTGGAGGCAGAAAGGGAAAGGGAGAAGTGCTGAGACTCAAACATGGTGCATTCTGCATGCTAGTGAGGCATCCTACCCACCCCAGCTGCATTCCCAGCTGACAGTGCAATGCCCATCTCAAGAAAGATGGTATGGATAATGTAGGTGAACTATGATGAATTATCCAGCAGTTTCAAAGGTTTACACTTAATTGCTTATAAGGAGACATTATAGAACTACATAAGAAGCTGGACAGGTTATTGATCATTTATCAACTTCGATTCACAGCCATTCTTTCTGAAGACAAGGCAATAAGCCTGTCTTATTAATCCAGCTTCTACTGCTGTGATAAAATATGTGGACAAAACAATGTAGGGGAGGAAAGGCTTCTTTGGGCCCAGAGTTTTGAGGATTCAGTCCATCATTGCTAGAAGGGGCAATTGCTATAATGAGATGGGGCATCTCTCCTTAAGAAAGCCAGGAAACCGAAAGGGGCTGGTTTTTCTTGGTTCCCTGTACTAGATCAGGGTGTCCAGCCTAGGGAATGACATCACCTATATTCAGAAAGGATCTTCCTCCCATAGTTATCTCTCTGTAGACACCCTCAAAGGCACACCCAGAGGGGGGTTTTATAGATCTTCTAAGTATTTACCAATCCAACCAAGTTGACAAAATTTGCCATCACACTTGTCATTGACCAAACACAGTATAACATGAAAAAGGAGTCAGTAGAAACTCACTATAATAAGAAGACAATCTTCTTGAACATGGATGCAAAGAGATTAGACAACTCTAGATGATATATAATAAAATAATGTGAATGGTAGTGTTCAAGTTGCCTTCTGTTAAATTAATGGCTCACAAGTGTCTGGATTACATCAGTCTACATTTCTCCCAGCTGGCTTTTAAACTGTAATTTCAAAGTAACACAATTTCACACGTCTCCTTAAAAATCTAGCACACGAGAGGCTGAGGAGATGGCTCAGCAGTTAAAGCATAAAAGAAGAATTTAAATTTCCAAAACACACATAAACACACTCCAGGGCCGCTTGGTCACCCATAATTTCAGTCGTGGAAGGTGGAGATGAGGGGTTCTTTAACACCAAGCAAGCTAGGGAGACTAAACTCGTCATCCTAGCTAGTTATGCTCTGGGTTTGATTAAGAGAGCTGGCTCAATAAATAAGGAACAATTAAAGATGATTATACGATCTCAGGCTTCTACATATACATGTAGATATACAAATATGTACCCACATACACATATACTCACGTACCCACATACACAAACATTCAGATACATGCGCACCAGCTACACGCATGTGAAGATGGCAAAAGAAAAAAAAATGTTTTGAATGCAACAAAAAGGATACCAAAACACATGTGTTCACACAAAGTTTTAAAACATCTGTGTACAAGTGGATGGGACAGAGAGCAGCCTTCACCGAGAAGGGCAGAGCTTCAGGTTTGCCTTTTGCAAATGCCGACCGCTTTGTCTGATGTGCAAGTATACAGATGTGCAAACATAGTTTCTTCACAGACAAAGCTGAGTGAAGTTGGGGGCACAGATTGTGGAGGTGGGGAGACACAGGTAGTAGTAGGGGGTGTGGAGGGACATGGATGGTGGAGGGACACAGGTGGGAGGGGGAATGGGTGGGACACATGGTGGTTGGAGCTCCCGTCAGAGCATTTGGAAAGGTTAAAACGTTGTCTGGTTCTTGGCTAGTTCTAGTAAATGTGTGTCTAATGTGTTTTGTTTCATGGAGTCTCTTTTTCCATTATACTAGTTCTAGCTTGTCCTTCTCACCAACCTTACAAGATGACTCATTCCAGAAACAATTCAGGCTGCCTACTCTTCTATACGCTCATCCCTGTCCACCTGGAGCCCACACCTTTCTCTTCAGGAGCCTCCCACACACCTGTCCCCTCCAGCACACTAGACAGGGGATGAATCTTTATTCATGTCCCCAAGGCCTATAGGTACATGTTTCTCTCATTGTTTATTAAGCCATGAGTAATTGTTGCTTTTTTTTTTTCACTAAAGTGTTTTTATTGGGGCAAAAGTGGCATTAAAAGTGAGTCATTTCTAATGTGTCACTCGGTGACATTAAGTACATTCACAAGACCGTTCCTCCATTGCCACACATTCTAGAACTGTTTGTCTCTCTTTGCCTTGTTTCATGTTGCCTCTAAGCAGTCCCTTCCCCTTCCCACATGCCCTCCCTTCTAGGAAACTTTTAACCTATGGATTTGACCATCCATGATAGTTTGTGTAAATGAAATCATCCCATATACGATCAGTCCTGTCTGGCTTCTTCAACACATTGTAGTATATTTCAGTCCCGTCTGGTCTCTTTGGTCAAGTAACATTTCAGTGTGTGGGTATGCTGCATTTTGTTCCCTTCATCTCCTCATGGGTGTTGTAGATAGTGCCAAGATTAGTGAAGGAGAGAGAGGAAGAGAAAAGAAGGGGGAGGGGAGAGAGGAAGGGGGCAGAGGGAAGAGGGAGAGAGAAGGAGAGAGGGAGAGGGGGAGAGAAGGAGAGAGATGGAGAGAGGAAGAGAGATAAAGAGAGAGGGAGGGGGAGGAGGAGGAGAGAGACTATTTTCAGTTATTTGGGATATATACAGAAACAGAATTGACAGGTTTATGTCAGATTTTACTTTTGAAGGAACCTCTCATTTTGCTTCATTCTGTACAGTTTTCCATTCCCATGAGTAGTGCATGAGTCTTAATTTGTCCACATCCTTGTCAAGATAGGTTATTTTCTACTTGTACTATTGCTGTTAATGTTATTGTTATTATTTTATCCCTCCAAGTGGGTATGAGATGGTTTCTTGTGTGATTTTGATAAGTATTTCTGTAATGATTAAATATGTTGAACATATCTATGTGTGTGAACATTAGCCATTTGTGTATACTTTGAAAAAAGATGTTGGCATCAGGTGTTCTGGGCATCTTACCCCCCAGGCATCAGCTTAAGGATAGTCTAGGATGCTCCTTCTGTGTGGGTCTTCAGTGCAAACACCAGCTACAAGTATACAGCTGACCCTCTAAGGGAAAGAAATATTCCACCCACTTTAAAAATGGACCCGGTAATAGTAGACTTTCCCCTGGGAACCAGGACTTGTCTTGGCCCTAAATGGGATGTTTATATCACACTGAAGCTCAGAGGTCTATGTGGAAGAGGGGGCAGAACAAGAGACATAGGTGGTAGATGATTTCAAAGAAACAACATTTCCAGATACAACAGGGCAGAAGTACATACAAACTCACAAAGACTGTGAAAACATGCTCAAGACCTGCCCGAGCTATAGTCAGACAAAACTCCCAGTGTGGAGGAGGGGAAGTGACCACAGTCTTACCCTAGCCAAGGAGCTATTGGCATTTAATTGATGCTGGGTGACAGCAAGTCAGTTTCCTTCAATGGAGTGATTGTGGGTATATAAACCACTCTCCAGGGCAGGCCCCACACCTGGATGTAGTTGGCCAATACAAAGCAGGTGTTCTCTTCTGTCTGTTTGAGAGAGAGAGAGAGAGAGAGAGAGAGAGAGAGAGAGAGAGAGAGAGAGAACATGAAGGTGGAGGGGTAAGAAGGTGGGGAGGATTTGAGAGGAGTAGGGAAGATGAATGAGTATAACCAAACTGTATGGTATGAAATTCTTAAGGAATAAATAAAAGTATTGTTTTTAATGTACTTAATAAAGGTGTGTTCACTTAATTAAATCACTTAATTAAGATTTCAGTAAAGAAAAAAACCAGAGGGACTTGTTAAGGTCAAGAGCTGTAGGAATCAGGATATAAGAGATCTCTAGGAAAGGAAAGAGCATAACAGAAGTCACCATCTGAAACTTAAGGAAACAGAAAATTAATGAGAACAAAGGAAATTATATATGTTTATTTATAATATATATATACACTTTGTTCTTATTCATTCTGTTATACATGTCTCTCTCTCTTTCTCTCACTGTCTGTCTGTCTCTGTGTGTGAGTATGTATGTGTGTGTGTGTGTGTGTGTGTGTGTGTGTGTGTGCATGCACGCCGGCCATGATGAAATCCATTACTTTGTTTGCTAACTTAAAACTAATTTTAAGACATTTTTAAAAGGTAAAAGAAACTTCCAGAGCCTGGAATAAAAAGTAATGAGCAGAATTTGCTCCTGACTCCACAGCACTCTGTGGCATCCCTGTTAGATTATTTGCTCGTGGGGACAAGAATCAGATCCTGAGCTCACACTCTGGGAGGTCATGCTAGACACCTGGAAAGACAGCTGGGCACTGGAATGAGAATGCCTCAGAGACCTCATGCTGACTCAGGTCCCTGTCCTGCTTGGTACCTCTGGGTACCCCACCCGAATCTGCTCAGATTCCTGTGATGTCTCTCCTCCCTGGCCTTCCTCTGCTCCCCTCCCCCCTCCTCCTTCCTCTCTTTTCTCCTTCTCTGCTCCCGCCTGCCTGTGAGGTTAATGAGACTGTAACACGTGGAAATGAAAACAATGTGGGAGTCTCCCAGGATCGTCCTAAAGACTCAAACCATCGGATGGAAGCCTGGGGAGGACGGCTCTTCCCTTTCCCTGCCTTTGGTTACACTTGGCCTCCCACTGCCTTCCACATCCAAACGCTGGAGCTGAAACACTCGCTGACTCTTTTTCCTTTGCCTGTTGAATTAAATAGCCACAGGGATTTTTTTAAAAATTATCTCTAATGACAGTGAGCTTCAGATCACCGCTGTCAATACAAGTGCCAAGCATATATGTATTCCTGGGCCACATTACAGGGCCTTTCGCAAACACGATCTCTTTTATTCTCCTCTAAAGCACAGGAGGTGTACATGAGTAGGGACAGTAAACAAACGGTTACAGGGTGAGGTGTGGGACTGGGGAAAGGCCTCACTCAGCCTGGAACGCTCTGGCTTCATGTAAGGACTGGACGTCAGACCCTTAGAGCTTACATAAACGCTGTGGGTAGGGCAGCCCACCCGTAATTCCCAGCACACAGCAAACTTGCTGTCTGGGCTAATGAAGCAGCAATAGACAGCAAGCTGAGTGTGGGGACAGCAAGGGAGCCTATCTCATACAAAACTGAGAGGGATGGAGAGAGGCGTCCTGCTTTAACCTCAGACCTCCACAACACATACACATGTGTGTGCCCACACTCACAAACACACAAACATGTACGCCAGTATACCACACAGAGATACATACATGCATACACAAACCCACACATACGTAGATATGCAAAAAGCAAGAAGAGAGATGACTTGTCCAAGTTCATACTACTTCAGAAGTAACAAAGCCAAGACGGCATCTTAAGCCTTTGGCTTTGAAAGTTGCAAAAACACTAACTCACAAGAAATTGTAACATAAGAGCAAATTTTGTATCAGTTAGCAAGATCAAGATGTGCAGCTTCGCTACCCTTTAACGGGTTAAGAATAGTTAATTAAATTTTGATGAATGAAACTCTCTGCCTTAGTTTCCAATGCTCCAACATTTTTTAATGTTTAATTTTAGACCCCCATTTCTTGGCAACTACTCCAAACACAATTTCAAACCCAAGCTATCCCCTTGATGAAATGACCCCACCCCCACCCCTAAGAATAGGCCACGGGCAAATTGTTCCACATTGTGCTCAATGACCAGGGACACAGCTGGCAGAAAGCACCACAGAGTTTTTCTATTTGTCAAGATGGTTTTTTGCTTGCTCTTCGTGGATTGCTCTTAATAACTCAGTCACGCACTGCTCGGCAGTGTATTGCTTCCACAATGCTAATTTAAACCACGCCTGTGTGTTTGCCATGGGACTGACAATAGCCCAACAACAACAACAGAAAAAGTTCATTCTTTAAATTAAGTATGTGCAGTTCATTTGCAAGCCCCCCTGCTAGAGTTGCTAGTTAACATCTTTTGTGCCTTTCTCTTTTCTTCTTCCTCTTTTCTGTTTCCCCCACTCACTGCCCACCCTCTCCTCTCATTCCCTCTTCTCTTTCTCTGTGTCTGTCTGTCTCTCTGTCTACCTGTGTCTCTCTCTGCCTCAGTCTCCCTGTTTCTCTGTGTGTGTGTCTGCCTCTCTCTCTTTCTCTCTCTCTCTCTCTCTCTCTCTCTCTCTCTCTCTCTCTCTCTCTCTCTCTCCCCACATGCTGGATAATTTCCAAGCATCTAACATACACTTTACTGAAACAGGCTGTGTAGACCACACACACACACACACACACACAAATGGCCTGAATAAGTCGGGTGCATAAGCAACAGCCAGCCAAGTGCAGAGAATGTTTAAACTTGAGAGAAAAAACAACAAACTCAAGCGGAGCCTTTCTTCTCAAGTGATTCCTTATTGAGGCTTCTGCTCTGAATTAGAAGGAGGTTGTGTCAGGGCGGCAGTGGACATATCTGGGGCCCACCCTGAACTCTCTCTCCAGAACAAGGGGTTCCAAGGGAAGAGACCGCCCTTGGGAACAGCCTGCTGGGGTTGTGCAACCAAAAAGTCAGAGCTTTGACTAGATCATCTTCCAGTTCTCCAGTGCAGCCTTTAAACCCTCCAGAAAGGCAAGCCTCTGGGGCGTTAAAGGTTTGAAGCCTACACCTTCCAGGTTTTCACAGTTGATCTCTCCCGCTGGCCTCACCTGCCAGCCTGAGATGCTGGACATGGCAACTCTCCGCCATTCCTCTCCATCCTAAACTCGAATTTGGCATTGTGTCCTACAAGGTCCATGGGGCCTGGAGCCTGCCAAGAGCCCTGGGTCTCCTCCCTTGGCCCAGAGCTCCATCTACCCTTGGTTTCTGCCTCATCTGTCCTTCACCCCACCCCCAATCTACCCCAAACATGGGCTCTCAGTCCAGCCGGGTGCTGCCTGGAGCTCTTCCTCGGAGCATCCTATTAGCAATAGCTTCTCTTTGTTCAGACAGCAGCTTACATGTCACCTCCTCTCCCTAACGCTTCCCTGGCTGTCTAGGTAGCCTAGATTGCTCTTGTTCCCTAGCAACGGGATTAAGGTGTCCACACCCTAGCCTGGTGTCTTTGCAGGGCCTCTTACTGTGATCGGACACTTCCTTGTGTTGACGCCGTTCTTATGATCCACATGGGTGTCAGTGGCAGGAGACCAGGGCTAAGCTGAAGCAGGAAGAGCGAAGACCTGTTTACACTCATCCAACCCCTTTCTCTGTTGAGAACCGACAGCAGAGACACAAGCTGAGATGACCACCCATCACCATTGATCCAAAGAAAACAACAAAGCCAGAAACGGAAAGGAGCCCCCTTGTACGTCTGGTTTTGGGAGTCCCTGATGTTTTAACATGGCTTGTTACACAACAAACAGCTAATGTACTTTACAATTAATAACACCCCTCAGGGTCGGTCATGCCACTTTGTTTTCTCCATAACCCTCTTCTTCCTAAGACAGAACTTCTGATTCACGTGCATGTTATTTATCTACTTTCACCATAACGTGAGCTCCATGCAGGCACTATACCCCAGCCCCTAACAGCAGACAGCCCCCCAAATGCTCATAGTAGGTACCTAAAAGATAATTGCTAAATGAGTAAGTTTCCAGTTCTTATCCTCCGGAGAATTTGTATGTTTCCCCACCCTCTCCCCCCAAATCTAGAAAACCCTCTGAACCCTGAAGAAAAAAACACACTCTTTTTTTCTAAAATTAATAAAATAGCAGATAGAGGTGCTTGCAACACAGCCCTGGTAACCTGAGTTCAAGCCCCAGGACACACAGAACTTTAAAAGAGGAGAACTGATTTCACTATGCTGTCCTCCAGCCTCCATGCACGCTGGCAGCACACAGCCATCACACATCATAGACTCGCAGCGTATGCACAATAACCAGAAATGAAATTCATAGAGCTGGGCGTGAGAGCTCATGTCTGTAATCATAGCGCATTGTACTCTGAGGATGCCAGTTCCAAGCCAGACTGGACCACAAAGTGAGACTCTGTCTCAAACAAACAAAATTAATGGTGATGGTGATGATGATGACGACAACGATGATGATGATGATGATGATGATGATGATGATGATAATAATAATAATAATAATAATAATAATAATAATAATAGGAAAATCATATTAATGTCTGGAGCAAGCTTTGACAGTGGGCTGCGGGTTTCCAGGTTTCGTGAGCTGTCAGCCATGCAGGGGTGGGCTTTGGTGATGCAGATGTCTTTGAGTCATTCCTGCTCCTGCAAATAACCCCCACATCCATTGTGGTGGTTTGTATGAAAACCCCCGTAGGCTTATCTTTTTGAATGTTTGGTCCCCAACTGATGAACTATTTGGGAAAGATTAGGTGGTATGGCCTTGTTGGTGAGCTTTGAGGCTTTAAAAGTTCATATCAATCTCAGTTAACTCTCTCTGTCTCTCCCCTTCCCTCCCTCCCTCCCTCCCTCCCTTCTGTGTATGTGTTAGGTAGAAGCTCTTAGCCACTGCTCCAGTGCCATGCCTGCCACCTCCCCTGCTTGCTGCTACAACGGCCATGGACTCTGGAACCGTGAGCTCCAAATCAAAGGTTTTCTTTCTAAGTTACTTTCTTTGGTCATGGTGCTTTGTCATGATGGTTAAAAGTGACTTAAGATACTCATCTTCCTAAAGCCAGTCCAATAAAATCCTTTGGTTTACCAAGTTGGACTTTGGTGTCTTTGAGCTGTTGCCGTTTCCCTCTCTGGGGTGAGTAGATGTTTATTTGGGTCTCCCAGGAACAGTCATATGGTAGGGGTAGGAAGGAGGATGGTGGAGGTGGTAGAAGCAGCTGAGGTGGTGACTGTGGTAATAGTGGTGGTGGTAATACTGGTGGTGATGATGGTGGTGGTGGTGATGATGATGATGATGATGATGATGATGGTGGTGATGCTGGTGATGGTGATGGTGATGGTGATGGTGGTGATGGTGAAGATGGTGATGATGAGGATGGTGGTGGTGATGATGGTGCTGATGGTGGTAGTGATGATGGTGGTGGTGGTGATGGTGATGGTGATGATGGTGAAAGTGGTGATGATGATGATGGTGGTGGTGGTGGTGATGATGATGGTGAAGGTGGTGGTGAAGATGATGACGATGATGGTGGTGGTGATGATAAAGATGATAGAACTAATGACATTCTGATGCCAAAATGGTGATGAATAATATTGCTGCTGATCCTGATGCTGAAACGAGAGATAAAAATAGATACCATGGTGATAACGGCACTGATGATAATGACAGCCTGGACCAGTGTCTCCAACAGGATCTT